>NC_067141.1:21100694-21429444 GCF_903995435.1 Acomys russatus
TTTAGACTTCACCACAGTAGCCGTCCATCAGTTTCTGCACATTTCCTGTTGTGTGGTGCTCTAGTCACACATGCGTGTGGTTTGCAAAGATGCTATTGTGTAGTACCAGAGTTGCCGGTGTGCATGCAGTGCTCTCCTAGTCTATTCACTTGAACCAGTGTCCAAGTGCACTGCTACCATTATAATCTTCTGTGATCCTCTTTCCCCATAACTTCTTCTGTAAACACACACACACACACACACACACACACACACACACACAAACCTTGCAGCTTACATCAGAGCTATACAATAATTACAAATACTGCAAGTGTTCTCTCATCGGCGGGTCCTAAGTTTTATAGAGCTACATAAAATTATCTGTATAGGTGACATGAACATGAAAACAAAACTGTGGAATAGGAGAGATCAATAGGAGGGGGGTGAAATAGGAACAGGAGGACGTATGAGGAACATATGCTCAAAGGGCGTACTGGAGTGTGAATAGCCTTAAGTAACCCAGAGAATTAAACAGAATAGTAAAATGTTTTCAATACATTTATTGAGACAAAATCACATAGCAATATTTCAAATATGAAAATAAACAAAAATCAGGAAAATATAATAAACAGAAAACATCTGTAGCCATGAGGATAACGGCGGCAGAACGCTGTGAGTTCCAGGTTAGTCACTTTTCAAGCTCTCTGGAAGATATTAGAGGATACTTTCTAACCAGTAGTATTTTGTTTGTTTGTTTTTAACTTTCTACTTTTCCATATGTTTCTTCAGAAGTTGCCATTCTAATGAGAAGAGTGGACAAGAGAAGCCCTCAGGAATGACAGAGAAAGAACTTAAGTGTCTCGTCTCAAAGACCAATGACACATGAACAAAATCACCAACATAGAACAAAGACCTCAGAAAAGAGTGTTAGGGACCATAGGATCAGGAGCAGCACCTAACATCAGGAGAAGAAAAGGGAACAGAAAAGCTTTTCCAAGAAAGTACGGCTGAAGGCACCCCAAATTCCATTTATTTTTTATTTTAATTTTATTGATTTATTCAGATTACAACTCAATTGTTATCCCATCACTTGTATCCTCCCATTCCTCCCTCCCTCCCACTTCCACCCTATTCCCCTCCCCTAGGTCTAAGATCGAGGGGGATCTCCTCCCCCACTATATGGTCATAGGCTATCAAGTCTCATCTTGGTAGCCTGCTTATTTTTTTCTTTGAGTGCCATCAGGCCTCCCCACCAAGGGGAGGTGGTCAAATATGGAGCACCAGAGTTCATGTCAGAGTCAGTCCCCACTCTCCACATAACTGTGGAGAATGTCCTGTCCACTGCCAAGATCAGAGTAGGGGTTCAATGTTTACTACTTGTATTGTCCTTGGTTAGTGCAATAGTTTGAGCAGACACCCCTGGGTCCCGATCCACCCATCAAGATGTTCTCTTTGTGGGTTTCTAGGACCCTCTGGGTCCTTCTATTTCTTCATCTCCTATATTTCTCTTATCTGAAGTCTCAGTAGGATGTCCTCACATCTATCCCACTCTCCTGGTAAATGAAGACTTTCATAGGACATGACTTTTGGGCTAATGCCCAATTATAAGTGAGTATATACCATGTGAGTCTTTCTGTTTCTGGGTTAACTCACTCATTATGATCATTTCTAGTCCAATCCATTTGTCCACAAATTTCAGGATTTCCTTGTTTTTAATAGCTGAGTAGTACTCCATAGTGTAAATATACCACAGTTTCTTTATCCATTCCTCAACTGAGGGACATTTAGGCTGTTTCCAGATTCTGACTATTATGAATAAGGCTGCTATGAACATGGTTTAGAATATGTCCTTGTTGTGTGGTGGAGCATTTTCCGGGTATTTTCCAAGGAGTGGAATAGCTGGGTCTTGAGGAAGCCCTATTGCCAGTTTTCTGAGAAAGTGCCAGATAGATATCCAAAGTGGTTGTACAAGGTTGCATTCCCACCAGCAATGAAAAAGTGTTCCTCTTTCTCCACATCCTTGCCAGCATGTGGTGTCACTGGAATTTTTGATCTTAGCCATTCTGATGGGTGTAAGATGGAATCTCAGAATCGTCTTGATTTGCATTTCTCTGATGACTAAAGACGTTGATCAAATTCCATTTCAAACACTATACATATGCAATAAGCTGAGAAAACTCAAAGCAGAGTAAAGAGATTGAGATTCAAACCAAGACACATCTCAGCCAACCTGCAGAAGACAGTGACAAAGAGGGACCCAGGAAGCACTGGATCAAAGCAAGGTGGCAAGATAGGGCAGCTCCCTCCACAGAGTGGATTCAAAGAGGCAGAAGGGCTGAGGGGACACTGAAATCACTGAGAAGGACTTGCTGTCAATCCAGAACTCTACATCTACACAAAAGAGAGGGGAGAGGAAGAAGATGAAGAAGAAGGAAAAACTTTTTTCTTCAAAAAAGAAAAGGTCTTGAAGCCAGGCTCAGTGGCACACACCTGGGAGGCAGAGACAAGCGGATCTCTGTGAGGTCAAGGCCAGTCTGGTCTACAGTGTGAGTCCAGGATAGCCCAGATTACACAGAGAAACCCTGTCTCAAAAAAAATTTTTTAAAGTCTCTAAAATCATGAACAGGTTTGTCTTAGATGCTAAAAATGTCTTTCCAAATAGAAAAGGCTAAAATGATGGTGCATAGTGTCTGTGAGTGGGTTTGACACTTAATTATGTCCAAGCAGGACAAGGCAACTCGGTAGGAGTAAAAGGGTCCCAAGAGCAGGCAAAAGAGGCAGAAACATCCCCTCTCTCACTGTTAGAGTTCCACAAAAGGAGCTAACAACCATAATAGGTTCCAGAATTGCCACTTCAGTCTCTGAGCCTCTATGAATCCTGATTAGTTGATTCTGTGGTTTGTGTTCTCCTGCTGTCCTTCACCCCTCTGGCTCCTACAATTCTTCCTCCTCTCCTTCTATGGGGTTTCTCAGAGCTCTGCCTAGTGTTTGGCTGAGGGTCTGTGTACCTGCTCCCATCATCTGCCGTAAGAAGCCTCTCTGATGACAACTGGACTAGGCACCAATCTATGGCTATAACAGAACATCATAGGCGCACGCCTTTAATCCCAGCACTCGGGAGGCAGAGGCAGGCGGATCGCTGTGAGTTCGAGGCCAGCCTGGCCTACAAAGTGAGTCCAGGATGGCCAAGGCTACACAGAGAAACCCTGTCTCGAAAAACAAAACAAACAAACAAAAAGAATCACTTCACTGACTTCTTTTTCCAGTAGTTTGTGCCTCTACTTTACATCTCTGGGCTAGCCAGCTTCTGTTTCCTGGGTATACTGGCAGCGCCAGGCTTGAGCTCCCTTTCATGGCATGGGCCTCAAGTTAGACCAGCCATTGGTTGGCCACTCCCACAAGTTTGGAGCTACCATTGCCCCAGCACATCTTGCAGGCAGGGTAGATTGTAGGTTGACAGTTTTGTGGCTGGAATGGTGTCCCAGTCCCACTACTGGAAGCCTTGCCTGGCTACAGAAAATAGCCAGTTCAGGCTCCATGTTCTCCATTACTAGGGGTCATTGCTAAGGTCACCTCGTAAATTTCAGGAATTTTCCATTGCACTAGGTTTCCACATTTCCTGCCAATTGCCCCCAATTTCAGTCAACTATCCCTGCATCCCTCTTCCCCCCCCCCGCCCCAATCCATCATTTTTGCATCCTCACCTTCCCCTAGACCTACACAAGATCTATTCTGTTCTGTTCTGTTCTGTTCTGTTCTGTTCTGTTCTGTTCTGTTCTGTTCTGTTCTGTTCTGTTCTGTTCTGTTCTATTCTGTTCTGTTCTGCTCTGATCCATTCTGTTCTGTTCTATTCTGTTCTGTTCTATTCTGCTCTGTTCTGTTCTGTTCTGTTCTGTTCTGTTCTGTTCTGTTCTGTTCTATTCTGCTCTGCTCTGTTCTGTTCTGTTCTGCTCTGTTCTGTTCTGTTCTGTTCTGTTCTGTTCTGTTCTGTTCTGTTCGGCTCTGCTCTGTTCTGTTCTGTTCTGTTCTGTTCTGCTCTGCTCTGCTCTGCTCTGCTCTGTTCTGTTCTGTTCTGTTCTGTTCTGTTCTGTTCTGTTCTGTTCTGATCTGCTCTGCTCTGCTCTCTTCTGTTCTGTTCTGTTCTGTTCTGTTCTGTTCTGTTCTGTTCTGCTCTGATCTGCTCTGTTCTGTTCTGTTCTGTTCTGTTCTGTTCTGCTCTCCTTCCCAGGGAGATCCATTCATTCACCCCTAGAGCCCCCCCTTTGCTACTTAGCCTCTCTGGATCTGTGGATTGTAGAGTAGTTAGCTTTTCCTTAAAAGCTAATATCCACTTATAAGTGAGTACATACCATGTTTGTCTTTCTTGTTCTCAGGAACCTCACTCAGGATGACTTTTTTTTAAGTCCTATCCATTTGCCTGCAAATTCTATGATGTCATTTTTTAACATATGAGTAATACTCCATTGTGTAAAGATACCACATTATCTTTACCTATTCTTTAGTTGAAGGGCATTTAGGGTTCCAGTTTCAGGCTATTATGAATAATGTCACTATGAACATAATTGAGTAAGTGTCTTTGTAGTTGGATGGAGCATCCTTTGGGTATATGCCCAAGAGCTGGGTCATGTGTAAATAGTGATACTGTGACTTCTTCCTTTCCAATTTGTATCCTCTTGATCGCCTTCAGTTGTCTTTAGGCCTTGTATTCCTGATCTCTCCAAGACTTTTATCATGAAGGATGTTAGATTTTGTCTAAGGCCTTTTTAGCATCTAATGAGATGATCATGTGGGGTTTTTTCTTTAAATTTGATTATATGGTAAATTATCTTGACAGATTTTTGCATGTTGAACCAGCCCTGCATCTCTGAGGTGAAGCCTGCTTGATCATAGTGGATGATCTTTTTGATGTGTTCTTGGATTTGGTTTGCAAATATTTTATTGGGTATTTTTGCATCTATATTCATAAGGGAAACTAGTCTGTAATTCTCTCTTTGTTGGATCTTTGTGTGTCTTGAGTATCAGGGTGACTGTGACCTCATAAAATAAATGTGGGAATGTTCCTTCTGTTTCTATTTTGTGGAATAATTTGAAAAGTATTGGTGTTGAAAGTCTGGTAAAATTTTGTTTAAAAACCAGATTGGCCCTGGGCTTTGTTTGTTTGTTTATTTGGAGAGTTTTATGGCTTCTATTTTCTTTTTTCTTTCTTTTTTTTTTTTATTTCTTTATTTTAAAGATAAGACAAGGTTTTACTTTTAAGTGACTACAAGCACACCAACTAACATGTAACAAATGGAGTCCTAGTATCAAGTATTTGGGTTAGGATACAGTAATAGCAACCTCCACAACATGTTCGCTGTCCTAAATTAGCCAGCATGGACTGTGTAAGGCTGGCTGCTGCTTCATGGAGTTAAAAATAGCTATTTAATACTTTTTCATAGATGACACCCCTGACCTTTAAGAAAGTGGGAGGGAACAATTTAGTCCCTTTCTTTCTTCAAAGAATTGGAGTTCTTTTCTACTAGACTAATAACGGAAAAGTCAACATTGCTACCTGTTACTTGTACTAACACATAGGAAAACAGGTGACATAAACTCCTTAAAAACACACAGATAAGATGATGAAACTTCAGGTATGTACTAAATCTGTACAATAATCTAGATTTGATATTCTCAAAAAGCGAACAGACTACAACAGCATAGAGAAATAACTTAATGCCTTCCAAAACAGAACTCGAGCTCTGTGGAGGTTTCCTGTCCTATGAGGACATCTCCCACACCAACCCACAGAGCAGGTGTTTCCACCTCCTATCCACTTATGCGGTAGTTTTCATGGATTTCTGGCCAGACTTCATCCCTGTTCTGCTAAAAGTAGTTCTGGAGGATGGTCATCTTCTCCTGGCTCTCCTTCTCCACCTCACTGCTACAATTGTCACGGGACCCCAGCACAGCAGCTTCCTTGGCCTTGAATTCCTCCTTCTGCAGGTGGTACTGGTCAATCTCAGCAGGCTACCTTCTTTGGTCTGCTTCAGCCCCACCCCCCACCCCACCCCAGTGGTTCTGTCGCTTGCAAGCCTTGGTCACCTCCTGCTGCCCGCTTCTCGGCCTGCAGGAGCTGCTGAATGCCCTGCAACTGACTCGCCATGGCTGTGACAACTCTTGGCCAAGCAAACAGCCTAAGTCAAGGACTCAAACATCAGCTTCTATTTTCTTAGAGGTTATGGGTCTATTTAAATTGCCTCTCTGATCTTGATTTAACTTTGGTAAGTGGTATATACAAGAATACTATCCATTTTCTTAATTTTCCAATTTAAGTAGAGTGCAGGGTTTTTTTTAATATTTTATTAATTTATTCATATTACATCTCAATTATTAGCCCATCCCTTGTATCCTCGCATTCCTGTCTCCCTCCCGCTTCCCCCCTTCTCCCCTCCCCTATGTCTGTGACTGAGGGGGACCTCCTCCCCCTGTATACGCTCATAGGGTATCAAGTCTCTTCTTGGTGACCTGTTATCCTTCTCTGAGTGCCACCAGGCCTCCCCATCACAGGGACGTGGTCAAAAATAGGGCACCAGAGTTCATATGAAAGTCACACCCCACTCTCCACTCAACGATGGAGAATGTCCTATCCATTGGCTAGGTCTGGGTAGGGGTTCAAAGTTTACTGCCTATATTTTCCTTGGCTGGTGCCATAGTTTGAGCAGGACCCCAGGACCCAGATCCACCTGTCATAATGTTCTTCTTGTAGGTTTCCAGGACCCTCTGGATCCTTCTATAGTGCATCCTTATGATTACCTGGATTTTCCTCCATGTCTGTTGCTATGTCCCTGTTTTCATTTCTGATTTTGTTAAGTTGGATATTTTTCTCTCTGCGTTTTAGTTAGTTTGCATGAGTTTGTCTATCTTTTTTATTTTCTCAGAGAACCAACTCTTTATTTCATTGATTCTTTGTAGTGTTCTCTGTTTTTCTATTTTATTGATTTCAGTTTGATTATTTCCTGTTCTCTACTCCTCTCATTATAGGTGGTTATGAGCCACCATGTGGTTGCTGGGAATTGAACTCAGGACCTCTGGAAGAGCAGACAACAGCTCTTAACCTCTGAGCCATCTCTCCAGCCCCTCTCCAATTTCTTCATTTAGGCACTTAGTATTATGAACTTTCCTCTTAGCATTACTTTCATTGTGTCCTATAAGCTTGGGTATGTTGTGCATCACTGTATTCTAGAAAGCCTTTAATTTATTTCTTTCTCTGTCTTCACCAGGTAGCCATTCAGTAGAATTTTGTTCAGTTTCTGTGAGTTTGTAGATTCTCTCTTTGTTTCTGTTGGTGAAATTCAGCTTTAACCTGAGGTGGTTAAAACCCTGATATGATTTAGGGGTTTATTTCAATTTTCTTATATCTGTTGAGACTTTCTTTGTGACCAAGTATGTGGTTGATTTTGGAGAAATTTCTGTGAGGTGATGAGAAGTTATATTCTTTTGTGTTTGGGTGAAATGTTCTGAAAACTACCCATTAGGTCCATTTGGTTTATAAATCTGTTAGCTTCAGTGTTTCTTTATTTTGTTTGTTTGTTTGTTTGTTTGTTAATAACTTGTCCATTGGTGAGAGTGAGGTATTGAAGTCTCCCACTTTCAATGTGTGAGGGTCAACTGTGGTTTAAGCCTTAGTTTTGTTGGTGTTTGTTTGTTTGTTTGTTTATGTGCCCTTGTGTTGGAGCATAGATGTTAAGAAATGAAAAGTCATCTTGGTAGAATTTTCCTTTGATGAGTATGGAATGTCCTTCCCCATCTCTTTTGATTACATTTCTTTGAAGTACATTTTGTTAAATATCAGAATGACTATACCAGTTTGTTTCTTAGGTTCATGTGCTTGGAAAATCTTTTTCCACTCCTTTACTCTGAGGTAATGTCTGTCTTTGATATTGAGGTGTGTTTCTTATATGCAGTAGAAGGGTGGATTCTGTTTTCATATCCATTCTGTTACCCTATGTCTTTTGCCCTGTGTCTTTTTATTGGGAATCTTAATACACTGACATTGAGAGATATCAGTGAATAATAGTTGTTCATTTCTGTTATTTTGGCAGTGGTGATGGATGTGTGTGTGTGTGTGTGTGTGTGTGTGTGTGTGTGTGTGTTTCCTTTTTTTTGGTTTTGCTAGCATGAGATTCTTTATTTCCTATGTTTTCATAGATATAGTTGAAATCCTTGGGTTGGAACTTTCCTTCTAGAATCTTTTGTAGGACTATATTTGTAAACAGATGTTTAAATTTAATTTTATTATGGACTATCTTCTTGTCTCTGGCTATGGTGATTGAAAGTTTTGTTGGTTATAGTAGTGTGGGTTGGCATCTGTCCAGGCCCTTCTGGCTTTTTAGAGTCTCCACTGGGAAGTCAGATGTAATTCTAATATGCCTACCTTTATATGTTACTTGCTCTTTTTCACTTGCAGCTTTTAATATCCTTTCTTTATTCTGTGTGTTTAGAGTTTTCATTATTATATGGCAAGGCTCTTGCTTTGGGTTTCATCCTTTTGTTATTGTCTAGATCTGTTACAGGAGGTGTTTTCTTTTCCCAATTAAAAGCATCTTGTTTAGGCTTTGGCTTTTGGTTTTTGTAGAGGGTTGTTGTTGTTGTTGTTTTATGGAGGTTTGTTGTTGTTTTTGAGATAGCATCTCTCTATATATAACCTAGGCTGACACTGAATTCATGGAAATCCTCTGACCTAAGCATCTCAAGTGCAAAATACCTTCCTAATGCTATACATGTATGTCTAGCACTTGTGAGGCAGAAAGATCTTCTTTAATGCCACCATGGGTTATATAGTAAATCCCTTTTTAACCTCCCAGAGTATCTTTCTAATATTTATAAACAATACTTTAACTCCAGCAAAGCTTCCCTCTACTGTTTTATTGGTGAGTTCTATCAAAGTTCAGAAAGTCACTACAGGTTAAAGCGTTGGAAAGCACCGAGAGAGGAAGAGTGTATTTCCATGGTTTCTAGAGTTAGCGTAATTTAAACCATGAACATCCATGGCTCATTATTATGTTTGGTACAAATGTAATATTGACAACAATACTATTAGCAAGGTGAGCCTATTCACCAACTAAAAGGAACATTATGTGAAGTAAGCATAGAAGTGCATTTACACAAGGCAATATTTCCAGAATCAAACAGGAAGAACTAAGATCAAAAATTGAACCAGGCCAGGCATGGTGGCGCATGCCTCTAATCCCAGCACTTGGGAGGCAGAGGCAGGTGGATCACTGTGAGTTCAAGCCCAGCCTGGTACATACAGCAAGTCTAGGACAACCAATGATACACAGAGAAACCCTATCTTGGAAAAAATTTTAAAAAACAAAAAACAAAAAGTGAACCAGGCAACAATGGCACATACCTTTAATCCTAGCACTTGGGAGACAGAGGAGGGCAGATCTCTTGAGTTCAAGCCCAGTCTAGTTTACAGAGTGAGCTCCAGGAGAGCCAGGGAAACCCTGTCTTGAATAAAAAGGAAGGAAGGAAGGAAGGAAGGAAGGAAGGAAGGAAGGAAGGAAGAACAAAACAGAACAAAAATTGAAGAACCATTTCAATCAAGACAAGTCATCTTCTCCACTCTCAATTAGTACTGTTGGTACAGTTAACACTGAGTTAATACTGTTGTTAGTTAACTAGGTAAAGAACAAACATCTTCCAACATCATCATCTCCTCTTTGTACACTTGGCAGGACAAATCCGATAAAATCATGAAGAAACAACCACTTCCATGGCCTAAGGCACAGTCACTCTGTCCAACAGATTATCTGACCCAACTTACAAAGGTCAGACAATTGAGTAATATGAAAAGAAACTAAAGGCCATCGCTTTGAAAAATCAGATACAAATAAATGTCATTGCTTTCAAAAGGCATGAATATCTGCACTTAGTACTTGACGTTGTCATGGCATGCAACAACATTATAGGAAGAAATCTCTGAGTTACTCAACTTGGCTGCAGACTGCACTTGCATTTGGGGACACTCTGACTCTCAGAATATGTGTATTTAGGTTAGTTGTAAAGGCACAGGCGTTCCCAGCCACAAGTTCCAGAGACTTAGTCTATCCTCTGTATCCTCATGTTCCCACTCAGTCTACCAGATCCCAAGATTGACCCAGCCTGAAAAGAGACCATTGTGCCCTCCAGCACCACCAGAAGAACCAATTTGGGCCCGAGAGAACAGATATAATAGTGAAGCAGCTTTACTACAGGGTCAGGGTCATTGCCACCCAGGAAGCAGAGGAGAATCAAGAGGAGAGGACTCGGTCACCCATTCATCTTCAACTCATACCATTAGGTCTCATCTCAGGAAGAATTTTTCCTAAAGTCCCTGCTAAAAATAACACCTGTCTTCAACCCCTTTCGCTTCTATAATTCTTCTTCCCTTCCTTCCCACACTCCAAGGGGACGAATATGATGGAGATCTCCAATTTGGACTGTCATTCCACCTGTTTTGCCTGTGGCTCTCTGCATCTGCTCCCATCAGCTGCCAGAGGAAGCCTCTCTGATGACGACTGGACTAGGCACTGGTCATGATTTTCATTCTGTCTGGATTGCCTCACTCAGGATGATCTTTTCTAGTTCCATCCATTTGCCTCTTAATTTCATGATGACATTTTTTTAGCAGATGAGTTATACTCCATTGTGTAAATGTACCAAATTTTCTTTATCCATTCTGTTAAGGGACATCTAGGTTCTTTCCAGTCTTGGAAATTATAAATAATATCACTATGAACATAGTTGATCATGTGCCCTTGAGGTAGGATGGATCATACTTTGGATATATACCCAAGTGTGATATAGGCTGGGTCTTGACATTGGTTGATTCCCAGTTTTCTAAGGAACCGCCATATTGATTTCCATAGTATATGCACAAGTTTACACTCATACAAGCAGTGGAGGAGTGCTCCCCTTGCTCCACATTCTCACCATCATGAGCTGTCTCTTGTGTTCTTGATCTTAGCCATTCTGACAGGTGTAAGATGGACTCTCAAAGCATGGCCCACAGAATCAACTAAGTAGGGCTCATAGGGACTCACAGAGACTGAAGGAGCAATCACAATGCCACCATAGGTCTTCACTAGGTCCTCTGCATGTATGTCACGTTGTTAGTCTTGTGGTTCTGTG
Organism: Acomys russatus; assembly: GCF_903995435.1. NCBI lineage: Eukaryota > Metazoa > Chordata > Mammalia > Rodentia > Muridae > Acomys > Acomys russatus. The sequence continues at coordinate 21,111,828 of NC_067141.1, forward strand.
GGACTCTTAACAGTGGAAGTGGAGGTGTCTCTAACTCTTTTGCTTGCTCTTGTGACTCTTTTCCTCCTACTGGATTACCTCATCTAATCTTTATATGAGGTTCTATACCTAGTCTTGTTGTATATCCCTGGGGGTCTTGCTCTTTTCTGAAGGAAAAGAGGAAGGGTGGATCTGGGGGAGAAGGGAGTGGAGAGAGGGGAAACTTTGGTCAGGATGTATTGTATGAGAGAAAAATAAAATTAAAAAAAAGATGACACCTGTCCACAGTAGGCTAGGAGAATTAATTAATGATCAGAGGGCAAAACCACAGCTATGGTTTAAAGGACAAAGCTGTCTACACTACTAATAGTTTATTCAGAGAGCGTTTGGGTTATAATACTGTGTATGATGTACAAACTCACTGTATACAGAATCATGAGCCATAAATAATTCAAAAATCTGTTGCTTAGACCTACTGTCATGTTTTCTAATGCACCCAAAGATGCACAGTTACACACAAAAGAAATACATAAAATTATAATGCATAGACTAATATATTTTCTGTATTACCAGTTAGAAGACAAAGTGAAAAAAAAAATCTCTTCATTTTTAAAACACACTAAGGTCCACCATATGCCTAGGACCATAACAGAAAGGGGGACATGGAACTGGATAAAAGAAATAATCAGTACTCGTTCATGTATTAACATCTTATGATGCAGAGGGCTGTTGAGCTGTACTGCACTCCTGGATGGACAAATACACAAATTCTCCCCAATTTAATTCATTGATGAAACAAATCCAATTTTTTAAAATCCTGATTCCCACCCCACCCCACCCCCCACTCACCTTGGAACTTGACAAACTGTTTTGAAGAACATTTCCCACTTACTTTTTCACAAAGGAGTGCACGTCAGTCAGTGGCACACTTGTCTAGCATGTGCAAAGCCCTGGATTTGGTCCTCAGCACTGCAAATATTGACATATGCATACAGTCAAACTATCTCAAAGCTGGCTAACTTTACCACTGTTTTTTGCTTCCATGGAATTTTCTAGCTGATTTGACAACATGAAATGGGAATCCAAAAGTAGAGCTTCTTTGTTCTGCCCTCAGTTTACAGTTGGACCAACAGTGCAGCAGTGCCAGATCAGAAGTTGAGTGTTTGCAGCCCAGTGCTGGCTTTGGCCTAGAGTGAGTAGTACATGGTCAGTACTGCCTTCCAAAACCCTTTCCCCAGCAAACAAACATGGACAAACATGATCTGAATGTATGTCCACTATGCTGGGCAGTGTCAAGGAGGAGGACAGCCTCCCACCCCCAGGACTGACCTATGGGTTGGTGAGATATTCCTGCATGTAGTCACAAGCACTGCGGCAGGTGCCAGCAACCAGAGTATTGGCAGAGCCCAGCCTCATCCATGTCCGATCAGTAGATACAACTTCTAAGAGACAACAGCTACAAGGTTCAGCCTTTGAAATGATGGCCAACTGCAGCTAATAATAAACCAGTACCTTAGGCCAAGGGAGAAGAGTGTGTGATTGGCTGGTGAGTCACCCTCCTTCTCGACGACACATTATAAAATCTTTGGTTTTCCTCAGGAAATTCCTACAAGCTTACCGTGGGGCCCCGGGAGCACCATGGCTGTTGTTGGCATCACCATTGCCTTGCTGGTGTGGGTGGTTACCCTCCTCGTCATATCCATCTGGAAGCAGATCTACAGCAACTGGAACCTGCCCCCGGGACCCTTCCCACTTCCTATCTTCGGAAACATTTTTCAGCTGGATCTTAAGGATATCCCCAAGTCTTTCACTAAGGTAAGAGGAATATTGCTGCATTAAGAAAACAAGCTAGAGGTTAGATATAATATGTATCCATTAACCTCACTGTCAGCTGTTATCCAGTGACAGATTATCATGCTATTGGAATTAAAAGTCCAGTCCATCTTGGGCCTGCAACACCCACAGGAGAACTGCCATGCAGGCCCAGAGGCCCTGTGCAGTTGAAGCGATTATGAGATACTGGCATTGCTGTTATATTATGTGACAACTGACACAACAACAGGAGTACCTTGGCTAGTGTCACCCCGTGTCAAAGAACAGACTGAAAAAGGAAGCATTGAGCCAACTGTGATTTGCCAGAACAGCAGCATCTGCCTTTTGCCAATGCTGTGAACGTTGCATGAACTAACCAGCATCAAAATGCTACCTGGCAAGGAGTTGATGCTTGGTGTCTGTGTTAGTGGTTGCCTTTGCACATGGCAGGGTAGCTACAGGCTTAGGAGCGTTGACTCCAAGTTAGCTGGCAGTAGCCTGGCATGAAGAGCCTTAATCTTAGGAGCAGATGAGTGTCACCATTGATTAAACAGCCACAGAGAAGAGACTCATGTCTAGACAGAAGAAATGTCCCCTGCAAACCCAGCTCTTCAGGTGGAGAGGGTGTCCCTGCAGTAGACTAGACAGAAACGGTCCTTCCCCAAGCCCTTCACTCTCTCTGTGTAGAGAACAGGAGGGCAGTCTAAAGAAAGCTGACTCCTGCCTACCTCCTGCTCCACTCTGTGCATTTGGTCCCTGCAGCTGGCAAAGCGCTTCGGGCCAGTGTTCACACTTCACCTGGGCTCGAGGCGTGTCGTGGTCCTCCATGGCTATAAGGCTGTCCAGGAGGTGCTATTGAAACACAAGATGGAGTTCGCTGGCCGAGGGGACATTCCTGTGTTCCAAGAGTATAAGAACAAGGGTGAGTTGATTTTCTTGGGCCATTGGAGGGGGCAAACTAACAGGGAGAGTATATAGGTACCTTTTATCTTTTTTTTTTTTTTTTTTTTTTTTAGTTTTTTGAGACAGGGTTTCTCTGTGTAGCTTCGGCTATCCTGGACTCACTTTGTAGACCAGGCTGGCCTCGAACTCACAGAGAGATTCCCCCTGTACCTTAGTCACCATGCCCAGGTTGATTCCCCAAATCTTAGTGACAGCAACAGAATGAAGAAAGACTAGGTAAAGACTTGAGTGATGGCTTGTGCCTGCATGAGAGCATCCCTAAGACTTGTACCGAGCAGGCAGTGAGACCTCCAGCAACCACCCTCACAAGAGAATGGCAGATGCTATTTCTGACCCCAAGAAGTCTCCTCCAGAGGAGTCCTCCTCAGGCCTATGTGCTTTTCTACATTTGTCATTCCACTCAGTCTCTGGGTGTAGATAGCCCCATACACCCAGGTCCTTTCACTTGCCCTGAGGTACCTAACCCTGTCTGGCACTCTACTTGCAGGGAAGGACTGAGTTTTAGGTATTTGTTTTCCTCTATTCTAGCTGGAGATCTCCAGAGAGAGAGTTGCTCTACCCTGAACCTTGCCCACCTGTTCCCTCCTGCAGAAAGGAAGTTCAGGATACAGGCTGGCTGATTTATTTTCTGTGTTTTCACAACTCTATCTTCCGTTGAGTGTGGGCACCCAGAAGCAGAGGTGCTCCAAGCTCACCGGTGCCACCTGCCTGCCCAGCCTCCACCTTATCTGTATCTTCTTATTTCTTCTTTTTCGTCCCAGGTATCTATCCCAAAGCTGATAGAGGAGAGATAAAGTGTCCCATGATCCTGCCTGAGTCAGTACTGGTGATAAATTCCTACAAAGCTTTTTCCTTTTGTGTGAGATTTTAGATCAAAGCATTCTCGGCTTTAGGCCTTATCTTTAGTGTCTAGCTTGGTTTCCCAGTCTGTGTTTTCAAAACTATTTTACCTCAAGCAGCAGCATTTGATGGTCCTTAATCAGTACTGTGGGTTTCTGATTTGTCTCAGAAAAAAAAAAAAAAGCAGAAATTAACCATCTCAGTTTTTGTCCTTGATATAGGGAGTTACTGCCACCATACCAAGCAAAGTGACAAGGACCTGCTAGAAAGGGTACAACCCTTTATGTGTCCTCTAGCCAAGCTCAAGCAATGGGCCAATGCAATTACAGTCCGCCTCTCCATAGGCTAGATACAAGAGGTATTTGCTGTCCCTGCCTAGGGGCTCCAAAATCCTATTTTTATGCACCCCAGAGGGGCATGTAAAATCAGTTGAGCCTTAGGTAAGGAATGACTTTGAGTCTCCAGTCTTCATTATGTGAATGTTTGTTATAATAACAGGATTAAGCACAGGTGTGTGGCAATGTACCAAGATCACCGCATACATCATTTGAGGAAATATTGAGAAAATGTCATCCTCACCCGACAGTCAACCTAGTGAAAGAGCCTCTTACCACAGTGTTAAGGTGTCAGCGCTGCTACTCTCTCAGCCATCAGGTCTTCAGGATAAAGACCTTCCTTAACCTTCAGAATAAAACTGAAATCATAAGTCTCAGGCTGGTCATCTCTTGTTCTAGAAAGTTCTTTAGACCATATGTGCCCTGAAAACTTCCCCCTGTTCTGCAGAGTGTTTCACTGTGCATCTCATATGTAATTAGACTGTTAACATGGAGAGAGTATGAGATGCAGGCAAGCGCTGTACCCCATGTGGAGATTATAAGTCATTGTTTTGTCTTGAGATACTCAGAGCCTAAAAGCAGATATCAAAACATTCTTTATTAAGGAAATGATGGTGGAAAAAAATAAGAGAGGTGATAGGGAGTGGGTAAAGAAAGAGGAAGGACTCCTGCAGTGCAGAGGGACCTGAAGGTCTTTACTAGGCAAGAGCTAGCTGGGTGGGACTGGGTGGGGCTGGGTGGGGCTGGCCCTGGATACCCTGAACTGGCTCCAAGAGAATCCAAGAGCTCCAAGAGACAGATATTCAAGCCATCAGTCAGCATGGCTTAGACTCAGTTTTGAGGAATGAGAAATGCTCACAGAATTAGCTGTGCTAAAGATGGGAGAAAAGGAAAAAGAAGTTTCAGAGTAGTTGATTCCCAGTGTCATCACGGGGGTAACCAAGCCTTGTTCTAGGAGGAGAAACGATCAGTTTCATCTGAGGGGAAAGTTCTCCCTAACAGTTCATTGAGACGAGATAGCACACAGCTTTCTCTCCCAATGTAGTCAAACTGACTCTCAGGTTTTAGTAAAGGATGTTGCTTTGAAACCAGAAAGCCGTTGAGTTGAAGTGCTTGTGTCGTGAAGGTTAAAATCCATGAGCTCAGAAATGCTGCTTAAAAATTCTATGAGTAGACAGAAAGAGGGGACGGGTCCTCGGCTGGAGTGGCTGCCTGCAGCTTATTTAGCATGGTGAAGGTTCAGAGCAAAGTATGAAACCAAAGAAAATAAACCGGTGCTAAGAAGCGGCAGCTATGAAACACAGCCTGTTCGCTCCCTGTTCTTGTACTGCTTCGTCACCTGTTCATCCCACCCAGCACCCAAGACCGTTTCCCCCTCCTCCCCTACTTCTCCAAGAATTAGGTATTTATGGTCATCTCTGTGGGCCCCTTTCTCTTAGGGATTATTTTCAATAATGGACCCACTTGGAAGGACGTGCGGAGGTTTTCCCTAAGCATCCTCCGGGACTATGGAATGGGGAAAGAGGGTAACGAGGCCCGCATCCAAAGGGAGGCGCACTTCCTGGTGGAGGAGCTCAAGAAGACCAAGGGTTAGTATCTCAGCAGGCGGGAGGGATCCTGGCTAGGCTTCCGAGGACACTGAACAACCTGGAGGCAGTTGGCAGCTAAAGGAACCCTGGGGAAGAAAAAGGTCAAGCTGGTCCCCTGGCACTGCCTTCTCAATTTGAGTCCCAGCTCTTTCCAGACGAGCAAAAGTGGCCTCCGGGTGTGACTGTTGTATTCTAGATGGCATTTAAAAAGTAAAGACCCTCTGCTCAAAGGTAGTTGGTAGACAGCACAATCTCCTTGTGGATCCCACTATATGGGGAGTAAGGGCTACTTCTGACATGGACTCTGGTGCCCAATTGTTAATCACTTCCCCCTTGGCAGGGCAGCCTTGCCAGGCCACAGAGGAAGAGGATTCAGGCAGTCCAGATGAGACTTGATAGGCTGAGGTCAGAAGGTAGGGGAGGAGGGGTACCCTTTCTGAGGACTAGGGGAGGAAGGGGGATGAGGGAGGGAGGGTGAGACCAGAAGGCAACAAGGGAGGATCCTACAATCGGGATGTAAAGCGAACAAATTTTAAAAATAAAAAGAAAGAGAGAGAGAGAGAGAGAGAGAGAGAGAGAGAGAGAGAGAAAGAAAGAAAGAAACTTGGAGGCTCACATATCCATTAAGTCCTCAGTGAGAACTCACAGAAGGCTGAGTTAACTAGGGAAGGCCATGGTGAGATGCTTACACTCTTTACCTGTTTTCCAGGCCAGCCTTTTGACCCCACCTTTCTGATTGGCTGTGCACCCTGCAATGTCCTTGCGGATATCCTCTTCCACCGACGTTTTGATTACAACGACAAGAAGTGTCTGAGGCTCCTGAGTTTGTTCAATGAGAACTTCTACCTGCTAAGTACTCCCTGGGTCCAGGTGACTATGCTCCTCCTTTTTCCGTAAACCTCCAGTTGTACTGTTTACATCAGAAGGAGAAGAAGAAATATTCAGGTTGCATGAAAGAGACAGGCTTGGAAAAGCAAATTACAGGAACATACAGGAAGGCATTGGACTAGGATGCTCAGCACCCTTCTCACTTCAGTGCCTGTGTAGGCTTGCATGTACACACTCTTACCTGCACTACCTGGAGAACAATACTCCCAAAAGACACTGTTGGACCCCGTGTTCTAAATAGTATGATAAAGACAACCATAAATTCATTGTTTGAAGGTTCTTGTCAGTTACATATGTTTTGTTCTCCTTAGATTTACAATAACTTTTCGGATTATCTGAGATACCTACCTGGAAGCCATAGGAAAGTCATGAAAAATGCATCTGAAATAAGACAGTATGCACTTGAAAAAGCCAAGGAACACCTACAGTCACTGGACTCCAGCCACCCCCGTGATGTGACTGACTGTCTGCTGATAGAGAGGGAGAAGGTACCGGACAAGATGGGCCTCCTGGGATGGGCAGAGTGCATACGGTTCCTACACTGTGAGCCACTCGCTGGTATGCACGCTGAGCACCATGGTTGCATTTTGATGCTCTTGGTTTTTCATAAGCATACATGGCTTCAGCGTGACCACCATGCTCTTCTGGGGTTACTTTTGGAAGGCATAGGCCCACTATTCAGCTCCTCCAGGCCAAGATGGACTGCAACCTTTGGGGAATCTAGTCTTGTGTGAGAAAACATCAGCATCCCTTTTTCATATGTATCGCCCAATTTTGCTTAGCCTCCAGTGTTCTGGGCCTTTCCACCTTTATGTTCCTAGAGCTGCTAAGCCTCTTACATGCCTATCCCTTACTTTCTTGCCATAATGGCTTGAAAACACTGATTTCCTCTAGAAAATTTCCATTTGAGAATCCCTGCCCCTGGTCCAAAGAGCACAGCCTTGAGCCTGAAGAGAGGCTGACACTAGCCCCTACAGCTTAGAGGTCACTAGCGTCATTACACAACTCTGGCACTACTGGCCAAGACAAGACCCTGTGACCTGGTTAAGAAACCCTTTCCTGTGCTTGTCCTTTTTCCTGGGAGCCTCAGTTTCCCTCATCATGAGGTAGAAAGAGCTGTTTCCTGATAGCACAAGGAGTCTGCCATAGCCTGGTCCCTCCCTGATGAAGAGCAATAGGCACCACTTTCTTACAGCTGAAGAAATCTGACCAGATCCCTGACTGTCTCCCACTTCACAGGAGAAACACAGCGAAGACCCCATGTACACCATGGAAAACATTTCTGTGACTTTGGCCGACCTGTTCTTTGCAGGAACAGAGACCACCAGCACAACTCTGAGATATGGGCTCCTGATCCTCATGAAATACCCAGAGATTGAAGGTACATGGCTGAGAAGCCAGACGCCCAGGTGGCACAGCTGCGCCCTGTCAGGCTCACCCTGTGCATGCCAGGCTTCCGCTGTGGTTCTATGGCCACCTTCTTACCTTCAGTGCCCCAATACCACTAAACGAACATCTTTAAAAGCACATGGCCTTGTATGCACCAGGGCTTAGTATCCTGAAGACTAGCTAGTCCTCCACACACGCCCCACTGGGATGCTTACGGCCCAGTGCTGAAATGGAGAAGGGAATGAGTCTGTGCTCTGCCCTGTAATAATTTATAATGGAGAAAATAATGTTTCAGTTTCCCCTGAGAAACACTCTTTGCATTTGTAGGCTGAGCATGGTATAGGGGCCAGGTTGGGTCATGCTGGAACACCTTGCCCCAGGGGGCTTTGAGGTGGAAATTGAAAGGGAAGCAATCAAGGCTGTCCCATATCCACTTCGCTTCCTCTTCAAGGCTTGGAAGCAAAATCTGGGCAGGAAGAATTCTGTGCCTGAAGCAGGAACAGGGGTCTTAACCCGGCATGCTGAGGGTATATATACATTTGCCAGATATGTGCAGTGTGATGACCCCACGTGTAAGCCAGTGGAGTTCGCCTTTAGTAGAGGAACTGGGGGGACTGACAACCTAAAGTGGGGGTGCTCAGAGGCCAGAAATCCTGCCATTCTCTGAGCTATGCATAGATCGGGGCAGTGACTACATACAAAGCAATGTTTCCCAAGAGCATGTTTGTGTGTCCGTCTGGTCCAGGGCCAAGATTTGAGCTCTGGCTGTTCTGTCAGCAATGCCTTTGACTTTTCGCATCACACAGGAAAATGAAAATGGAAGATGACTAAAGTCCAGGGAGGGAAATGTATAATCACAGCAGTTAGAACTTTTACGACTGTGCTAGGAAACAAAAATTTTTAAATGTTTTAAATGATTAGTAGCAAAATGATATAGATGAGGAAAAATAAATATGACAGGGACATATACACTCAGTGCCAAATTGAACATAGATTGACTTTTTTTAATGTTTGCTTTAGAGCTCTTTAAAGAAATGAAACATTATAGGGCTGGCTAGAGCCCTACTAACTCACACTGCCCTGCTCCACTCCCCGGCTATGGCGATGCTTCAGGACCACTGTGTAGCATTTCCATGTGACATGCCTTAATAGTATGTCATACCATGTACACTTAATGCAGCTTGCTTTTTTTTTTTTCTTTTTTGCTCCACATATTATAGAGCTCCACAGCAAATCCTAATCACAGAAAGACAAAGGAGCTTGACAAAGGCTGCTATTGCCTCTGTCATAATCACAGAGACTTTCAGATTTCAATAACTATATTCTATTCTGTCACCATCTTCCTATTTTAAACAATAGTAAGCTGGCCTAGGGTGATAATTCAAAGATTTCCCTCTAAGAGGACGTTTCCAAGACCCTTTTATCTCTACTCCTGATACGAAGAGAATGGGGAAAGCCATCACCAATTATGAGAATGGATGCCCAAACTTCCTGTCAACTGTGGATGATCTCACAGATCTTAACTTTCATTGACATTTGTGTAGAAATGACTTAACAATTCAAAGTACCTGGGGATTGTAAATGTAGTTTAAGGTGCTCCATAAACATACACAGTGTGTGTCTTGGCAGATGGGTGGAAGAATAATTAGATAGATGTCTGGGTGGGTGGAGGTTTTGAGGGATACTTGGATAAATGGATAAGTAGGTTCACAAGAGTGTAGTGGGGTGAGGTAAGTGGATGAAAAAGTGGGTGAGTTAAATGAGCAGATAGATGAGCAGCTAGATAGAAGTGACCTTATATATAATATATGTATGTATACATATATGGGTAAGTGGGTGGTAGGTAGACATCAATTCTGGAATTAGCCCTTTAAACTGAACTCATTCATACCTTGGCAGAGAAACTTCATGAAGAGATTGACAGGGTTATTGGGCCAAGCCGTGCCCCTGCTGTCAAAGACAGAATGGAGATGCCCTACATGGATGCTGTGGTGCATGAGATTCAGAGATTCATCAATCTTGTCCCTTCCAACCTGCCCCACGAAGCAACTCAAGATACTGTGTTCCAAGGATATGTCATCCCCAAGGTCAGGCATGAGCTAGAGAGCACTCCACGTGCAGTGTCCTGTTAGTTTCTCACCTAGGTTGCTCTTCAGGATAGAGACTCAGGGGCACCTTTGAGCAGCATACATGGCTGGATGTGGGAATCAAGGCAGCATTCATTCTTGCCCTGCAGAACACTTCACCCATAGTCACCCCAATAGCCTCATGACCGAAGAAATAAAGGGACTCATGGAAAATGTCTCCTCAACTGGTCTAGAGGACTTGTGGAAGATTCTAACACTGAGATCCCATGACGGCAGCAACCCAGCCTGAGACCCATCCTATGAAAGATATAACGCTCTCCTCTTCATTTAGACCTGATCTCTGGCTCTTTTCTATATAGCCCTTAAGTAAACAGCATTGTAAATTAAAAATATGCCATCCTGAATAATGTAAAGTTCCAGCAGCCCTCTTTGCTAGGGTCTTCCAGATGAAAGCCTATGTTTTGTTAACTTGACTGATAGAAACTTCTGCTTCTTCTTCCAGGGTACAGTTGTGATCCCAACTCTGGACTCCCTTTTATATGACAGCAATGAGTTTCCAGATCCAGAGAAGTTTAAACCTGAGCATTTTCTGAATGAAAATGGGAAATTTAAGTACAGTGACTACTTCAAGCCATTTTCTGCAGGTAAGCAGAGGTCAGGGATCACACCTTCTCTGAGAAATTGTCTCCTTCAACCCTATGCTTACTTCCATGTGCTCTCCCCATCTTAGATAAGGGCTACCATCTCAGCTCTGCCATGCCCTTGTAACGTATAACCCAAGGACATTCCTTCCTGTTCAGAGAAGTCAGATGGCAATTTCAGCAGCAGTCTTGGAAATGAAGTGTACTGGGTGGATAATTTTATCACAGAGTAGACATTTTTCTAATTAATTGCTCAGCTTTTCTACTCTAACAAGACTCAGTAAAAAGCTCTCAAAACTGTATTACCGAATTCTTCATAAGTTACAACAAAAATTACTAAACTCTATTCTTTAGCTACCTAGACTCTTAGTAAGCATCTGGACCTGCCCAGATGCTCCCATCCCAGGACCTCCCCTAGGATTTCAGCAAAGGGTGATTTCCACAGCCAGTTTGATAACGTTAACAGCCTATGTTTGCATAGGCTTCACCTGTCCCATCTTCCTGAAGTTACGGCAGAAACTTTGCATCCATTTCCCTAAACTACTGCTTGTTTATGCAGCACAGTTCTGAATGTGTAGTGCCTGAATGAGGCAATGTCACTGACATTCTTATTTTCTGACATATGGCCACTGGTGTTCAAGGACCAATGAGCAAGGACAGTTAGTCCCACTTTCAAGTGATGTGCCTGAAGCCTCCTCCCACACTCCCAGTCCCTTAATGTGAGAAGTGTTAACTTTACGAGGTTCCCTCAGCACCTCATCAGCACTGTTGTTACTTCTAGGAAAGCGCGTGTGTGTTGGGGAAGGCCTGGCCCGCATGGAATTGTTTCTGCTCTTGTCTGCTATTCTGCAGCATTTTAATCTGAAGTCTCTGGTTGACCCGAAGGATATCGACCTCAGTCCTGTTACAATTGGCTTTGGCAGCGTCCCACGCCAATATAAACTCTGTGTCATTCCCCGCTCATGAAACCTGGAAACTGCCTGGTACAGCTGCCCATTGTTATCCCTTAAAATGTGTTTTCAAAAAATTCCAAGCATATGGAGTTTGTGCCATAAAATGGAACAGAAAAAAATAAATAAACTCTTGATGGATCATGTTAGTTATGAATTTAATGACAGCCTTGTCTCCTTGGCTGTGTCAAAGTTCCCAGGAAGTGAATATCATTTCACTGCCCATGGTATAACATCTTCCGATGTGTCTGTCTCTGACTTCAGGATGTGTTTGAATATGCATGGATGACCATGGTTATCTGCCTATCTCAAGACTCTGAATTTAATGATATATTCAAAATTCTCTTATGGGATAGAGTATCACATCCCTAGGTTCTCAGGACTATACTGTGAGCAGCTTCATGTTGGCCCTACTTTCTAGCTCATCTACTTTGGGTCACTGCCCAAACCGAAAGTTTACAGACCCCACAGCAGTAACCACTGAAGTTGCTTGGACCATCATGGCCCCACAACAGCAACACTTCTTCCAGGAAAAGTGTAACTTTAAATTTTGCTTTGGGGCAGAGACGTTTTAACTTAAAAGATTACCATTAGGAAAATTCCAAAGTATCAGGGGAAGGATGGGGTGTGCGTGTGTGTGGCTCTAAGGACTATTGACTAAAATTGTAGCATCATCTGGTCACTGTGTAAGATTGACACCTGGTTCAGCAGAATCACTAACTATATTCACTCAGTGGTAAAGCTTGAGATGCCTCAAGTCTGGTTGTCTTCTGGGGAAGTATCATTGACTTCACACGTACAGTTGCAACCCAGGCCTGGCGGCATACATCTTTAATCCCAGCACTCAGGAGGAAAAAGCAGGCAGATCCCTGTGAGTTCCAGGACAGCCTGATTTACATAGCAAGTTCCAAACCAGCCAGGACTACACAATGTCTCAAAACAAAGAAATTAATAAAACAGGAGTGCAGTTCTTTAGGAGAATTAGTCTGTCCTTAAAAAAAAATTACTATTGCTCTTTAGTGTGCATATTTCCTCCAGACCTGACATGCCCGGGCCCATTTTGAAAATACAGTGACTGTGGCAACCTATAGAGAACTGTGCCTGAATCATGGCTATGAAATAAGCTATACAGCAGATATGAAAGTCTATGAGAACAAGGCTGTTAGCATTCACTTCAGTGCAGAAAGGAAGCATCAAAAGACACTCAAGAGACCTTACAAGATCCTCTTCTGGAGTTCCACTCAAATCTGAAATGGTACATTCTAGAACAAAAAAAAAAAAAGACTGAGGCAGGACTTAAAAAGGAATAGCTGCCTCTGAATCGTCCTTGTTCTGTGATTCACCCTGATAACTCATTTATTCACTGAGTTGGGTTTGACAGAATCTTTCCTTTTTGTCCCCTTCCATGTGTGGAGTGAATATACATTCATTTGCATCTTACCAGGCAACCCACAAAACAAATGGCCCAATGGAACTAAAGATGAATGGGGAAGGTCTGCCAGGTCCTCCTCAAACAAAAGAGCAGCTTTAGTTAGGATGCTCCCAGCAACAGTTTAGGATTTCTCATGAGCACCACAGACCACATGCAGACTCAACTTTCCTTGTTTGGCTTGAGGAATGAGGTGGTGGTGGAACGCATCCGAGCTGGGGATGTATCTTCCTCTGTTTCAAAGTCTATGCTATGTGGGCCTCCGTGAAGGAATTAAACTACACGGTGGCTTCCGATCCTGGAGCAGGTCCAGCTCTAAATCCTTCTGGCCAAGGTCAGAAGGGTGTGTCAGATACTCTGGTGAGGGAGAGGCAGGGAAAGCACTGACTAAGAGCCTGCGGTGTGGACCCTAAGCTAGTCAAGAGTCAAAACTGAGCCAAGACACCTCCAGGTTCAAGACTTGAGGGGTTTGGCCCCAACACCCACTCGTCCACTCAGTACACACTCAGATGAAGAAGTTGTACAAAATATCCCCTTTATTTCAAACAGCTTCATGTGGTGTTTGGGGTTAGTATGTCCTCCAGGCCAAGATGGGTATCAGGTCCTGCTTGGTGAGGGCTCTTGGACGTTTTCCTCATTGACTTGTAAGGGCTTGGGACTGGTCTGTAGAAGATAAAGGCCCAGGCATTTTTCCCTGCTCAGACAACCCCCTTCCACCTTTGTGTGCCCGTGCTACCACGTGTCTACACCTTCACCCTAGCTGTGCCTGTGCAGCAGGAACACCCTTTTCCACAGACTATACACTGGAGAACACCACTATTCTCCTTTCCCTTTTGCCCCAAGATTTACCATCCTCCATGAGGTGTCTCCTTCATCTTGCATATTCTGACTTTGAGCAAGGATCTGTACCCCATGCTTTTCCAGTTCTTCCTTCACCCTATGGAAGAAGAGTGGACAAGGAGAATGGACGCAGGAAAATCAAAGTCTAAAGAGACATATAGGCAGCAGCTGCCATTCATCCTCCTGGGAAGAAGGAGGACACAGGAGCTCTGTGCCCACCTCTGCCGTTTTTGCTGTAGCTGTTGGCACCTCTGCTTCAGCTGCTGGTGGTGCTGAGCTGCAGCCTCTAGGAGCTCCTCAGCTTTCTTGTTCTCCTCCTTGAACATCTGCCTGGAAGTGGGGAAAGGAGTCAGTGCTGGGCATTTCCTCCTCCTGCCCCACCCTGCGTCTTACATTGCTGCGGCTGCCTCGTGGCTTCGGAGGAAGAGCCCATCAGTGAAGGTAGAAGACCCCTCAGACCCACACAGGGCAGACAGGCGATGCTTCACATCCTCCAGCTTCACCTCAATCAGTTTCTCTACAGAAAGAGGAGTGAGCAGGTGAGGGCAGGCTGATGCAGGTGAGGGCCACCCTTCTGCCCTGGCCTCACCTTCCTTGAGCAGCTGCTCCTTGCTGCTGTCCAAAGTGCACATCTCCTCAGCCAGATGTTCAGGCTTCTGAGGGGTGGAACAAAAAGACCTGTCCAGATCCCCTGGCTCCCTGGGGCTTCAGAGAAGCCTGTGTAGAGCTGGTCATTTCCCCCGTCTGTAAGGTTCACTACCTAGTGCCCTGGCTCTCAGCTCACGCAGCCATGGCATAGCCCTGGGGCACTGGTCCCCTCTCCTGGGACCTTTTAGCCTTGGGAAAGGCTGAAGGAAAGCACTTGAAACCCTGAAATCTGTAGGCCTACGGTCCTGAGCCGCTCTCCAGGGACTTAGTTACTAGCATTTCTCCTCTCTTCTCTCCTTTGTGGCTTCTTCACTGACCTGCTCTTCTGACATTCAGACTATTTCCTGCTGGGTGTCTGGGAACTCCCAGGGGTGAATGTTAATTGTTTGTTCTGAGATTTGTCTACTGTGTCTGAGATCGTCTTACACACACACACACACACACACACACACACACACACACACACGGATAGTCTCAATGGATGATGACTCCATTTGATGTTATCACAGCACACGCACACCCAGAACACGGCTGGGTTTGGGGTGACAGCAGGGCCACCAAGGCTTGTATAGGGACAAAGTATAAGAAATGGCATAGCTTTGTATGACTCACATGAAATTCCATGAGGTCCTTATGTTGGCTCATCAAAGCTTCCAGCTGTTCTTCAAAATCCATCCTAGGAGCCAACCACAGAGCCATGAAAGCCATGAGCTACCACAGGCCTGAGTCTGTAGAGCACTCAGGGACTTTGTTCATGTCCACTCCTCCACAAGGAATACCTTCGCCCCCTTGATCATGAAGGACTAAGCTTGGCCAGGTCCTCTGCCTATCCAGGGCATTACTGTACATAAAGCACATCCCCAGCCCAAGCCTCCTGCCTTGAGGTTTACCTCAGTTGCCGTAGTTTGTCCTTCTCATTGTCAATCTGAGAGTGCAGGAAAGAAATTCTCTCTTTACACTCCTGCAACATGCTGTGCTTCCTGGGAAGGAAATCCACATTCAGCCATGTTTTTGAATGACTCAAAGACAGTTGAGGGAGGGTTGGGAGCATCTATTCTGTTCCTCTGTATTCAGGCAGGTGATGTGGGAGGGAACAGGGACACTTAGGGAGACCACTGTAGGCATGGTATCTTACCTCTGTGCCTCACTTTCCTTCTCCTCACAGTGCAGCCGCATAATCCTCAGGGTCTCTGTAAAGATAATAACGGGGCCTTATGAATGCTTGTTGAGGCATCTAATTTGGCAGATGGAACAAAACAGATCACTTCAAATCTGTGAACACTTGACTGGATTTTGACATTTTCTGGGTCTGGTAAAAAGTCATAGGAAGGTCACGAGGTCAGGAGTTCTTAAGTTTCTAGCTCCTAGAGAGAGTGGATTTAGGCAGGTACTACAAAGCCTGGAAATGGCAAAGATGGGAATACCTTGCTTTTTGTTCAAGATATCCTTCAGACGTACTTTCTCTTCGTGTACTAGAAAACATAATAAAGGTTCAGGCATTAGGGACCAATCACAAAAATGTCAAGGTGTGACCCTAACCTAGATGTAGTTTCCCTGAGGCAGGCAAGTTCCCAGCCCTATGGTAACCACACTTCTATAAATACAATATGCCATAACATTCACAAAAGATACCTGTGAGGACAATCAGTGACATCCACTAGTACTGGGAAGAACTACACCAATCAAAAGGGCCATGTGGTCAGGTAACTCAAGACAACTAAGAAAGACCTCTGCAGTAACGGAGCTGGCGGTGCAAGGCAAGAAGCTGTGTTATCTGGGGCAATGCATGGAGGATCATGTCTACAAATGACTCAGGCAGAAGTGTCCTCAAAGGCATTTGCAGAGCTATTGGAAGATGGAATGCTGGACGGACATGAGGTTGGAGCAAGAGAAGCATCTGGGCCCTGGTGAGGACATCAAGGGCCTGCAACCCTGCCTTGGAAGTCTCAGACATTACAGAGAGCTCTACAGTCTCAGTCCACTTACGTGCGTCCAGTTCCTTCTGCATGGTATCCCAGACAGTCTGGGCCTCTCCAAGCTCCTCACTGGCTTTCTTTTTTGCTTTACCAAAGAGTAGGATAACATTTAGTTAGGCACAGCCTCAAGCACAAGTGATAAGATTTCATATTCAGCAAAACACCTGGGGGGGGGCAGATTTTTACAAAACAGGAAACAAGGCTTTCTAAATTCTGGTCCTTCTTGCTGGCTTGGGTGGCAGCAGCGCCACCTTCAGAGGCAAATGACTACGGCAGTTACATGCAGAAGGGCCTTGGACTTACATCTTCATGAAACAACTACACATGTATTAACAAGGACTACTGTATTTCTACATTTTTACTGGGCCTGGCCTGGAAAGACATCTGGCTGCTCCTGGATAGCAGCCAATCGCTGAGCTCACCTTGCTGAACCTCGTTAATGCGGTTAATCAGGACCTCAACCCGGGGCTCTAGACTTCCCACTGCAGGGGAAAAAAGGAAGCTCATTGTTGATAGAGTGTGCCTGCCTAGGATTCTGCAGCTTTCACGACACAAAAATCTCCTAAGCATCTCATAAGCACAGGTGCTACACTATGGTCTCAAAGTTGGAGTGTGAGGACAAGGAACAGAGCCATAGAGATGCTGAGTCAGGCTGTAGGAACTTTAGTCAAGGGAAATGAAGCAAAGGGAAATTTCTAAAGGTAAAGTCAGGAAGTGTTTCTCAGATATAGGAAAATGTCAAGTAAGGAAAGAAGGCCCTCGAGCCCTCTGGATAAGGTAGAGGGTGCAAAGTGCAGAGGCCTGCCCTGAGGAGGAAGTGAGACTGCAACACGATGACGTGGCAAACAAGGAGAAGGTGGCAGGGTGTGACGGGAAGGAAGGGTTATGGGTAACGCCTCTGGATCTAACAGAGAGCTATGGCGTCAAGGGAGACTTAGGACGAGGTCTGGGGAAACATTTTGCCTTCTTCTGTTCAATCTCTGCTTCTGTGATGCTGAATCATCAGGGCTCCCTTTTCAGCTCAAAAACTAAAATGTACAGAGCCATTGAGATGGTGCCGTGAATAAAGACACTTGTCACCAAGCTGACAACCTGAGTCTAATCCCTGGAATCCATATGATAGGAGGCAACTGGCTCCCTTAAGCTAGCCTCTGACCATCACACTCTGTGCCATGTACAAGAGCATCAACACTGCACACGCACACACACACACACACACACACACGCACGCACGTATGCACACATAGATGCACGCACACATGCGTGCACACACACACAGAGGTATGCATGCATGCACGCATGCACACACACACATTTCTTAAAATTAAAACTGAAGTTCAGAAGCATCTATGTTTATGTGTATGAGTGCTTTGTTTGCATGCATGTATATGCACCACATGTGTGCCTGGTGCCTGCAGGGACCAGTAGAGGACATCAGATCTCCTAAAAATGGACTTCCTAATACTTGTGAGACACCGCATGCATGCTGGGACACATCTGTCCTCTGCAAAAGCAGCTAGTGCCCCTAATGCTGGGCTACCTCTCTATACACACGTGTCCAAATTTCAGTTTTAAAGAAAGTTAATGTGAATAAAACAATTTATTTGTGTGAATTGTGGAGCTTGGGGTTGAATCTATATCTGCCTGACTTCAAACCTCAGGGTAGGCCTCGCAGGCAAAAGAGACACATGACCTTTCTGCAACTTTTTCACCATTTCCATTAAGTCTTCAATTTTCTGTGTGGACATACACTGGCCTGCGGAGATAAAAACAAACATTTCAAACTAGAAAGTAGTTGAAAAATCACTGTAATGGGTTGATGGCATTATCAATTAGGAAGTTCTAGAAAGTCTAGAAATACATTGACTATAAACAAAATGTACTGCAGAAAGTATTTTTAAAATAGCCAATTTTTAAAACCAACTAGATACTTACTGAGGTAAACGAATTATTGGTGCTGTTATATAGCTGTGGCAATAGTTTTATTTTCCTGGAGTACAAATGGCTTTACTATATATAATTGATACCGATTAAAAGCTTCCACATAAAGTAATATTTTGTATTAATTTTTATAGTCAGTATATACATCTATTTTTAATTTTCTGGTGAATTAGATGTTGGAAGTCACTACTACCTGTGGCGTTAGCATCACAGTAAAGGAATTAGTCTATGAATCACCTAATTTTTAAAAAGTCGCCGATTAACATCTTTTTGTCAAATGGATGCTAATACTGATTAACCAACGTTCAAGATCTAAGAAACAATTCAGGGATAGAAACACACAGTAAAAAGCACTTAAGGACGCACAAGGCGCCGTCCAGATTAGGAAAGTGCAGAGGGAATTTCTTAACATCAAGGGGGAAAGGGGTTAGAAAGATTCCTAAGGAATGATAAAGACTTAAAAGCTACATTAATTTAATCTCAAAAAAAATGGTCTGTAAATAGATTTTGATCCAAATAAATGCACTGTTTTAAAAAATTAGCAAAAATTTTTAATCAACTAAATACTTGCTGAGATAAAAGAATTGTTGGAGCTGTTATACGGCTATGGCAACCATGTGATTTTTCTAGAGTACTTATCTTCCAGATACATGCATGGGACATTTATAGATGACACAGCTGTCAGGGGTGCTCTATCAAAAAACAGAGTGATGGAGGTGGGGCGGGGCGGGGGGAGGGAATTGACTAAATCACAAACGTCAAAGCTGGGCGGTAGAGTCATGGCTTAAGCGCATCTGGTTCCGTGCTTTTGTATAAATTTGAGTTTATCACAATAAATAAATAAATGTGTGTGTGTGTGCGTGTGTGTGTGTGTGTGTGTCGTTTTGCAGCCCCAAAACACAGACGTTAAACTATCGTTTGTGCAGAAAAGTCGAGAACCATAGTTTTACTCGGATGCAGTCCCAGCACCCTCACGCTAGACACGCTAAGCTGGCGACAAGTTCTGGACAGCGAAGTACTTCATGCCTGGTGCCGCCTGGCCCCCGTGCGAGCCCGCGGTGGAGGTGACAGGTGTGTGCCCTACAACAGCCCCACACTAGGCCTGGCATTGCGAGCCAGACTGGCTCTGAGGCGACACGCGCCTCGTCAGCGAAGATGGCGGTCAGCGTCCCCCACCTGCCGATCTCCTCAGGCCTCCACCCGCGGCCCTCTCACCCTGCCAGCCCGCAAGGCCAAGCCAGGCGCCCTCCAGCCACTACCTCCGGCCCCCTCAGGCCCGTGCAGTGGGTCTGCTGATCCTTCAGGCTCCACACCCAACGGGGGCTGCGGTCTGGTGGCCATACTGCTCCACTTCCTCAGCTGCCACAGCCGCTGTGAGGCTGTTACACACTGCACCTGCGCAGTAGGCTGCCAGTAAGTGCTAGAGGACCACGTGCTCAGCCGCTGCGCATGCGCAGGCACAGACCTTGGGCGTCGTCGTCCCCCAGTGCCCCCCCACCCCGCCCCAAGAAAAAAAAACACAAATCTTATTTAAATGTAATAATCAAAATGAAGACTTCAACGCAGTAACTGGCCAGTTTCAGAGGCTAGTGTGGACGAGCATGAAGGCCTCACTGTCTACAGAGGTTAGGGTTATGGTTGTTAGAGATAGAATTAAAGGCTACCAAGAAGAGACGTGATAGCCTATGATCATATACAGGGGGAGGAGGTCCCCCTTAGTCACAGTCATAGGGAGGGGAGTAGGGGGAAATGGGAGGGAGGAATGGGAGGATACAACGGATGGGATAACAATTGAGATGTAATATGAATAAATTAATAAAATATATTTTTTTTAAAAGAAAATAAATAAATAAAGTTGTCAGTGTTAGGCTTTGGGTTCCAATGTGGGGCATTTCTGCTCTTGGACTGAACAGTGACACCGAGCCGACTCCTGTTGTCTGCTGAAAAGAACCCTAAGGACCTGTGGTGGACATGACGAACAACCCAGTTCCCAGTTCCCAAGAGACCGTTCGCCACGACTTCAAAAAAAAGCCTGGTGTCTCCTCCATGCTATGCCTAAACCATGCTAAGCCATCTGCCAAGACATAGCCCGGGTCTGAGCTCTTCTGGCACATTCCACCCCGACCTGGGGGTCGGGTGGGGGACCTATTCTCACCTCGCTCCTCTATGGTAGTCTCTGTGACTGAGGTACAGACCTTCTTATACCAGAATAAGCCAACAGTCCATATGTCTGGTAGTTTGCTCGTCCCAGTCCCAGTCTAAAGTCTCGCAATACCTCCCCCGGAACACACTAGGTTCTCGGAGTTCTTAGCAGGAGAGAGGGAGGGGAGTCTGGTGGACTCCTGCTCGGAACAGATGCTAAGTAAGGCTCACTGCATCCCACTCAACAGCCACTCTAGAAATGCGAGTGAATACCTGGTACTCAGTTGCCTTGTGTTGATGCTTTGTGTACACTGTGTTAATAGGTAAGCTGGCATGAAGTGCCCATAGGGAAATAAATAGTGTAATATATTAAAAATTATGTACTGTTTTATTGAAGACCAAAACTAAAATGATACGTATGTATGTGTGTATGTGTGTACATATACATGGAAGCTTTTCTAAAATAGACCACACCATGGCACACGAAACAGATCTTTACAAAATTCAAAAGGAATGAAATCACTCTTTGTGTTCTAGCAGACTGCAATTTAATAAAACTTAAAACTGACTGAAAAGTGTGCCTACATGTGTGTGTATGCGTGCGTGTGTGTGTGTGTGTGAGAGAGAGAGAGAGAGAGAGAGAGAGAGAGAGAGAGAGAGAGAGAGATGCCTGCTGATATCTTATGAGGACCATGAATTTTTTTGTGATTCGAAATGTGAGAATGTAATAATTACATGTCTGTATATTTCAAAGCACAGCAAAAAGACATATACTTCTTTCCTATTTGTGATGGCTAACCTTCGTTGTCAACTTGATTGGTTTAAGAATTGCCATGGAAGCACATTCCTGGTTATAGCTCTTAGTGAGGTTTAACTGGGGGGGGGGGGGGGAACTTAACGTGCATGTGGGCAGCACCACAGATAGTGAGGTCCTAGAGTGAATAATGACACAAGATGCTGAGCACAAGTATTCTGCATTCTCTGCGCTGACCCTGGAAACAACACGGCCAACAGTGTCCTGCTCCCCCTCACATCCCAGTCATAGCCCCCTCCCGCCTCCCCTCCCAGTCCCACCCTCCCTCCTTGTTTCCCCTACCCCTCTTCCCCTACTCCTCAGAGAAGGGGAGCCCCCTCCCACCTGCACCCACCCCCTCCAGCATATCAAGTCTCATCAGGACTAAGCTCATCCTCTTCCCCTGAGGCCTGGTGAGGCAGCAGAGTCCATGTCAGAGTTGGCACCCGGTCCCCTCACTAGGGGACCCATATGAGGACAGAGCCACCTGTCGGTTACATCTGTGTAGGAAGCCTAGGCCCAGTCCTTGGTTGGTGCCAACTAACCAGGGCCCAGGGGAGCCTGTGGAGACGGAAGGTCCCACCCGCGTTCCTTCCCTACACTGATGGACTACATCTCCTGCAACCACAGGCCAAAATGAACTCTTCGGCCCTTTTAAATAGCTTCTTGTCAGGTGTTTTGTATTTTAGAAAAGTAACACACTGTGAATCTCTTGCTGGGCCTAATTTACAAATTAATCTTTCTTATGGGGATATGTTCGTAGGTTTTAGTTATCTGGAAGTAATAAATTTGTTCATTATTTTTAGAAGTTTCCTGGTAAGGTGTTGGGGAATGCTAACGAATGGCATCGTGTCATCTGAAAACAGGGATAGCTTCACTTCTTTCCTTCTCTCGCCTTATTGCTTCAGCTAGTTCTTTTGAGCACAACGTTGAAAAGAAGCAGAGACAGTGGCCATCCCTCCCCAGTGCCTGACTTCAGTGGGATTGCCTCAAACTTTTCTTTATGCAGGATGATGCTGGCTTTTATTATGTTGAGGTATGTTCTCTCCAGCTCTATGTTTCCCAGGACTTTCATCATGAAGGCATTTTGGATTTTGTCAAGGGCTTTTTCTGCACCTATTGAAATGTGCAGTGATTTTTGTCTTTAACTTCCTTTATGTGGTTTATTACATTTACTAACGTGCGTGTGGTGCATATGCATGAATTGCAGGAATAAAGCCAACTTGGTCATAATTCATCATCTTTTTGGTGTCTGTCTATACTTTATTTGCAGTGTTTTAGTAAATATTTTTGAGTCTACGTTCATCAGGGATATTGTCCTGTAGTTTTTGTTGCTGCTGCTGTTGTGTTTCGTTGTACCTTTTCCTGTTTGGGGTACTAGAATGATACTGCCTTTGTAGGAGTTTGGGAGTGTTCATTGTGTTTCTGGCTTGGTTTTGTTTGGAGGTTTTTTTTTTTTTTTTTTTTGCTTTGTTTTTTGCTTTTTGTTTTTGTTTTTAATAGTTTAAGAAAAAATGAATGCAGATCCTCACTGAAAGAATTCTACTGTGCAACTTCGAACCCCGAACCAGATCTAACCAATGGACAGGACAGTCTCCACAGTTGAGTGGAGAGTGGAGAGTGGGGTCTGACTTTCATACGAACTCTGGTGCCCCATATTTGACCATGTCCCCTGGAGGGGGAGGCCTAGTGGCACTCAGAGGAAGGACAGCAGGCTACCAAGAAGAGACTTGATACCCTATGAGCATATACAGGGGGAGGAGGTCCCCCTTAGTCACAGTCATAAGGGAGGGGAGTAGGGGAGTAAGTGGGATGGAGGGAGGGATGGGAGGATACAAGGGATGGGCTAACAACTGAGATGTAATATGAATGAATTAATTGTAAAAATATATTTTTTTAAAAAAGAGTTCTACTGTGAATCCATATGGCTGGCCGTAGATGTTTTATTTTCTAGCTGGAAAGTGTTTTATTATTGGTTCAATCTCTTCATTTGTTATGGGTCTGTCTAAGTTGATGGCTCCTTCTTGGTTTCCAGCTTAATGGATACAGGTTTCTAAAGCATTACCTTATAATATTCTAAATTCCTTTGGTGTCTGTTGTAATATTTCCCTGCTCGTTCCTGATTCAACTGAGTCTTCTTTTTCTTTCTTTTGATTAGTCTATGAAACTTGTTTATCTTATCAAAATAATAGCTCAGATTCATTGATTATTTTATTGTTTTCTTTGTTTCTGTTTCATTGATCTGTGCTTTGATTTTCACTATTTCTTGCCGTGAACTAGGTTTGGATTTGATTTGTTCCTGTTTATCCAAATATTTCCATGACATCATTGAGTAATTTATTTGTACTATTTCTGATTTTTTTTACTATATGTACTTAGAGCTAAGACTTTTTCAGAGAGGCAGAGGCAGGAGGACCACTGTGAGTTCAAGGCCAGCCTGGTCTACAAAGCAAGTCCAGAATAGCCAAGGCTACACAGAGAGACCCTGTCTCAAAAAAGAGAGAGAAAGAGAGCTACATATGCTACATATGTCCCTTGTAGTAGGACTGTTTCCAATGTGTCCCAGAGGTTTAGTTGTGTTTTGTTTTCATTTTCATTAGTTCCAGTAATTTTTTATTTCTTTTTTGATTTCTTCTTTGATCCATTCATCACTCAGTAATGAGTTGTTTAATCTCCGTGAGTTTGTGTATATACTAAAGACCTTTTTTTTCTGTCAGTTTTAAGTTTTATTATATTGTGGCCAGATAGGATACAAGGAGTGATTTCATTCATTCTGAATTTGTAAAGATTTGTTTTGTGTTACAGGATTCTGTCTATTTTTAAAAAGCTTCCGTGTGCTGCTGAGTAAAATCTGTATTCCTTGATATTTTGGTGGAATATTCTATAGCTATTTGTTAAGTCCATTTGACATATGATACCAGTTATTCCTGATGTTTCTCTGTTTATTTTTGTTCAGATGATGGAAAAAGTGAGGTATAAAAATAATCTACTATTAATGAGTTGATGCCAATCTGTGCCTTCAAATCCAGTGTAGATAGATAGATAGATAGATAGATAGAGATAGATAGATAGATAGATAGATAATGAAATTAGGTCTCCTGGAGTTTGGTGCATATAAGCTTAGGATAGTAAAGTCTTCTTGGTTAACTGTTCCCTTGATTAGGATTAAGTGCCTCTCTAATTCCTCTGATTATATATAGTTTGAAGTCTATTTTGTCAGATATTAAGATAAAGATGCCTGCTTACTTCCTAGTCCCATTTTATTGGAATAGTTTTTCTATCCTTTTACATTAAGATGGTGCTTATCTTTAAAGCTAAGATTTGTTTCTTTTTGTTTGTTTGTTTTTGTTTTTTTTATTAATTTATTCTTCTTACATCTCAATGTTTATCCCATCCCTTGTATCCTCCCATTCCTCCCCCTGCCCCATTTTCCCATTATTCTCCTCCCCTATGACTGTTCCTGAGGGGGATTACGTCCCCCTATATATTCTCATAGGGTATCAAGTCTCTTCTTGGCTACCTGCTGTCCTTCCTCTGAGTGCCACCAGGTCTCCCCCTCCAGGGGACATGGTCAAATGTGAGGCACCATAGTACGTGAGAAAGTCATATCCCACTCTCCACTCAACTGTGGAGAATATTCTGACCATTGGCTAGATCTGGGAAGGGGTTTAAAGTTTACCTCCTGTATTGTCCTTGGCTGGTGCCTTAGTTTGAGCGGGACCCCTGGGCCCAAATCTGCCTATCATATTGTTCTACTTGTAGATTTCTAGGACCCTCTGGATCCTTTTATTTTGCTATTCTCCCATGCATCTCTCATTTAGAGTCCCAATAGAATGCCTTCCCCTCTGTCCCAGTTTCCTGGTAAGTGAAGGCTTTCGTGGGACATGCCCCTTGGGCTAGTATGCAGATATAAGTGAGTATATACCATTTGATTCTTTCTGCTTCTGGGTTAACTCACTCATTATGATCATTTCTAGCTCAATCCATTTATCCACAAATTTCGGGAATTCCTTGTTTTTAATAGCTGAGTAGTATTCCATAGTGTATATATACCACAGTTTTTTATCCACTCTTCTACTGATGGACACTTAGGCTGTTTCCATGTTCTGGCTATTATGAATAAGGCTGCTATGAACATGGTTGAG
The DNA here is from genome assembly GCF_903995435.1 of Acomys russatus. Lineage (NCBI taxonomy): Eukaryota > Metazoa > Chordata > Mammalia > Rodentia > Muridae > Acomys > Acomys russatus. Next base: position 21,137,215 of record NC_067141.1, read on the forward strand.
CAAATTTTCTTGTTGTGTGCTGGAGCATCTTCTGGGTATATTCCAAGGAGTGGAATAGCTGGGTCTTGAGGAAGCCCTATTCCCATTTTTCTGAGATAGCACCAGATAGATTTCCAAAGTGGCTGTACTAGTTTGCATTCCCACCAGCAATGAAGGAGTGTTCCTCTCTCCCCACATCCTCGCCAGCATGTGGTGTCACTTGAGTTTTTGATCTTAGCCATTCTGATGGGTGTAAGATGGAATCTCAGAGTTGTTTTGATTTGCATTTCCATGATGACTAAGGAGGTTGAGCATTTCTTTAAGTGTTTCTCAGCCATTTGGTATTTCTCTGTTGAGAATTCTCTGTTTAGTTCCAAGCCCCATTTCTCAATTGGGTTATTTGGTTTGGTGGTGTTTAATTTCTTGAGTTCTTCATATATTTTGGATATTAGACCTTTGTCAGATGTAGGGTTGGTGAAGATTTTTTCCCAGTCTGTAGGCTGTCGCTTTGTTCTCTTGACAGTGTCTCCTGCCTTACAGAAGCTTCTCAGCCTCATGAGGTCCCATTTATTAATGGTTGACATTAAGGCCTGGGCCGTTGGTGTTCTGTTCAGGAAGTTGTCTCCTGTGCCAATATGTTCCAGGCTCCTTCCCACTTTTTCCTCTAAGTGGCTTAGTGTCTCTGGTTTTATGTTGAGGTCTTTAATCCACTTGGATTTGAGTTTTGTGCAAGGTGACAAATATGGGTCCAGTTGCATTTTTTTACACATAGACCTCCAGTTAGACCAGCACCACTTGTTGAAGATGCTATCCTTTTTCCATTGAATGAATTTGGCTTCTTTGTCAAAAATCAAGTGACCATATGTGTGTGGATTCATCTCTGGGTCTTCGATTCGATTCCACTGATCAACCAGCCTGTTGCTGTGCCAGTACCATGCTGTTTTAATTACTATTGCTTTATAGTACAGTTTGAAATCAGGTATGGAGATTCCTCCGGAGCACCTTTTATTGTACAAGATTGTTTTAGCTATTCTGGGTTTTTTGTTTTTCCATATGAAGTTCAGAATTGAACTTTCAATGTCTTTAAAAAATTGTGTAGGTATTTTGATAGGGATTGCATTGAATCTGTAGATTGCTTTTGGTAGGATGGCCATTTTTACTATGTTAATTCTCCCGATCCATGAGCAAGGAAGATCATGCCATCTTCTCAGGTCATCTTCAATCTCTTTCTTCAGAGTTTTGAAATTTTTTTCATACAAGTCCTTCACTTGCTTAGTTAGGGTAACTCCTAGATATTTCATATTGCTTGTGGCTAATGTGAAGGGTGTAGTTTTCCTAATTTCTTCGTCTGTAAGCTTGTCATTTGTGTATAGGAAGGCTACAGACTTTTTTGAGTTAATTTTATATCCAGCCAATTTGCTGAAGGTGTTTATCAGCTTTAGGAGTTCTCTGGTGGAATTTTGAGGGTCACTTATGTACACTGTCATATCATCTGCAAAGAGGGATAATTTGACTTCCTCCTTTCCCACTTGGATACCCTTGATCTCCTTTTGTTGTCTTATTGCTCTGGCTAGAACTTCGAGTACTATATTGAAGAGATATGGAGAGAGTGGACAGCCTTGCCTTGTTCCCGATTTTAGAGGAATTTCCTTGAGTATCTCACCATTTACTTTGATTTTGGCTATTGGCTTGCTGTATATAGCCTTTATTATATTGAGGAAAGTGCCTTGTATCCCCGGTCTCTCTAAAACTTTAAACATGAATGGGTGTTGAATTTTATCAAATGCATTCTCTGCATCCAAGAAGATGATCATGTGGTTTTTTATTTTCAGTTTGTTTATATGGTGGATTACATTGATGGATTTCCGTATATTAAACCATCCCTGCATGCCTGGAATGAAGCCTACTTGGTCATGATGAATGATATCTTTGATGTCTTCCTGTATTTGTTTTGCAAGTATTTTATTTAGTATTTTTGCATCTATGTTCATAAGAGAAATTGGTCTGAAATTCTCTTTCTTTGTTGAGTCTTTGTGAGGTTTAGGTATCAATGAGACTATGGCCTCATAGAATGAATTTGGTAATTTTCCATCCATTTCTATCTTTTGGAGTAGCTTGAAGAGTATCGGTATTCAGTCAGACTTTCAAAAAGCATGACCTGTAGTCATCACTTAAAACATGTATCCTGTCTAAGCTGTGGATCCTGTTGTCTAAGATCACAGCAGCGCATGAAAAGGCCTATCAGAATGAGACATCAACATCTGAGAAATGGCTTTCACTGATGTGTTGTAAAGCTGCTTTTTATGTGCAAAATATGATGACCAAGAGATTTTAGTTTCTGTTTAGATGAGAGTTGGTTTTTTATTCTGATAAAGGATATAAAAAATCAACACCTGAGAAGAATTGGCCTGAGACTCTCATTTGCTTTATTTTCCTGTTGCTGTCAAAAGCAACTTAAGGGAGGAAGAATCTAATTCATATTACAGTTCCAGGCTATATATTCTATCATAGTGCGGAAGTCACAGTGATAGAATCTTGAAACAGCTGGTTATATCGCATCTATAGTAAAGAAGCAAAGAGCCACAGATGAATACATGCACGCTTACATCATCTCCATTTCCCCACTCTTACCACACTTCAGCATTCCCATACTGTTGTTTTAACAAATGAAAAATCTCAAACATTCAATTTTACAAATAAAGACTCAGGAGCCAGATGCTGGGGTGAAAACCTGCTATCTCAGAGAGGCAGAGAAAGCACCCATCTGATCCTTCTTACTTAGCTCATGTCTTAGAGGAAAAAGCCCATAAAGCTCACTAGCTCAACTGACAGCCCAGGAGGAAAAAAAGAAAAAAAGAAAGAAAGAAAGAAAGAAATCCCAAGGCCAAAGGCTTGCTGGCTCAAAGCTCAAAAAGGTCCTTCTTTATTAAATACCCTTCAACTCAAAGTCCCTCCTGCTCTTTAATCTCTGTCTGCTGGGATTTTTGCTTTGCTTCTTGACCTAGGATTAACTTTAGTAAACCTTGTGTGCAGAAAGCTCTTGTATTAAAGGTGTATGCTAGAGCTGACTGAACCACATCATAATCACCTGTTTACAATACAAAGAAAGTTCTTGAATTAAAGGTGTGTGTTATGGCTGAACCACACCAAACAAGAAACAAGTTTTTCACCATCTCAGGGTTCACAATGAGATCAAATATCCTGCAGCATTTTCCCATTTTTGTCTAAATAAAAGACTTTTCTCTAACATCAAAAAACTATATACTATCTGGTACACACACACACACACACACACACACACACACACACACACCACTTCTAGTCCATTAGTATTTGGCAAACTTGGAGATGGTATTCTATTATCTATCCTATCCTAATTAGTCTAAAGTTTTGTAGATAAATTATTCTCTTATCATATCTTATATCTATCAACCTAAAAACATCTATCTAGACCATAAACCATCTTTTTAACTCTCTAAGCAACTACACTGAATTGTAAAGCTATAATTATCTAGTCTTCAACACCATCAGAGACCTAAGAAGAATATCTGAATAAACAGCAAGTCTCTTCCAAAACATAGAGATGACAGATTCTACTGGCTGCCTGGAGAGTCACCCAAGATATTTCCATATTGTTGGAGCATCATCTTTAGCTTTCTAGCTCAGAAAATCTGACAGACTTTTCTTTCGAGCAGGTAACAATCCGAAAGATTTGCTCACATTGTCCTTGCAAAACTTGGCAGTCAACTTTCCTACATCCAGTTTGTCCAGTATTCTGTCTGCAGTAGAAGCAAGGACATTTCTTGTTCAGTGGCTAGCTTGTCACATATGTAGCCATCTCCTAAATGAGAATTTTCTGAGGCTCATCATTTTCTTTGAAGTTGAAAGAGGGGTGCTGCAAGGAGCTGACATGTCTCATTGTCAAAAAAATTCTCAAATTAATAAAACCTCTTTAAATGTCATATTCTATAGACCTCTGAGATATTTAAAGACCATCTATCTCTAGTGTATCTGAATTACTTGTTTCTAGCTATATATTGACTGATTAACTTAAAAAGCATCTGTGATTAACAGAACTACTACCTAACAAAACCATGAGTTTGGTTGAATATTAGTTTGCATTTATTAATTATTATATTATAAACAGTTTGTGATAGTACTTCAAAAGGACTAGAAGTTCACATTGTATTTCTAAGAATTACATAGGTACAGTACCTTAAAAAGAATTGATACAAAGTATATTATAACCAAAATACATTCTTAATTTTGCATCATATACAAAAGATCTATACAAATATAACCAATTATTACTTTAATTTTGTATCAATATGCAAAGATGTATAAAGTAGATTCCATAATCCACCCTTTTCACTATTGTTCCTATATTATTTCTATGTCCCCCTTTTGTAGAAATAAAATGGAAAGATTTTAACTCTAATATAGTAAAACTACTTTAAGAAAAGAAGCAATTTTTGCCAAGCTTTCCACAATGTCCAGCTTGATTGCACTTGGCAGTCTTGCGATTAAGTATTTTTAAGGTCAAAGTTCTGTAAAATGTTAATGTTAGTTTCATATGAACTCAGCAATTTGAATGCCCTAAGCAGTCTGTAATCTGAAGCTGCTCTTTGTGTGGTGATTGTCAGCTTAGTGGAAATCCTGACTAGCCATAACATAACAGTCAACTCAAGGGTATCTACTGTTTGTGAAGAACCAGGCATCAGAAGAAACATAAAGCAGTTTGCCCCAGTGATTGGTGTTACACAGTCCAGGTGGATTCTTAGTTAGTTAGTTAGTTAGTTAGTTAGTTAGTTAGTTAGTTAGTTAGTTTTTAGGCCTTCTATAGACTTGGTACAATCCATACAACCACAGAGGTTAGGTATACAGGTAAGAGTCTATGCAGGTGGTCTCTGCAACCACCACAGCCAGCAAAGTAGCAACCCATGGGAGATAAGAAGAGAGTTCAATTCAACACAACTAAGCAGCTAGTGTTGGTTTAAACTTCAAGAGTCTGACATCTGTTTATTTTAGGCATGTCTAAGCACAGCACAATTTGGTGAAATTTTTCCTGGTAATAATTAATTCAATCCCACGAGCACAATAAAACTTAAAGATGTGACTGCATTTAAACTCGTTGTAAAAAAAACTTGTGGTATCTTCCATAAACATGGGTTCTATAGATTGACTGCATGTGATAAGTTCCATAAGGATAGGATCTATAAATTGAAAAGCTCACAATAAAGGTTTGTGGAGGATTCAGTATGGTCTTGGCCACAAATTAGTGCAAAGGTCACCAAGCTCAACCACGTTCCCTCCCAGCCCTCTGAGACTATAACAGATTATTCATTCCTTTCTTTGAAGAAAGAACCTTGTGTGTCTAACACTTCTGGTTCCCCTAGTGCTTATATGTGAGCACAAAGACCTCCATGCCTCCTGCAAGACTAGGGAAGAGGAGAGTGGAGGATCTCCCAGGGAAGGAGAAAAAGGATGCACAGTTATGGAAAGACAGAATTGGGATGGGGGGTGAAATTTAATGGGAGAATTTCATGGAGAGAGGAAAGGAAGAGAGGGGATACCAGGAAAGGCTAACACTAAGGGCTTTTTGAAGTGTCATATAAAAACCTACTACAGTAGAAACCCCTGAAAATATATATATATATATATATATATAAACGAAATCTCAATGGAGTCATCAAATAATGGCAGAGACAAAGCCCCAATTAGACAACTTTTGCCACTAAGTGAAACATTCAGTATCAGGAATGTGCTACATCTAGTTGAATTGTTGGCTAAAGGAGCCCCCATAGAAATCCACAAAAACTAAGCTATTTCCATGGATATTGGTTGTTCTCCACAAGTTGATGGTAAGGCTCTATTGCTAAAGATGACACATATCTACCTCATTAAACACAGTGAAGTTGGGCTGGTGCCTAACTAGAGACTTCTTCCTTGCCAACTAGTATTCACGGTATTGGAAAGTGCCGTGCATGTTACTAGGGAAGGAAAGTAAATACAGCCAGATACAAAGCCTTCAATCTACAACAGTATCCTGTCTGCATGATGCAGGTGCAATGGTGGCACAAATGTTGTAGAAGAAACTAACCCCTATCTGACTGGACTTAATGCCAGCTCTATGAGATGGAAGCCATGTCTGACATTGCTTGAGTGGCCAAGAACATGAGACTATATATGAAATAGACCTAGGAGAAACAAAATATTATTATTCTTCTGAAGGAATATAACAATAAGATGACTTCTAATGACATCCTGCTATACCCATAGATCAGTATTTCATTCAGCCATCATCAGGGAAGCTTTCTCCAGCAAGAAATGGAAACTAATACCAAGACCTACAACTGGATAGTGCATAGAAAGTGAGAGACCTTGTAACACTCAGTCTCAAATAGGATATTTTCTCAAGCCCCTCCCTTCAGGGCTCAGGAAAAAGAGGTGGAAAGCTGGTTAAGAGCCAGATGGGATGGATAATACCAAGGAAATACAATAGGGTCAATGCCCATATGAACTCACAGAGACTATGGCAGTGTCCCAGCATGCCCAGGGCCTGCACAGCCTGGGCCCTGGCACTGAGGGGAAAGCAGATATGAGCTCTTATCCTAAACCAAGAAGCTATTTCCAATTGACAACCGCTTGCAAAGAAAAACTTAGTTTCTCTAATGGAGTCTCACTGGGTATGCAAACCATACTTAAGGGCCAACCCCATGCCCAGCAGTAGATATCCAACACAAAATAAACTCAAAGGTATTTTTAGAGATTTTTCATCTCATATTGCTTTGTTTGGACTTTTTTTTTTTAACCTTACTGGTTTTTTGCGTGTATAGTATAGGTTTTTATGGGTTTTATTTGTGTTGGGCGCTCACTCTGTATGTGTATGTGTTTCTAGTGCTTTTTGTTTGTTTTGTTTTGTTTTATTCTGGTTTTTTATTTGCCTTTTTTTCTTTTTGTTGTTGTTTTAACTTTTTATTGATTTTTTTTTTTTGGTGTGATTTTCACATCATGCACCCCAATCCCAATCATCTCTCTGTCCCTCCATATCCGTCCTCCACCCTTGCAATTTCTCCCACAAAAGAAAAAAATCTTGCCCTGGAAGCTTTAGTGTGTCACAGTGTGCCATACCCTTTTGTCTACACATCTTTACTTGCAAATGTCTATCACAGTGAGTCATTGGTCTGGTTCAAGGCCTCTGGATTCTGCTACATTATCAATACTGAACTGATCTGATAGGTGATTCCTCTCAGATACCCTGTTGCCCTGTGCATGGAGATCCTTCAGCTTTGGATCTGCAGGGATGGCCCTTTCACACATTCCAGCAGATCCTAGGTGGGATAAATGTTGAGGTGGGCCAACTCAAATCCCTGGATCTGGACCTGAAAGGTAGCTGAGTTGGTCAGCCCACCGGATTTCCTGGGTTCGCATCACCATTGTGAGCTCTCCAGCCCTGCCCCAGCTAACTCACCCAATGCTGGAGCCACAAAGGGCAGGGTCAGCTCTCAGGCCCTCAGGCCCTTGGGGCCAGCTCACCTGTGCCATCCCTAATGGGGCTAGCTCTACTGTGCTTCCCAGGTGAGGTGCCAGGCTCACTGGCTTTGAGAAACAAGGAGCTAACCTCTCACTTGCCCACACTGTGGCAGATGAAGGGTAGAACCAGCTCTTCTTAGTGCTTGCTCACACCCTTAGGACTGGCTCACCCATGCCCCTGGCACCAGAGTTAGCTCTACTATGCTGCCCAGGTGAAGGGCATGGCCAGCTCTCCTGAGTGTGGTGGCAAGGAACAGAACCAGCTCAACTCAGTACAGTGCCTCAGGTGGCAGTCCAAATCAGGGATATCTGCATGGCCTTTGATAGTAACACAGGGACATCAACACAGGCCCCAGCTGCCATAGGACCATGCATGGACCCAGATATACCCTCCAATAGAAGAATGGGCCCTGATATCCCAATGGCCTTAGGTGACAGCACAGACCACTTAGGTTAGCATGCCCTGTCTTGGCAGCATGGCCCTCAGACATCCACATGGTCTCCAGTGGCAACCCAGACAACAGACATCCAATTAGCCTTTGAAGGTAACTCAGGCCAAAGACATCAACACAGACCCCAGTGGCAGCAGGCTCATGGACCGAGACATGCTCTTGGGTCACAGGCCTGGTCTGCGCCAGGACCTCACCATTGCCTCCTTCTATGGGCCTGTTCCCCACTACCTTTGTGTCTTCAGTTCCACCTTTCTCCACAGTGTATGAGCCCCTCAGCTTGGCTTTCTCTTCCATATCTCTACTGTGTACTCCATCTTTCTCATCTTTCCGTTACACATAAGCCCACCAGAGTGGCACCTAGAGCAGGTGTTTGGATGCCTTTCTGCTTGAGTGTATTGCTTCTGTCTTCCCCCAAGCAAGGAGGCGGGGACAACCTAGAGTGGGCACTTGAGTGTCTCTCTTCTGGCTGTGCTGGAATAGCATGGCCCACCCGTTTGTTTTCTAAAAAGAGAAAGAAGGCATGGAGTTGGAAGGGTTGGAGAGTAGGAAGGATCTAGGAGGAGAAAAAGGAGGAGAAATAACATGGATTAATTAAATAATAAAATTAAAAATATAATTAAATAAATTAAAATTAAAAAAATAATATGGATTGCTGTTAATTTTGTACTCAGTCATCCCTCCTGCCCCTTGGCCACATGCTGGTAAATTTGTTCTAGGGCTCAGATCTTTGTATGGTTTGGCTAATATTCGTTCTAATTGTTTATTCTGAGCTGGTCATTGGATAGCTTCCTGTTTTATTTGCAGGACATTTGGGAAGGGTGTTTATTTTGGCCTGTTTTCAAAGTATTGGTCAGATTCTGCATGCATTTGTAAGCATGCAGCCTTTTTCTTCAGCCACTTTTTTCTACTTTTCTATTTCCTCTCCTGCTAATTATATTATCATTGTTTTTTTAGTCTTTAAGTTCTATGAGTGTCTGATCATAAAAAGCCCAAAATTCACTGTCATTGTTACCGACAGCCAGACATGATAGAGGTAATTATCAACTTGGCAGAATCACCTTGGAGATGGGCCTTTGGGCATTCCCATGGAAGATTTTTCTTGATTTTGTCAAATTTATATGGGAAAATTCATGTTACATGTAGGCATGACTACTTCCTGGGCAAAGGACCATGGACTATATAAAATGGAAAACATGAGCTAGCACCAGCATGCATCTGTTTGTTACTCTCCTCTTTTGACTACAGACACAATATGACAATATGACCAGTTGCTTCCAGCTCCTGCTGCCTTAACATCAGAAAGACATGGTGGATTGTACCCTACATTGTGAACTGTAGTACACCTTCCCTCCTGAAGTAACTTTCTTTTTTTTTTTTTTTTTTTTTTTTTTTTACATTTTTTAAAATTTTATTAATTTATTCATATTACATCTCGATTGTTAGCCCTTCCCCTGTTTCCTCCCATTCTTCCCTCCCTCCCATTTCCCCCCTTCTCCCCTCCCTTATGTCTGTGATTGAGGGAAACCTCCTCCCCCTATATATGCTCTTAGAATATCGAGTCTCTTCTTGGTAACTTGCTATCCTTCCTCTGAGTGCCGCCAGGCCTCCCCATCCAGGGGACATGGTCAGAAAAGGGGCACCAGAGTTCGTATGAGAGTCAGATTTCACTCTCTACTCAACGGTGGAGAATATCATGTTCGTCAGCTAGGTCCTGGTAGGGGTTCGAAGCTTACTGCCTATATTCTCCTTGGTTGGTGCCTTAGTTTGAGGAGGACCCCAGGACCCAGATAAGAAACTGTGGTACATTTACACTATGGAATACTACTCAGCTATTAAAAACAAGGAATTCCCAAAATATGTGTACAAATGGATTGATCTAGAAATTATCATAATAAGTGAGTTCACCCAGAAGCAAAAAGAGACAAACGGTATATACTCACTTATATCAAAACACTAGTCCAAGGGATATGTACCATGAAAATCTTTACTTATAAAAAAAAAAAGTGGGTCAGAGGAGAGGACATCCTATTGAGACTCTAGGCAAGAGTAGCATGGAAGAATGGGGAAATAGTAGGACCCACAGGGTTCTGGAAACCTACAATAAAAACTTTATAACTGAAGTAACTTTCATGAGGGTATTTTGTCACAGCAACAGGAAGAGAAAAATAGGACAACATGCACCATTCTCAGAAGAAAAGCCATAACACTCTACCTTGATCTTGGGTTTGAAGGAATCGTCATGATTCAGCTGAGAAGACCCATGCATCAGACTGACTATGCCTTGGCTGGTGAGCCTTGGCAATGTTCCTGAAAATATGCAGAAGAAGATACGCATGGTTAAATACTGGCCTTAGAGTAGTAATCCTAGGATTTATTCTAAAGGCTAGGTGCTTACCTCTGTTTGTAAGATTTAGCCTGTTGTACAGAATTTTCATGATGCCAATGTTCTTCAGTTTTCTCAATTGGTGATTAAATGAAAAGGAACGTTTTTTTAAGAAAAATGTCAAAATTACTAGAGGTGTTGGCTTCCTTGTCCAAAGACAATTGGTTCTTCTATATCTATGATCTCCAGCTTTGGAAAATATTATATCCTTATAAAATAACTGTTGTAAGACAAGTAGTAAAGGTGTACATTTTTTAATTTATTTAATTATTTTATGCCGTAGCCGAGTGCTCTATCTGCATGCACACCTGCATACCGGAAGAGGGCACCAGATCTCATTATAGATGGTTGTGGTTGCTAGGAATTGAACTCGAGACCTCTGAAAGAGCAGACAGTGCTTTTAACCACTGACCTATCTCTCCAGCCCCATGGTATACATTTTTAATCCCAGCACTTGAGAAGCAGAAGCAGGCAAATCTCTGAGTTCTGGGCCAACATGGTCTAAAGAGCAAGTTCCAAGACAACCAGGGCTGCATAGAGAAGCCCTATCTTGAAAAAACCAAATAGTAGTAGTAGTAGTAATCATTGTTGTTGTGTTTGTTATAATAGCAGTAAATTGTGCAGCCTGCAAATATTAGACAACAAAAGAAACAAACTAACTTTACCAAATGGAGATATTATGCACTATTATGAGGGACTTTGATGGTAACTTAAAAGTAAGAATTGGCTTCTGAGAGTTTCCACAGTGCCCTCCCAGGGGATGGAGACTAAATGAATGAGAACTAAAACCAGGTGATTATATTATCAATTGAAATACACCTTATCAAAGACTCTGTCCAGTTTCAGCACAGAGGACCTTGTTGGAGCCTTCCAACCATCTTTGTACTATAAAACCTCAGGTGACGAACTCTTAGATGAATGTCTAGCTTCCAAATTGTGCCACTTTCCTTGGATACCCATAGAGACATCATAAAAGTAAGATTGTGTTCAGTCTCAATGATGCTAATTGTGCCACTTTCCTTGAATACCCATAGAGACATCATAAAAGTAAGATTGTGTTCAGTCTCAATGATGCTAATTGGCGTCCCAGTATATAAACTCCTTCCGATGACAACTCTTTCTTTTTTTTTTTTCACTTTCTTTTTTTTTGTGTGTGTGTGTGTGTGTGTGCCTTATTTTTTATTTTATTAATTTATTCTTGTTACATCTCAATGGTTATCCCATCCCTTGTATCCTCCCATTCTTCCCTCCCTCCCCTTTTCCCCTTATTCCCCTCTCCTATGACTGTTCCTGAGGGGGATTACCTCCCCTGTATATGCTCATAGGGTATCAAGTCTCTTCTTAGCAACCTGCTGTCCTTCCTCTGAGTGCCACCAGGTCTCCCCCTCCAGGGGACATGGCCAAATGTGAGGCACCAGAGTACGTGAGAAAGTCGTATCTCACTCTCCACTCAACTGTGGAGAATGTTCTGACCATTGGCTAGATCTGGGTAGGGGTTTAAAGTTTACCGCCTTAACTCTTACTCTTTTAAACACATTTTTTAAATCATTTTACATTTAGGTATTTTAAAAGTTTCCTCTGCTACTTGGAATTTCTCGTGGCATATTCAAGTGTATTTATAGAACTAGTAATGCTCTTGATTTTACTGAAGCCAAACCAAAAAAAAAAAAAAGATAGTATTGCGTGCTCTCAGTAACTCCTCCTACCTTATTTGAACCAAATCTTCATGTTTGAAATTATTCCAGTTTTGCATGACCTGACAGAGGTCTGTGTTAAATTTTCTAAGAGCAACTCAATTAGAGTACCACTACTTTAATGCCAACTTGCTAGAGTCCCTACAAACAATATTTCACACTAAGAAAACTAAAAGAATATTAGGTGTATTCACCCAGCTGAGTTAGCATTTTGACGTTAATATTAAATATAGTAAAATAAAGCAAAGTCTTTGTGAAGTTGTATTGGTCAACTTGAAAGGGTCTAGAGTCACATAAGAGGCTTTGGTGATGGTGTTTTATCACAGAGAAGAAAAGTAACACATATCTTCCTCCATTGCTCTCTATCGTATTTTTGGAGGCAGACTATCTTCCTGAGTTTGGTACTCACTTAGCCAGCCAGTTACCCCCAGTGATACTCCTCTCTCTGCCTGTTCTAACTCAAGGCCTGATGCTTGCACAGGCATGTTACCTATGAATCCCTCTCTCTAATTCTCTATATCATACTGTGTTTTGATTAGTTTAATTGCTATAGCTCCTCAGTGCTATCAGCAAGTTCCTTTCCCGGCTGCCCAGCAGATCTCAACAAGAGAAATCCTGCCAGCTCATGTTCAAAGCTGGCAAAACACTCTTCACATTGGGAACAAGCAGCCAGTCTTCTCTGACGAGCCAATGGGATTTTTCACTTCCCATTATCAAGCTCAGTTCAGAGGTATCTGAGCAAGATTTTTTAAAATATTCTTTATTATTATTTATTAATGTTATTGTTACTTATTAATATTGTTATTGTTGGTGGTTATTAATAATGATATTTATGATATAAATAGGCACTATTTCTCACTTAGTAGAGTAGATTTAGATTTTTAACAATTTATAACATTAAAGGTAAATATCTACCTTCTCATTTAACTAGTTTTATAAACTATGTTATCAAAACACCAGAAAGCTCCATTTGGGCTGTAGGCTGCAAGATGAAATTTCCACGTGAATGTCAAAGCCTGAATTGTTTTGCTACTGCTTGTAAAGTGATTGGGTCCTTTAATAACTTTTAGTAACAGGTTAACAAAGAAGATAGCATTTTGACACTGAAGTTCATGTTTTACACAAAACACATTTAACACCAAAATGTTTTGTTTCCATGTAAAAGCCACCTTTGAAGTCCAGTGAGCACGATATCCCTAGCCATTCCTATCACCGGGGAGGACACTTTCTCCTTGGCTTCCCAGGTAGAAAAGGATAAGCATAAAGTTACTCCTAAAATTAGGGAAGATGAGAAACAGCTTCTGCAGGCAAATCTTATGCACAGAGATGTGTATATATTGCAAGATGCACCCGTACCACTGTCCCTCCCCATGGTAAGACACATGAAGCAATTAATGGAACAGAGATAGGTAGGTCTCCAGGTAATAAAGTCAAAGCAAAGGAATCTCCCACAGGAATTCTTATGCAGAGGGGAGTTAGTCTTTTAGAATGGATATTTTTAGCACACAAATAGAGTAAAAAATAAAGACCTATGTAGAAAAGATGTCTGAATTGCTTCTGAAAGGAGAAATAAGACTTCATCAACTAGCAGGAATAGACCCAGCAGACATTGTGGTACTTTTTACTAATGCTGAAATTGCCTCATTATGGGTAGAAAATGATCATTGGCAAAGAACGTGCAGTAACTTTTTGGGTGAGATTAACAACAAATATCAGGAGACTTCAATTTATAAAAAAGAACTAATTGGATTCTCCCTCATATAGTAAAAGAGACACCAGTTTCTGGAGCACCTACATTTTACACTGATGCAAATAAATCATGAAAGGCAGGTTATAGGTCAGGAAAAATAAGTAAAGTGGCTCACAGCCCTTATGATTCAGTTCAAAACTCAGAGTTGTATATCATTCTTATGGAATTATGTGATTTTCACTAATCCCTTAATATAGTTACTGACACCATATAAAGAAAGTGTTGTTTTACATATTAAAACCACCCTTCACTCCGCAGTGGTGGTGCATGCCTTTAATCCCAGCACTCAGGAGGCAGAGGCAGGCAGGTCACTGTGAGTTTGAGGCCAGCCTAGTCTACAATGTGAGTCCTGGACAGCCAAGGCTACACAGAGAAACCCTGTCTCGGGGGAAAAAAAAAAAAAACAAAGAAACCACCCTTCATCAAGCTTTCCATATGTTTTTCCAGGTTTGAGTCTGAAGCAAGTAACCAGAAATAGTTTGTGTACCTGGCATGTACTTAATAGATTATGGTCCTCAACCCTTTCTGAGATCTGCTGAATATGGCATTTAAAATGTTTAGGTTTTTCCCACTCCTAACAGTAAGCTTTTAGGTTTCCAAGAAGATGACAGGCCTCCAACGATAAAACCACCTGGATTGTGTAACAACAACCATTGAAAAATAAAACTGCTCCATGTTTCTTCTGCTGCCTGGTTCTGCACAGTGTACCCTTGAGCTGACTGTTATGTTCTTCCTAGTCACAATCGCCACTAAGCTGACATATACCATCCAAAGATCAGCTTCAGATTACAGACTGCTTAGGACATTCAAACTGCTAAGCTCATATGATCAACTGTAGAATGTAGCATTTAAAGATGCTTTATTAATGTGAGACTTTTTGACAAAGAGACATGTCGGCTCCTGCTGGCACCCCCTTTCAACTTCAAAGATGATGATGAGCATCGAAAAAATTCTCTTTTGGGAGATGGCCCCAGATGTAGCAAGCTAGCCACTGGGCAAGAAAATGCTTGCTTCTACTGCAGAAAGAATGCTGGATATCTGTCAGATACTCTGAGCCAGAAGGCTGAAGATGATGTTCCAATGTTATAGAGATATCTTGGGTGACTGTCCAGGTGGCCAGCAGTATCCGTCATTTCTATGTTTTGGAAGCTGCTTGCTCTGCACTTCCTGTTTACCCTTCTCCGGTCTCTGGTGGAGTTGAAGACTAAATAGTTATAGTCTTACAATTAAGCTTAAGTTGATTAGGATTCAAGACAATGTTTTAGATCTAAAAAGATGGTGTTTGATTGGCAATGCAAGTTATAATACAAAATAACTTAGGTATAGAAATGCAGACTCACCAAGACAGAATAGATAGTAAAACACTTTCTCCACGGTTGTCAAATGCTAATGTGCCAGACATAATGAATGTGTTTTTACCAGATAATATATAGTTTATTGATGTTAGAGAAAATTGTTTCGTTCAGACAAAAAGGGAAAATGTTGCAGGATATTT
Organism: Acomys russatus; assembly: GCF_903995435.1. NCBI lineage: Eukaryota > Metazoa > Chordata > Mammalia > Rodentia > Muridae > Acomys > Acomys russatus. The sequence goes on from NC_067141.1 coordinate 21,152,501, forward strand.
GATCCTATTGTGAACCCCCAATATTGTGAACTGTAAAAACCTGTTTCTTGTTTGGTGTGGATCAACCTTCAATCCAAGAACTTTGTTTATTGTAAACAGGTGATTATGGTGTGGTTCAGCCAGCCCTAGCATACATCTTTAATCCAAGAGCTTCCTGTGCACAGGATTGAATAGAGTTAACCCTAGGTCAAGAGGCAGAGCAAGAAGCCAGCTGACAGGGATTAAATAGAAAGGAACTTTGAGAAAAGAGTCATGGAGAAGGAGCTTTAGGCTTTTAGCTTTTGGCTTATTCCTCCTGGGCTGTTGGTGAGCTAGCAGGCCTTTTCCTCCTGGGCCATCAGCTGAGCTAGCAAGCGTTTGGCCTTGAGCTTTTGGCTTTTTGCTTCTGAGACATGAGCTGAGTAGAACATCAGCTGGGTGCTTTCTCTGCTTCTCTGAGCTAGCAAGTTTTTACCCTAGCATCTGGCTCCTGTATCTTCATTGATAAAATCGAATGATTTGGGATTTTCTTTATTTATAACAACATCTTATTTCGAGGCCAGCCTGATCCACCGAGCATGTTCCAGGACAGCCAACTCTACACAGAGAAACACTTTCTCAAGACGACAAAAAACAAAAACAAAGAAACATGTAAAGTTTTGTTTTTCTTTGACTGTATTATCTGGAGACCTGCCTCTGTTCAACTAATTGCTCAGTGGCTCTTAGCACAGTGAGAGGCAACAGTACTGGTGCAGGTTACAAAATAGACCCATCTCTTTATATCAAAACTTCTGTGCAGCTAACCCTAACCCCACACTCCTAACCTAAGCCCCACACCTCACTGTTATGGTTTGAGCGAGAATAGGCTCAGGTTTGAATGCTTGCTCCCCAGTTGGTGAAACTATTTAAGAAGGATTGGGAGCAGCCTGGTTGGAGGAAGTATGTTACTACAGGTAGTCTTTGAGGTTTCAAAAGCCCTTACCATTCCCAGTTAGCTCTCCCATGATCTCTCACCACCACCTTGTAAATATGGAAGTACCTTTCATCTACTGCTCCAGCAGCATACTGGCCTGCAGCCATGCTTCCCGCCATGGTGTCACAGACTCACCCTCTACTGCTATAACCCACAGTACACTCTTCTGTGAGGTGCCTTTGTCATGGTGTCTTGCATTAGCAATAGAAAAGTAATTCTACCACTATGCTGAACCCCATAACCCTAATCCTTTATGCCTAGTACCTTAGCCCTAACCATATCTCTAGCCCTGACCCTCATAACCTTCAAGGCTAAGCCTGAGTAACCCTAAACCTAACCCCTAACCCTCCAATCCTAACTGTAACCCTAATCCTAAAACTGGAGCACTAGAAGTTAGGTCCCCGATTGGTAGGCAGATAAGGAAAGAGGATGGAAAATGATGGCATGCTTCCGTTTTCCTCTTGATCTGAGACAAAGGCCTGGCAGGCTCGTTCTCCCATCACTGTTCTCCCATCCTCTTTCCTGTTGACTGTACTGCCCAGGCTTGTCAGGTAAGCTCAAGGCTGAACCTGGGCACATTTACTCAAAGCTGTGGGCCTATCAACTTCCTTTTCTTTGTTTGGTTGGGCCAACCTAAAATTAAAGAAATAGAGTCCATCCCTGGCAGCAATGTCTAGCCCACCTGTGGAGTGCGTGAAGAGGCTGGTCTTGCAGATCCAAAGCTGCAGGATGCCCATGACACAGGGCGACAACAACAGGATATCCTAAAGGAGTCCTCGTGAGGACCCAATATTGATGGTGTAGCAGAAGCCAGAGACCTCAAACCATATGACTGTTTGGACAAAAGGGTATACTGTGGGACACACCATGACACACTGCAGCTTCCTCGGCCAGATGTTGTTTCGTCTTGTTGCTTTCTTTGTGGGAGAGGCTGCAAGGATGGAGAACAGAAACAGGAACAAGGAGATGGGTGGGATTGGGGTGCATGATGTGCCCCCAATCACAAAGAATCAATAAAAAGGTGGGTTTTTTTAACTTGAGAGTCCCTCACTGGACTTAAAGGAGGCTGATCTTAAGACCACCTTCCTACCACATAAGGCGATCTTCAGCAATGCCAGTGTAAGGCTTATACAGACTCACTGGTAAGCAAAGAGGGTCTCTATGATGCTGTTTGACAACAAATTCTCTTGGGAAAAATGAATGACTATCTCTATTGTCGCCAATAAAAACGGACAATTTCCTTCAAAGCTATTTGGCAGCCATTACCAGTTAAAAACAACCCACACCCTTTGCTTTCTCCTTAAGCCTTTATATTACCCATCTTCCCTTTGTCCTTTCTGTGACCTCGAAAAGGTAGGCAGATGAATAGAGAGATCCAGAGCTACGGGGCTTTCTCCTCCCTGTTCCACCTTGAACATTAGACACCTTCACTGGCCGACCAAGAGACTCCAGAATGCACATCTGGCCAGCTGGTCCAGCATCTTCTTACTAGCCAGTCATTTCTCCAGACCACTGTTTGAGATGCCCTGGGGCTGTACTCTGCTCTAAAGTTTGCATCATTCCAAACAGCAGGACCTTAAATCATTGTATTGTCTGGAAAGAAAGAGTTCTAGAGGCTGGAGGTGCTTCTCGCCTTGATCTTTCCATTTACATGTAAGGTTAGAAGGAAATTCATGTACTTCCTGGAATGGAGAAACCAGAGCTGCTTGAGAAATAAGAGAAACTGGTGGGGACCAGAACAACAGGTGTGGGTAAGCAAATGAGTCCCATACTGGGATTGGATCCTAGAGTTGTTCTGTTGGATCACACAAACGTTCTCCTTCTCTGTGTTGACTCAAGATTGGATGACCTCCACTAGTTTCTCCCAGCCCCTGGTTACACTGTACAAATGGGGACAGATGCCACCAAGATTCCTTAGGACTACTGGCTTGCAGGTTACATCTCCAAAAGCTTAGGAAGAAAATCTTTTTCAACACATGCAGGGCCTCAATATCATTTGGGGGATAACAAAAATAGCCTCAGAGGTGGTGGTAGTTGGTGGTAGTGGTGGTGGTGATGGTGGTGGTGGTGGTGATGGTGGTGGTTTGAGACAAGGTCTCTCTACATAGCCCTAGCTGTTCTGGAACTATGTAGTCTAGCTGGCCTAAAACTCACAGACATCCATCTACTTCTATATCCCAAGTGCTAGGATTAAAGGCATGCACTGACACACCCAAGCCAGGGGAGACTCTGAGCTATACCACCCTCCAATTACTTATTCTGTAAGTAGGGAAAGTTGCTTGAAATTCCCTATGTCCAACTCTTTTTTTTTTTTTTTTTTTTCTGCAAGATCACCTACAACTCACCAGAAAATACAGGATGGACTCAAAGTCTATAGCTAGAGCTGTAGTGTGAAAGGGGAAAAGAAATTAGAAGAAAAGTTCTCCCTAGAGAACGTTGGGCTTATAGGCCCACCAATAAGCAATAGGCCCCCCAAAAAGTCCCCAAAGTGCTATCTCAATCTCTGGAATGTCCAAGGCCCCCAGTGTCCTGCATAACTGCTCCTACTCCCTTGTCCCAAAGAGAAACAAAATGTCCTTCTGCTGTTGCTTCCCACACACTCCCAGGACTGGTTTTATCTTAAGTATCAGGAGACAGATGGAGCCCACAGGCCCTGCCTTCTATACCCTCACAGAACTGAGAGCTGGGAAACCACACTGAGAACTAAGGGCAGTGTGTCCAATCCTTTTAGCAATTAAATCAGGCATACAAATCATGCTGTTACTAGAACAAACTCTAACCCCTTTAGAAAGGAGCAGAGTGAGCTGGGCATGGTGGCACACACCTTTAATCCCAGCACTTGGAAGGCAGAGGCAGGGAGATTTCTGTGAGTTCCGGGCCAGCCTGGTCTACAAAGCAAGTCCAGGACAGCCATGGCTATTACAAAAGAGAAACATTGCCTCAAAAACAAAAGCAAAAACAAAACAAAAAACAAAAAAAGGAAAGGAAAGAGCAAAGTGTTAGACTGGGCTGTTGCAAATGGAAAATGATTTCTTCACTGCCCATAGGACTAAAGATAAGGACTTCCTTACAAGAATTAAAATGGCATATATGAAAAATGGAGAGGATATTTTCTTTATTGTGGAATATAAGGTCTTAGGAAAGCTAGGGTTAAGCCTGTCAGCTACACCCAGTTATCCCACACATGCTTCAGGGAGACAAGGAGATCTCCATTCTTTTCCTCAGACTACAGAAGGCTATGAGGAAAACACACAAATGCAGAACTGGAATCACCATAGGAAGTAATTTGGATTGTCTTTCATGTCACTAATTACCATATCAAGAAAGGTAAACACAAAACACTTTCACTCAAGACACACACATGTTATTATTCATTCTATGGTTCTCTTAATCCTAAAGTTGACCATTATATTGTAATAATTACATATTTCGATGTAACTCAAATCCAAAATTTGTTTATAAAAAAACTGTGACACATAAAAACATTATAGGTTAAAATTTTATAATCACTAAAGACTCAGAAATCTAGTTTATATACCCCTATACTATCCCATAATTAACTTTTCAGCAATAATTTTAAACTTTAATGAAAATGAGAAAATGATTATTCGAGATATTCTGCTTACGCAGCAGGATGCTATTAGCATACTCCCTAGACCTCTACCAATTTAATGTCTGTGCCAGAGCAATGAAGTCACACAATGCACTATTTTGCCAACCCCATCCCACTCCCTCACACACATACACACATAATATAAATAAGTTATTGTAAAATCCTGGAAATAAACTGGGGCAAAAAGCTCTGCAGAACTAGTCAAACAAGATACATTAATTTATATGCAAGTTATGGGTTCTTGTTTCCATGAAGAGGAAGTTACGTTTGAATTTATAAGAAGTGTATCTTGAGAACAAATTTAAAAGAAAAAAAAGAGAAATGTATCTTTTTGCTGGTGGATGGTGACCCACACCTTCAATCCCAGCACTTGGGAGGCAGAGGCAGGCAGATCTCTATGAATTAGAGGCCAACCTGGTCTACAGAGTAAGTTCCAGGTCAGCCAGAGCTACACAGAGAAACCCTGTCTCAAAATAATAATAATAATAATAATAATAATAATAATAATAATAATAATAATAATAATAATACAATTCAAACAAACTAGAGACTGTCACACATCCTTTCTATATTAGATTTCTTTCCAATAATTATACTCTATATTAGTGAGCTGGTATGAGATGGCTAGCTGGTACAGACATCTGCTACCAAGCTTGATGACTTAAGTTTGATCCTTGGATCCACATGGAGGAAGGAGAGCTGACTGCCCCCCAGTTGTCCTCTCATACATACATTACATTACATTACATTACATAGAGAGGTGATTACATTTGTAAAGAATTTTTTTCTCCAATGTAAAACATTCTTACTATTTTCTGAGGTGTAATATTTTGGACAAGGATGCCCCACACTCCTTACATGTATAATATTTGCATTCAGCAAGAATTATCTGTTAAATAATGTTTTATATTTGAATAAAAATGTTGCCAAGGGCCAGGCGAGATGGCTGAACAGATGTCAGAAGGCAACCAAATGGCAGCTGATAACTATGTGTATTACAGTCCCAAGAGATCCGACACCCTCTTCTGACCTCCACACGGCGTGCATGTAATATGCAGATATGCACGCAGACAAAACACCCATGCACATAAATTAATTTTTGAAACTTTACCGTGCAGACTGAGACGGTGGCTCACTGGGGAAAGCAGATGCTATTCAAGCATGAGGACACAAATTCAGACCCCCATCACCAAAATCTGGCCACAGCCTGGGTATGGTGGTTCATACCTTTAATCCCAGAACTAGGGAAGCGAAGGCAAGTGGATCTCTGTGAGTTCAAGGCCAACCTCATTTACATAGTGAGTTCTAGGACAACCAGAATTACACAGACCCTGTCTCCAAAAAAAAATTTTTTTAATTAAATAAAAACAAGCTAGGCATAGCAGCACAACTTGTGTAATTCGAGCACTGGGAGGGATAGATAATTAAGATTCTGAGGGCTTGAAGGCCCCGACCAGTGAACTCCAGGTTAACTGAGATAAGGCTATCGCCTGACGTGTGATACAGGCCAGAATAAGGACGCCTGCCACCGAGCAAATGACTTAAACCCAATCCCTGGGACTGACGTGGTAGAAAGAACCAACACCTGTAAGTTATCCTCTAACTCTAGCAGACATGTGTGCTCACACAAATAAGTATTGAAGCAAATTACTTATTTAAAAATTTTAAAGACAGGACTGGAGAGTTGGCTTAGTTGTTAGGAGCACTTGTTTGCTCTTGCAGAAGACTGGGGTTTGGTTCCTAACACCCAAATGGCACTAAAAACTGACTGTAATGCCACCACCAGCATACCTGTATTTTAATCAGACCTCCTCCTCCTCCTCTTCCTCCTTCTCTTATTTGCTAGTTTTGAGTCCCTTGATTTCTAGGTTTAACTTCTTATCCTGATATAAATAATATTGTGTATTAATTACTTTCCTTATTGACCCAACAAAATACTTTACCACAGCAACTTAACAAAGGGAAGGGTAACAAGTAGGCAGAAAGAAGACCCACATCTCTCCTACTGTCTCTTAGATCAGATCCTCCCAGGCTTATCCACAGCTCTGTTAATGGAAACCTGCTATGGTTTTTCTTTCCTCTTTAGGCCCATCCTTCCCCAAACTTTTCCCAATAACCCAGCCTCCAACATCAGCAAGTACTCCCTGTGAACACACCATCTGAACAGGCCAGGAAAACAGCAACACAGCAATCACACTCTCTGAAAATCCAGAGAGGAACTAGAAACCAAGAAGGAAAACCTCATCCAACAAAGACAAATCCAGAAATCAGCACCTAGGCCTTTAACCATCCCAAATCAAGATGCCAAGACACCAGTGTAGGAACACAATCAGCAACAACCAGGGCAATATCTCTCTACAAGGCCCAGCTGTCCTGCCTCAGCAGGCCCTAAATATTGTAGCATAGCTGAAGCACAAGAGGAAAAAAACCGCCTTTATGAACATGATCTAGGTCCCTAAAGAGGAAATTTATAAATTCCTTAAAGAAAGCCAGGACAACACAAACAGTGTAAGAAAATAAAACTGTTCAAGATTTGAAATTAAAAGTATAATCAATAAGGAAAACTCAAAGAGTTCTGGAAATAAAAAATTTAGAAACTTGAACAGGAATTACAGAAGCAAGCTTCACTAACAGAATACAAGAAATGGAAAAGAGAATCTCAGTAATGGAAGACATGATAGAAGAAATGGATACATTGGTCAAAGAAAATATTAAATCTAAAAAAGTCCTAACATAAAGCATTCAGGAAATCAGGGAAACTATAAAAAGATTAAACCTAAGAATAATATGTATAGAGAAAGGAATGGGAACTTAGATCAAAGACCCAGAAAATGTTTTCAACAAAACCGTGGCAGAAAATTTTCCTAACCTAAAAAAATGCAATGTCTACAAAGGTACAAGAATCATACAGAACACCAAATAGATTGTACCATAAACGAAAGTCCCCTTACCACATAATAATCGAAATACTAAACATACAAAACAAAGAAAAAATATTAAAAGTTGCAAGAGAAAAAAACAAATAACATATAAAGGCAGACCTATTAAAATACACCTGACTTCTCAATGGAGACTCTAAACACCAGAACAGATGGACAGTTGGACAGATGTACTGCCAACTGTAAGAGGCCATAGATACCAGCTCAGACTATTATACCTAGCAAAACTTTCAATCACCATAGATGGAGAAAATAAGATAATCCATGATAAAGCCAAATTTAAACAATATCTATCTACAAATCCAGCCCTAAAGAAGCTTCTAGAAGGAAAATTCTAACCCAAGTTCATCAACATATATGAAAATATAGGAAATAAATAATTGTACACTTATGTACACTTGAATTTTTATAAAGAAGCTAAAAATGCATATTGGAAAAAATACAGCATGTTCAATAAATGGTGCTGGTCTAACTGGATGTTGGCATATAGAAGAATGCAAATAGATCTATATTTACCACCCTACACAAAACTCAAGTCCAAGTGGATCAAAGACCTCCACACAAAACTAGATACACTGAGCCTTCTTGGGAAGACTCCTTGGGAATGGCCTTCAATGCATGGGCACAGGAGACAACTTTCTGAACAAAACACCAATACCTCATGCACTAAGACTGACAATTAATAAAAGAGAACTCCTGAAACTGAAAACTTCTGTAAGCAAAAGGACAACTTCAATTAGACAACACGACAGCCTACAGAACAGGAAAAGATTTTTATCAATTCTACATGTGCTAGAGGGCTAATATCTAAAAATATATTTTAACTCAAGAAACTAGATATCAAAAATATCAAATAATCCAGGGCTGGAGAGGTGTCAGAGGTTAAGAGCACTGACTCCTCTTCCAGGGGTCCCAAGTTCAATTCCCAGCAACCACATGGTGGCACACAACCATCTATAATGGAATCTGACACCCTCTTCTGGCCTTCAGGGGTACGTGCAGGCAGAGCACTGTGTACATAATAAATAAATACATAAATCTTCAAAAAAATCAAATAATCCAATTCAAAAATGGGGTACAGATATAAACAGAGAAGTCTCAATAGAGGAATCTCAAATGGTGAGAAACATGTAAGGAAATGTTCAACATACTTAGCCCTCAGGGAAATGCAAATCAAAAATACTGTGAGATGCCATCTTAAACCTGTCAGAATGGGTAAGATCAAAAACACAAGTGACAGCTATGCTGGCAAGGATGTGGAGCAAGAGAAGAACTCCTCCATGGCTGGTGGGAATGCAAACTTGTACAGCCACTCTGGAAATCAATAAGGTGGTTCCTCAGAAAAAAGGGAAATCTATCAACCCAAGACCAGCTATACCACTCTTGAGCATATACCCAAAGGATGTTCCATCCTACCACAAAACACTTGGTCAACTCTGTTCACTGTGGCTTTATTCATAATAGCCAGAAACTGAAAACAACCTACATGTCCCTCAACAGAAAGATGAATCAACAAAATGTGGTACATTTACATAATGAAGCATTACTCAGCTGTTAGGCTATTAAAAAAAAAAAAAATCACAATGGGGCTGGAGAGATGGCTCAGAGGTTGAGAGCACTGTGTGGTCTTCCAAGGGTCCTGAGTTCAGTTCTCAGCAACCACATGGTGGCTTACAACCATCTTGATGGGATCTGGTGCCCTCTTCTGGCCTGCAGGCATACATGCAGGCAGAATATTGTATATGTAATAAATAAATAAATCTTTAAAAAACAATGATATCATGAAATTTGCAGCCAAGTGGATGAAACTAGAAGAAAAAGAAAATCATCCTGAGTAAGGTAACCCAGACACTGAAAGATAAATGTGGGTATGGTATGTATTCACTTATAAGTGGAAATAAGCCATTAAGTAAATAATAACCAACCTACTTGACAGAGAGGATAGGTAAAGAGGCGATGCTCTAAGGGGGATGCAAGGATCTCCCTGAGAGGGGCAAATAGATTTTATGGGCAGACTGGGACAAGTGGGAATAGGAATGGAAAAATCAGGTGTCAGCGAGATGAGGTAAAGAGAATGTGGGGAGAAACAGCTGGACGGTTGGAGAGGAGGGAGAAAGCCTAGTGCAGTGGAAACTTCCTGAAACCTATGGATGTGATTATAAGAAGAACTCCTAGTTATAGCGGCTACAGAGTCTCAACTGGCCATCTCGTATAGCCAGGCAAGACTTCCAGCGGCAGGACTAGGCTACATTCAATTGAGTTGTTGGCTAAAAGTGGGAAGGGGGGGTCCAATGAAAATCCCCAAACAACCCAGGCTGTTGCTAAGACAAAGTTTGGGGCTCTGCAAACTGACAGCAGGGCTCCATTGCTGAGAGCAACACCCATACAACTCACGAACATGGAGAAGTCACGCTGGTACCTACATGGAGCCTTCACCTCTATGTCCTAGTCTCTGGTATTGTAAGGCACTATGCAGGCTACTGAGAGAGAAACATGGACACCAACCCAGCTACAAAACCTTTGACTTGCAATCTGTCCTTCCTGAAAAATATGCTAGGGTAATGGTAGCACAGAACCTGTGGGAGTAGCCAATCAATGTCTGGTTTGACCTAAGGCCTCTCCCCGAGAAGGAACTCACACCAACTCTGCTTCGGTAACCAAGAACCAGAGACAAGACAGCCCAGATAACTAGGGTAAAATCAGACACTACTGGTCAAAATGAAAATCAATAAAATGATTTCCTAGTGATACTCTTCTATACACATAGGCCAGTACCTTATTCAGTCATTGCCAGAGAGGCTTCTTCTGGCAGCAGATGGGAACACATACAGAGACCAGACATTATGTGTAGAGAGAGTCTAAGTCAGAGGCCTCCATCCAAGCCCTCCCCGCTGAGCTCAGAGAATCCCACAGTGGAAGAGAAAGAAAGACTGTAAGAGCCAGAGAAGACAGAAGAGACCAGAAGGCGGCCCTTGAATTGATTAAGCAAGGGACCTAAGAGCTCACCGAGACTTAAGCAACAAGCACAGGGCCTGCAGGCACGGTTAAGTCTAAGGGTACAGTAGTGGTTTGCATACCTCGGTGTTGGTGGTAACCTACAGCTCTCTAACCTGACGTTGGCAATTTTCAAGTATTAATAATTCACTTACTGTCATAACTAGCGAAAGGGATGGGTTGTGAAAGAGAGGTGTGGCTGGGAAGGGTATGAATATATAGTGTGATGACTCTGATGAAGCAAACCCTTGCGTAATCTTTCCTTTGAGAGTGGGTGCGCTTCTAACCAACAGAACACAGCACAGATGGCGTGGTGTTGCTTCTCTGGTGGTGTTATATAAGATGTGTTCTGACACATCCCACTGAAGCCAGATTTCCCTGCCAGGAGACTCAAGCAACGATGTCATCAACAGCCTGTGGAGGGAGCCACAGGCAGGAGCCAAGGACAATCTCCAGCCATGAGTCAACCAGAAATTAGAGGCCTCCCTCTGACAACCACAAGGAAATGAATCCTGCCAAACAGACTAGGAAATAGAATACGGTCGACAAGACCAATTACTAGATTCTGTTTCTTGATCTATCTAGTGACTTCCTTAAAGCATTATTTATACTACCTATTTGCCAAGCACGACCTCACTTGCTACCTGGAACAGAACGCCCTGGAGAAATTGCTGGAACGATGTGTCTTTGCCCTGAGCAACCTGCTGACTGCAGCATAGGCCTCGGTAAAATCTGGCTTGCTTGCCTGCCCCACCTTGTGGTTGTATAGTATACATCGAGACTATAGACTAGGCCCAGCATGGAAGCCTTTCAGGAGCTGTGCGGGCTTCGACCCTTCGTCCCTTCGGTTCCATTCTCATTGCTTGTTGGAGTGCTTATCCAGAGAGATTCCTGCAACAGCTGAGCCAACTTGGAAGCAGACCTTCCCTGGAAGCTTCAGTATGCGGATGTGTCTTTGTGAGACCCTGAAGTAGAGATCTGGCCAAGCTGGAAGCTCCTGCCAGCCTGAAACGGAGATCTGCGTAGACGGTTTTATAGCAAAGTATGTGGAAACGTGTTCTGCAGTAATAGAAAACTAATACTGATCGTTGCAAAGATGGATGGACAGACAATTGCAAAGTGATGGGAGTTCTAGTTCTCATTGCAGTATTGGCTCTGGTTTCTCCCTAATAACAAGCTTCCATTTGGTGGTTTCAATTTGGAAAATATAGGAAAGTTCCAGATATGCGTATTTTACTTTTTGTTTGTGGTTTGGGCTTTCCAGGGCCTTGCTCCTGTTAGGCAAAGCTGGGCTGCTTCCCCGGCCTTTGTCAATTATACCATAGTTGTGGGAGAAGAATTGCCAATCTAAGTGTCTCTTTCCATTTATAAGAACTGTATCTGACAAAATGCTATATAACTAGATATCTTACATGTCTTTGTATTTGAAATATTTTTCAAACTTTTCAAAATGTTTCACATTCTATTATGCTTTGTTTGAATCTAAAGATAGGACAAGAGTTTATAATGACAAATTTTGGTAACTAATCCCTTACAAGTGAGGCCTCCGGGTTGTGAATAAAACTCGGTGGTAGGGCCTTTGCTTAGCATGTACAGGACTGTGATACACAGAATAATAAGCAAGTAATAAACGTAAGAAGAGGACTCTTTTTCAATTTTTCCTAAAGGTACCAGAGAGCCCTGCTATGTAGAGCCTTCTTTGGGGAAGTCTTGGGAGGTCTCCGTGTGGTGAGCCTGGCTGGTTCTTTAAAAGGGCACAGCTGCAGTATTCTGACAGCCGGTTGACACCTCCATCCTACACCGCCTGGTTCTTCCTCCAAGCAAACAGCATCAGGCCTCTTTGGGGGAAGGTTTAAAGAGAAATGTCAAAAACAGTTGACTGCTGCTTGTCAGTTTGTTTACATTGGAGACGTCACAATAAGTGATCTGAGTCCACGTTGAAAAGTGCCAATAGGAGCCAGAGAGATGACTCAGGAGGTAAGAGCACCGGCTGCTCTTCCAGAGGACCCGGGCTTGGGACCCGGGCTTGGGACCCGGGTTTGGGTTCCAGCGCCCACATCACTGTGACATGTATAGAATGAGAAGCCACGCAACGGATCCGGTACAAAGAGGTTTACTGTATGAAGGGCGGGTGGGCAGGGGATAGACAGTGGGGGCGGAGATAGACAGTGGGAGAGCCAAGGGGAGGGAGAGAGACAGGGGGAGGGAGGGATAGACAGGGAGAGGAAGAGACAGTGTGAAGGAAGAGTGGAAGAGAGAGAGGTGGCAGGCAGATTCTTATCTCGAGAGCACATGGCACGGGTGGTGACATAGGATGCTGTCACGAGCCTAAAGGCCCCTGAGGGCAGGCCAGTTGAATTGCCTACACACCAACATAACACACATGGCCCATAACATTGGCCGGTAACTCTACTTCCAGAGGATCACTCACCCTCCTCTGGCCTCGGCCTACACTGTAAACATGTGGCACATAGACATTGCGTGCGGGCAAAACACCCACACACATAAAATAATAAAAAGATAAATAAATCACAAAAGGTAAGGAGGAAAAATAAGTGTCCTCATCCACAAAGGCTCGCCTTGGGCATTGCCACCGCTTCCAACTCCTTCCTCTGCATTCTCCTAGGGGATGTTCCAAGGATGGCCTCCCGCTTCTTTCTCTGGGAGGAGAGGATGGTAACTCTGGAGGGTCAGTTGTTTCCTGCCACCTTGTAGGCTCCTAGCTTCACACCACAGTCATCAGGCCGGAAGAGCCTCTACCTGCTGCGTTATCTTCACCAGCCCACCCTTGGTTTTTGATAGATCTCATGATACCTTCAGAATGTGCTCTCTATACTGTTACAACACTAACACGGGGGGGGGGGGGGGGGGGGGGGGACGGGGGGGCTGGGCTGGGCTGTGAAGTCACAGGGTTCAGATAGCTGCCACCTCCAGAGGCCTTGCCTTCCCACCCATCTGCACCAACAGGTAGAATAGGCAGAGGGAAGGCCTTGAGGTACCGGAGAGCTTTGCTTGGCACCTCAACCATATTTGGGAGTGCGTACTGCCCCACGGTACCCATGAAGAAACTAAAGAACCGGACACATAAGCTATCAGTAGCCAAGACCAGGAACCTTGCTAGCCCTCTTCGGGAGGCTGGAGACCTGAGCCAACTAACACCTCGATTTTTTCAAAAATTAATTTATTATTGTTTGTGTAATTGGGACGGGGGAGGGGGTGCCACAGCACTTGTGCGGACGTCAAATGACAACTTTGTGGCGTCAGTTCTCGACTTTCACCTTTACATGGGTTCCTGGAATTGAACTAGTGTCCTCTGGGCTTTAACTCCCGCCCTCCCCCCTCAACTATTTTGTCCTCCTCGCCCCAGCCGCCTAAGCATTAGGCCCCACTGGCCCCGCCTCTTCCAGGACCAGCCCTCCCTCAGCCACCCACCCTCCTTCCCCAATCGCCAATAGGCCCTCCCACGCCTCCCCATTCTTTTCCCTTAAGTCACCAACCCTCAGGCCCCCAAACGGAACAGGCTGCCAGGGCTAGCTGGGTGGACAGAAAGGCGGCTTCCCCAGGCGAGTTCAAATAGGTGGCCCCAGGAGTTAGGGCGGGGCCTCGGGCTGACCAGAGGATCTTGTGGAGGCTGACTGACTGCCTGTGGGTGTTGCACAGACCTGAGCTCCAGGGCAGGACATGACTTCCAGGACCGCCCCACGGCTGATGACGCTCCAGAGACACCTGGGATGGCCGCAGGTGAGGAGCTGGCTTGTTCCCTTGGAATTCCCGTAAGGAGACAGGGAGGGAGGCAGGTGTGGGAGTTTAGGGGCGAGGTTGTTCCTAAGACACCCAGGAGCCAGGCACGCAGGAAAGCTGGGTCCTGGAAAAGAAAACTAAGGCCACTGACCAGCTGAAACCGACGGGCTCATACCAGGGAGAGGGGGTGGTGCCCAGGCAGGGGCAATGGAGGGCACAGGTCAGCTTTGTTTAGCACTTGGCACCTCACTCTGCAGCTCAGCGACTGAGCCTGCCTCTGGGCCGTCAAGGTCTTTGTTTGCTCTCCTCACAACTAAATCAAAGAGCCAGTTGGACCTGTACATACAGGCCCCAAAGTGATCACACTGACTCTCTCTACTCAGGCTGGTGACATGGCGACTGAGAGCAGTCCACTGACCACACACGTACTAGACACTGCCTCGGGGCTCCCTGCCCAAGGCCTCTGTCTCCGTTTATCTCGCCTGGAGGCCCCTGCCCAGCAGTGGATGGAGCTGAGGACAAGGTAGGAGGCAGTTTCGGGGCTGGGATCGGTGAGTACCAGCTCCAGCCACACAGTGTCCTTCCCAGCTTGGGGAAGAAGATCTTAGGCAGTGGTATTGAGGTGGAGCACTGAGACCAGAGCAACAGTGAGTGGGAGTGAGTCTGGTGTGGGCACTGGGAGCTGGAAGGCAGCACTGACCAACCGCTGCCCTATTAATGCCTGAGCCTTGTTTTCCTCATCTGAGATAGCAGGCATGGTGACAATAGCTTTTTCACCAGGTCTGCCTACCTGGGACAATGCTATGGAATGTCTGAGACAGCTTGGTTAGGTCCTGGCCTGTCAGACTCAGCCCAATGGGCCTGCTGGGAGATGAGCCAACTAGAGGGGGCTGATAGAAAACAAAGGCCTCAGTCACCTTGTACCAGACTGAAGGCGCTTTATTTCTTTTCCCTGTCCTCAATAGCTGTGAGCTAGGCTGTAATTAACGTCTTTTGCAGAGGGAGACTAAGATAACAGAGATGAGGTAAAAAAGCTAAGGCTCCACTCTGATCCAGTCAGTACTGGCCTTTCAACCTCAGTGAGCCAGGCTCAGGCCCTGGTGGCCTTGACCCTCCTACATGCTCTGTTGGGGGCGGAGATCTGGCCAGTTCAGGGCTAGCCAGACAAAGCTGGTAGAGTGGTCTTGAGAGTGAGCGGGTTCTATTTAAGGAAGGCAGGCTGACCCATCTCCTCCTCCCTTCTGGCCTGCCTGTAGGAAGAAGCTGTGTCTTGTCCCCTCTTGGTTCAGTCCTTCACAGCAGCTGGAGAGGTTTGATCCCACGCTACTCTGCTTTGTGACTTCCTAAATAGTCACTGTGGTGGCGATGTCCTTAGGGACTGCCCCCAAACCTGCACTCCTATGTGAGACTGCGGGATGGCATCAGATCAGGAGAGCTAGGGAAAGGGATTTCTCAGCTCTTCTCTCCACTTTGTCTCTCCACAGCTACACGAACCCGGACGGTCGCTGTCCTGGGCTCCTGACACCAGGCCAGATAAAGCCAGGCACCTATAAGCTGTCCTTCGACACAGAGCGCTACTGGAAAGAGCGGGGTCAAGAGAGCTTTTACCCATATGTAGAGGTGAGGACCATGGGTGGGTAGAACAGCTGGGCCCTGACTCACTTTTGGCCTCAACCAGGTCCTGCATCCAGGCCAGGGACAGACTGGCCCTACTTCTGCCACTGTGGTAGCAAGTGAACTCACATCCTTTGTGCTCTCAGAAGGTGTCCAAGGACCTGAGGCAACTTTATACTTCCTGATGACACACTGAGCCGCCCCTGGATCAGGTGGCTGAGAGGGAGAGGCCAGACTGAGAGTGTCTCATCTTCCTTTGTAGACAGCTTCTCAACTGGATGTGTTAGTTGCTTCCCCATCACTGACACCTTACGAGCTAACTATTTACTTGGGCTCCTTATTTCAGCCCATGATCGCTTGGCTCCATATATTCACAATTGCAGTAGAGCGTGTGGAAGAGGAGGGCTGTCCCCTCATGGTGGACAAGCAGCAGAAAGTAGCACAGGGAAAGACACAGCTCTCTAGAACACTACCATGCTACCCAGGGACCTTCCTCCAGTGGGCCCCACCTCCAAGTTCCAGGACCTACCAATGATGTCATCACGTGATGAATCCAGTTTATCACAAGAGAATCACCAGTTGGTTACGTAGGTCAGATCAGGGCCCTTGAGATCAAATCCTTTCCCCAAAGCTCACCAACTGGCAACCAAGACCTCTGCATCTCCTACTGGAGACACCATTCATACCACCGTGACCTCAGACTTTACCCCAGTGTCTCCCACTTCCAGGCTGCCACCATCAGACCTGACCTCCTGCCGTCTGCAAGGCGCAGGGCCTGTTGCAGGAAGGACTCGCGATCTTCAGTGTCCTCACGTGCCTTCTCTGCCTCTCATAGGTTGTTTTCACTATTGCAAAGGAGACCCAGAAGTTCCACGTGCCTCTGCTGCTGAGCCCATGGTCCTACACCACCTACCGGGGGAGTTAGTTAGAGTGACATTACCTGAAGAAAGCCATCTGTCCGCCTGTCCCCTCTCCCGGACTCAGCCACCCACACAGGTCACCAGCATGGGCTTTGTCCTCACAAGGGACACGAGGTTGCTGCTTGCTGAAGAGATCCTAGCTGCCTTGGAGTTTTCTAGCAGGGAGCTGTGACTTCAGTGTCAATAAAGTGAGTCCCAGCACCTGCAGATCTGAGCCTATCATTGGGACAGGGACAATCGGCTTTGCTAGCCCTGCCACTGCTCCAAGTCTCTTGGATTCTTTTCCTGTTGTTATGATAAAAATGCTCAGACAAAAGCAATCTGAGAAAGGGTTTGATTCCGGCTCAGTTCAAGATACGGTTCTGCATGGTGGGGAAGTCACAGTGAAGGAAGGCCGAGGGTCACATTGTGGCTACCATCAAGAAGAAGAGAACAATGCCAGGCAGTCTGTGGCGCACACCTTTAATTCTTTTATCCCAATGTTTGGGAGACAAAGGTGGGCAGAACTCTGAGTTCAAGGCCAGCCTGGTCTACATTGCTACAGTGTTCAGGACAGCCAAGCCTGTACAGAGAAGCCCTGTCTTGAAAACCAAAAGGAAAAAAAATAAGAGGAGCTGGTTCTTGGCTGCTTTTTCTTTTATACAGTTGAGGCTCTCCTGCAGGGAATGGTCCCTCCCACAATTCCTGTGTCTTTCCACATTGATTAACATAAGCTGGCCCCTCCACAGACCCTAATCTCTGGTCATTCTAAATTCTGTCAAACTGACACCACCAACATCTCAGCAGGTGATCAAGGAGACCTCTGAGAAGAGGCCAGTGTGGTCACAGGTAGGAGGCAGAGGTGGGCTTGGGGAAGCAGGCCACCAGTGAGGTCACAGGTGGGAGGCAGAGGTGGGCTTGGGGAAGCAGGCCACCAGTGAGGTCACAGATGGGAAGCAGGCCACCAGTGAGGTCCTTCAAAGAGCACTGCAGGAAGTTTTCCACAGACAGACACCAGAGGAGAAATGCAGGCGAACCTTTACTGCTGATGAAATCTAAAAAAAAAAAAAAAAAAAAAGAAAAAGTAACTTGCTCTCCTTGGTACAGAAGAAATGTCATCTGGAGAGGGAGGGCCAGGACTCCCTAGAAAGGTGACAATATATTCATGAGTCCTGCCACGCCATAGCCCACCATCTGTCCCATCATAGACATTCCCAATGACTGGAACCCCACATTATTCAGTGGAATCCCAAAGGCCAACAGCGGTTACCTCAGATGTGCAAAATGTAGTAGCCCTGACACCCACCCCACAACAGATTTGCTCTAGCCCACTGATGACTGGGTGCTCGCCCAGCACCAGCAGTGGAAGAGTTAAAGGCTTCTCGGTAGTGGTGGTGGTGGTGGTGCAGGCCTTTAATCCCAGCACTCAGAAGGCAGAGGCAGGAGGCCAGCCTAGTCTACAAAGCAAGTCCAGGACAACCAAGGCTACACAGAGAAAACCTGTCTAGAAAAAACAAAAAATAAAAAATAAATATAAATATAAAAAGGCTTCTCTGGGTCTGGCTGCTTCCCTGGATGAGGATTCTTCCAGCATGTTTTGTTGTTGTTGTTGTTAGTTTTGGGTTTGGTTTGTTTGGTTTTTTTTGGGGGGGGTTCCCCCTCACCCTCTTGGCTTCTTGAAATCCTGGTACTGTGTAACTCTATCTGCTTATGTTTCTAGCACTGGTCCGTGTCTGACCAAGTGACAGGACACCTTGTGACTTCCTGATACATGTAGCTTCTAAATTTATCAAATCTGGCCTGGATATACTACCCAAGCAATCGGGGGAACATGAAAAAAGCTCTCATTTCTTTATTCCTTTTTCCTCAATCCAAGCCCGTTTCATTCTGTCTGGTCTCTCTCCCACACTGCTTAAATGTCTTCTAAGTATGCACACACACCCCCCCCCCCCACACACACACACTCACACACTCACACCAATGGCTGCTCTGAAACAGGGTATGATCTAACCACTCCTGAGGTATATGCGGATCATTTGTGAATTTGATTCCAAAGTTTAGCTAGAGTTTGATTCCTCAAAGTGGCTCTCAGCCTGGCCATGGGGACCCACTCACCTCTCCCCTGATTTCCAAATTCTCAGCACCACAGACACTCTCAAAGTCTCTTATCTCTAAGGCTCTTCTTCCCCACTCTTAAGAAATCTTTTTCTGATTTCTTTGCTCTGCTCTCAAAAGAAAAATAAAATCTTAAGATTATGCTTTACAAAAAAAAGTGGTAGCCCTGTAAAGACAGGGTAATGTCAGGAAGGGAAGAGGTCCCTCTGGGTCTGGGCACTGTGTCAGATATGCTGTGGCCCACTAAGCTTTAACTTCTACTCCTTGTAGGGCCAGGGAGAGAGGAATAAGTCCAGCACTTTGATGTAAATAAATAAAGTAAATGTTAACCATTTGCCAGACCAGTACCAACATCTTTATATGCACTCACTCGCGAGGCTCACACAGGGGAAAGGGGCAAAGGGACAAACTCAGCTGTGGCCTGCATAGGATAGTGGCTGTAGGCACCTTACCAGCTCAGGACTCCCCAAGACCAAGTTCTCAGCACAAAGGAGATTTATTTACACCAGAGGGAGAAAAGGCAGGGGATAAGAGGGTGAGGGGGAAAGGGAAACGGACAAGGGAGATGAGAAAGTGGTATTTGCACCCAAAGGACTGCCTCTGAACAGAGAGGAGACAGACATGACCCGTGGGAAAATGGCAATTTACAAAAGTCAAAGAGGAAACCTCCTGTTAGGATGAGGTGCTTAATTTTCACTGGGCATGTTAATTAGATGAACCAAAGGGGGCTTTTGATTACTGGACTGCCAATCCTTTGACAGCTGCACCGGGTGGTCAGCCTCAGGAGGGGGAAGTGGCCAAATAAAGGGATACACCCTGGTGACTGGCTTTAGGAATGTAATCCAATGGTTTGTAGCAAGACAGCGGGAACAGAGAAGGGCAAGGCTGCCAGAGCTGTGCTCTTTGCTATGCCTAGAGTCCCTTCATTCTCTCTCACCGTTTTATTTTGTTATTGGTTCAGAGTGTTGGGTAAGTGGGGCTCCTTGTGTCTGGCTGCTTCCTGCTGACATTGGTGCATCCTTGTTAGGGGACCCAAGGAATCTGGGTTGCTGGTCAAGGCCAGGAAGAGCAGGCTGTTTCAATTGTTGTACCATAGGAAAATGTAGTCTGGGAGGCTGGGCCAGTATATAGGTTCAGAGGAGCCAGCTGGGCCTGGGGCTGGAGTTTCTGGAGCTGTCCATAGTTGATTCGAAACTGTCAGGACAGATAGACTAGGGCAGGGGTAGAGTTAAGGAGTTTAGGGGAAAACATTTATCTTGATGGACATTTGAAACTTCTAGGTTCATGGTCCTGGTGATTGGAAAGAGGAGTCCCAAGGCCAGGGAAAGGGGGAGAGGCCCCATCCTTGGCAGTAGGCAGGAAAGCCTAGGCTGTTGGTTTGCAGGAATACTTACCAGGAGTGCCAGAGTTTTTGAAAGAAGCCAGGGAAATTTAGATTTGACTCTATAGGGTTAATTGGGGAAACATCTGCTATCTGCAAGCAGGGTGTGGTTGTGTTGGGGAGAATACTGTTTGAGAGTCTTTCCTGCAGTATGTGTGCAGGTTCTAAAACAGATATTTTAGATGCACAGGTGATTGGAGAGGCTCTTGGCAAATGATGAGGGGAATGATCACTAACAGATTTGGGGGGTGGGAAGGTTAAAAAAATTGGCTTTGGTTCTCAAAGGGGGACTTGGATGGTCACAGGAACAAGTGGGTCGTAATGAGGTAGGGCATCGGCAACTAGGGTTATCGGCGAAGGGTGGTGGCACTCAGAGGAAGGATAACAGGTCACCAAGAAGAGAATCAATACCTTATGAGTATATACGGGGAGGGGGTGGTCCCCCCTCAGTCACAGATATAGGGGAGGGGAGTAGGGGGAAGCGGGAGGGAGGGAGGAATGGGAGGATACAAGGGATGGGCTAACAATTGAGATGTAATATGAATAAATTAATAAAATATTAAAAAAAAATAAGAGTACCATAATGGCACTTGCCACAGAAAGCAACTCGTTACACGGGAGATGAGCAGATATGACAATACAAATACTAGCTGTAAACAACCGCCAGTGCAATTTTAGACGAGCCGGTTACTAACGAGGTTCTGTTAAGACTTGTTACAGGAACTTTTCCTACACCTACGCATGTAACCGATGACAGACCAAAGTACAATTCCACCCAAGTTCAACTTGACAAACCAGTGAGTTTGCTGGGCCTACTTACCTGGGTGAGAGTTTCTTACAGGAGTGTGAGTGGCTCAAACAGCTCTTTGGCCAGCAAGGCATCACCCAGCATGGATCCTGACTTCCTCGGAGCTGAATAGATGGAGTCCCCCCTTTGGTGAACCGTCCACTCTCAACATATTTTAACACCACAAGACCATATGTAATTAGGACAGAGTTACATACAGCTGGCAAAGAAGCACGGGAGGGAGTAGCTGAGATCTCAGGTGAGAGTTTGAGGACCCTCACCCCTTCCTTCTTTGAGAAAAGGTCAACAGGACCAACCTTGAGGATCATTCGTGAATAGTCATAACTGCTTCCGATCATGATGGTAATGGCTCGTGGGCCCAGAGAACAGCACGCTACAAGACAAGAGGAATGCCTCTTTGGCCTCCATCTCCACATCACAGTCCGTCATTGAGGCAAGTGGGGGCAGGAACTGAAGCAGCAGCCGTGGACAAAAGCTACCTCCTGGCTTGCTCCTCCAGGCTTGTTCAGCCTACTCTCCTAAAAGGCCCAGGACCACTTGATAAGGTGGCCCCGCCCACAGAGGGCTGAGACTTCCCCCATCAATCACTAATCAAGAAAATGCCACCCTGCAGGCTTTCCCACAGGCCAGTCGGCTAGTGGCGACTCTTCAGTTGCGATGTCTTCCTCCCAGAGATGTCTAGGTTGGTGTCAAGTTGACAAAAACCAACCAGCACAAGACAGCGCCAGAGGTGGAGGGCATAGGTCAAGGAGTGATGGTAATGGTGATACAACAAATACAAGTTGTATCCGGACATGATGTGAGCCAGGATGTGTGATCCCAAACAAGTTCAAAGCTGAGGGATTGGAGGGAGCGAGACTGGATGGTCAGATGGTGTATAAAATGGAATGTGACGGGACTACTCCTGCCAGCACTGCCCGTGACCTAGAGGACAGCCTTGAATGGTATCGGAGGAGATAGAGAAGAGGACAAGATCGCAGGAGTGGGGGAGGACAGGGGACAAGTGTTTAGGGTGTGAGGTTGCTACAATTAAGACAGGAGGAGTAAGCAGAGGCAGGCAGCACGGAGACCCTCACATGCTTATCCCAGGCTAGCCCGCAGAGTGGTGTCAGCCAGCCAATGCTGCTGAGGGGCTAAGATGGGCAAGAGAAATAACTGCAAACTGGAACCGCAAAGGGAGGCCAGGGGGCCATTTGTAACCCCCACAAAGGACAATGTAAAGAGTAAGAAGCTAAGCAGGAGAGTCTTTAAAAGATCCAGTTCTGTGCCAGAATTTACTTGGGGGGGGCACCTGGGGGGGAGGGGTCTGTCTCAAAACAGGTGTCCAGGCCAAGCCCCCCAGAGACGCTCCTTGCAGGAGTCGGTTCTCTTCCTCCATCGTGTGAGTTCTAAGGGTCAAACTCAGGTTGCCAAGAATGGCATCAAGCCCGCTGACTCACCAAGCCATCTACATAGCCCCCAGAGCCAGGATTTAAAGCTGAGCCAAGGTGAGCACCACAATAAAACAGGAGCCCCATCTGCTCTCCCACTCAATTTGGTGACATAGGCTGCGCTGCACAACCACTCCTGCATGTATAGGCGTATATACATAGAGAGGTTCCGTCACTATAGGATAAATCATGTCAGCAAAGAGGGTTGGAGAATACTCATTATAAACAGGAGTCTTCAAAGGCAAGAACCACTGACATTGGGACAGGGCTTGAAGGACACAGAAGAAAAGCTCTGGGGGTTATGTCACGTGTCAAAGCCCCCAGAGCATACACAAGGCTAAGTATAATCAAGCAAATGGTAGGATACTGAAGGGCACCATGATGCCCTTTTCAGACATGATATGATGGGGCTCCCTCTGATAGAGTTGAAGAAGGGGCCTCCCGGGTCTGAGCTCATCTGCAACGGGCACCACGTAGGAGAGGCCATCATACCACCAGGTGGCAGCAGAGGATAGGAGAGAGGTGGGAAACTGCAACTCTTCTCGGGGCCACCCTATCTCACTTGGATACTGCCTCCGACTTCAGACCACCTGTGACCCTGGGTCCCCAACCCTAGGAAGCCCCCACCCCTCTGATATGTGCCCAGGCTCCTCTCCCGCCTGTAGTAGTTGAGTGGACTCAGCCTGAATGCAGATGAGGACCAGGCAACTCATTAAGCAGAGGTGGGGTCCGAACTCCAAAGGTTGATGTAGACCCTTCCCAGAAGCTGTCGCTGCACGGTAGAGGCCACGCATGACCTTTGGCTCACCTCTCTGGTAGCTCTCTAGCACTAGGTTCACCCGGCTTTGGGACTGATTCCACTCACCCCGACTTATTTGCCAACAGCCCCCTTATGATCCACTCAAGGCTGGCACTTCTTGGCACCTGGTGGAACACAGGGACATGCTCGGCCCAGTTGTCCTGCCAGGTCCTGATAGGTATGCCCCGCCCCTGGGCAAGGTGCCACCTTCTAAAGCATAAAAGCCTAGTATCCCCCAAGCAGTTCTTGTGACTGTCGCCATGAAGGGGAGCGGTGCTCTTCTGCTGGGGTCTCTGACCCTGCTCTGCATCTGTGGTAAGTCTAGGCCTTACTTCTAGCACTTTCAGAAGGTAAGAGGCCCCAAGAGACTGAAATCCTGAGGTCAGATGGACAATGCCTACCTGTGTCAAAGACCCTACCCCCCCCCAAGTGCAAGGGAATTTGTGGATCCCAATCCCAGCCCAAGCCACCCTGACTGGGACAGGTGTGGGGAAGTGGCATGGGGGGCGGGGGTGGGAGGGGAAGGTCTGCAGTTTCTTCTGTGGTGAGGTCAGGAACTCAGATGGGAAACCACAGCAGCTCCCACTGGTGCTGATGGGAAAGGGATCTGCAGGCAGTTGGCCTGGGTGGGACAGAAAGATGTGGGACAGGGAAGAGACCAAGTCCCTCCCCTTAACAGGATAACCCTCTTGCAATACAGGCCTGACATATACATCAGAGGACGACAATGAGTTCTTCATGGAGTTCCTGCAAACGCTGCTGGTGGGAACTCCAGAAGAGCTCTACGAAGGACCCCTGGGCAAGTACGATGTCAATGACATGGCCAAAGAAGCACTGGGAGACCTCAAATCCTGCATCGATAAACTGAAGCCTCAACATAAGGAGCAACTGGTCAAGCTGCTGGTAACTGGGCTGGGACCTCCATCACCCAAATGTCTGTGGGCCTCCCAAGACCTGCCCATGCGTGGTACCTGCTCAGCAACCCTCCCCATCCCTAGATCTACAGCAGCAAGCTGAGGTGGAGACCTCCCAGAGAGACTTCCAGAGTCTCTAGGTCCTACTTCCCCCACCCCAAGGACCATGTTCCACATAGGCAGGACATGTGCACGCAGCCCCTCCCCGGGGTGCTGGGAGGGGTAGAGTGCAGTGTTCTGGAACCTGTCTACCCCCACTGGTATGCAATGCCCCATCTGCCTCTGGGGCTGGAAGCTCTGGTTGTTGCTTACCGGCTCTCCAGGTCCTCACACACATTTCTCTTTCAGGTACAAGTCCTAGACAATACAGAGGACACATAAGCAGGCCTGAACCATGGCTCAATTTCCATGAACAACGGGACCAGCCATACAAGCAGCCACGGGTGTGCTAAAGACCACTGCTTCCTCAAGAGTAAATTCACCCTCGAACTGTTAAATCAATAAAGCCTCCTGCAGCCCAGGCACTGGCTCTCTCTCTCTCTCTCTCTCTCTCTCTCTCTCTCTCTCTCTCTCTCTCTCTCTCTCTCTCTCTCCCCCTGCAACCCAGGGACACACACACACACAAAAAAAAATCCTATCAAGGACACCCTGAGGGATACACCAAAGCTACAGGCTCATATGCAGGGTCACTTTCCAGAAGCAATGCGTGGGAGCAGCCTCAGGACCCCGTGTGGATAGGGAGGGGTCCAGGAGGGACGGGGTGTCCTGTGGCAGGATGGAGGAACTGAACCCAGAAACGCTGGCTAGGCAGAGCGCTCGGAGGCTGGTGATTCCTCACAGGGGCTGTGCCTAAATAAAAAATAAATAAAGCAAAAGTGCAGGCAGCTGGTGCATAGGGACTGGGAGCTTTGCGAAGAACCTCCCATTCCCAAAAATCACTCCTAGAAAGAGAGCCCAACCTGAGCCAGACCCTTAAGAGGAACCTTATAAAGGCCAAGAAGGGAAGCCCTGAGGCTCACAAAGCCACCCAGGGTGCTGATGGGTGGGCTTTGCCAG
Organism: Acomys russatus; assembly: GCF_903995435.1. Classification (NCBI taxonomy): domain Eukaryota; kingdom Metazoa; phylum Chordata; class Mammalia; order Rodentia; family Muridae; genus Acomys; species Acomys russatus. Next base: position 21,177,756 of record NC_067141.1, read on the forward strand.
CAGGGAAGCTGAAAGGACAGCGGTGTCTGAGGAGGTCTAGGGAGAAAGCAACCTGTCTAGGTATGCCCCCGCCCCCACGCATCAACACAGCCTCCAACCCAACCCCACACTCCAAGATCTCCTAGCCAGAATACCCCTATCCTCCAGTGTCCCCAAATCAGTGGCTTCTAGTGGGCCAAAGCTAAAGAGAAACCACACCACACTAGATCTGCATCTGTCCCAGCCACCACAAAGGGTTAAAAATAACCTGGAGAGTAAGGGGGTCCCTGGAGAGGTGGGATGGTCTCTGGAACAGAAGAGTTCCCTCAGGAGAGAGTAGAAGCTCCTTAGAGAGTTGAGTTCATAAAGAGGTAGAAGTTTCTGGAGAGGCATGCAGTCCCTGGAGATGTTGGTATCCCCAAGAGAGGGTGTGGGTTCCCCAGAGAAGGTTGGTTCTCTGAAGACAGGGTGTCTGGAAAGTGTAAGCTCTGAAGAGAGGCCTTGGGTAGAGGCCATTGTCTCCATCACACACACTGTAATCTAGAATTCCTTGTGGGACAGAGCCACATTCTAGAGCTCAGGGACAGGGACCCCTCCCCAATTCTCAAAAGTGGGGGAGAAAGGGAAGCTTTCTCTCCATGCTCCTTTTTAGGGATCTGCCTGGCACAGACGCCAGGGGGACAGGCCACCGGTGAGGAGGCTGGGTCCCAAGCTACTCTAGGCCTATTCCTGCACGGAGGAGGTGAGGCCTCCCAATTACTCCCCTCTGGCCCATGACAAAGCTCAGCCAAGAAGCTCTGGACCATTGCGGGCCAGCTCTTTGCAAAGTTGCACCCAGGGTTCTCTGGCCAGCCCAAGCTCCCTCAGAGCTAAGATAATAGTCAGTACAGGGACAGAGTGGGTAGCTCCCCTGGGCCTGTCCTGAAGGCATGACACCCACCCATATCTTGGAGCTGGGTAGGGGTGAGCTCACCACACCAAATGAGGAGGCCTCTGCTTGTCACTGCTCAAGACTCCCATTGGGCAAGGACTGGGCCTGCAAGATGCAGTATCAGCAGAACCCGGGATGGGAACATGAGGGCCAAGAATAAGATGCAACAGGGCATCCCAGCACCTGGTCACCCTCTTGTCCGTGGACAGAGCCAGCCATGGCAGAGGAGGTATGGGTAGGCGCCTGGAGGCCCCATCGCCCCCGGGGGCCCATCATGGCCCTCTACAGCAGTCCTGGACCCAAGTACCTGATTCCACCCACTACTGGTAAGATTTCCCAAGGTCCTGGGGATTATTGGGGACAGGGGAAGAAGCCAGGACCAGTTTGGCCTGGGATGGGTCAGGGCTTAATCCTTGACTCCCAGCGGAGAGAAGGATGTCTCGCTCCAGCAGCCCTGAGCCCCTGTGCCCACAGGCTTTGTGAAGCACACACCCACCAAACTTCGAGCACCGGCCTACAGCTTCCGTGGGGCTCCCATGCTCTTGGCGGAGAATTGTTCCCCAGGGCCCCGCTACAGTGTGAACCCCAAGATATTGAGGACTGGCAAGGACCTTGGCCCTGCCTACTCCATCCTGGGGCGCTACCGTACCAAGACCATGCTGACCCCCGGCCCGGGTAAGTGACCTAACCCTCCCCCGCTCCACCCCCCCCCCCCATTCTCCCACCCCTCCACGCCCCCACCCACCCCTACCCCCCACCCCCAACCCCCGCTGCCTTTGGCCCCAGGCCCTGATGATGCTATGTGAAAGCCAGAGAGCCTCATTCCTTCTGCTCTGGGGATGCCATCAGGCCTGAAACCCACCAGTCCTCCTGCACCAGGAGTCCAGGGACACAGCCCACACCAGATCTCAAGCTCACTGCTTGAAAACAGCCCTGGGACCAGTATTTTCTACTGAGGACAAACCTGACCAAATCTGTTCACCTACAGTGCTGAGGCCCGGAAGCCCTGTCTTAACTGTTTGGGACATCCTTCGTGGGCACTCAGGTGTTGGGGGTGGTTGGGGAACCCCAGATGCTTCTTGTTCCTGCACACCCTCCCTCCTCTCCAGGCGATTACTTTCCAGAGAAATCTACCAAGCATGTATTCGACTCGGCACCCAGTCATTCCATTTCTGCTCGGACCAAGACCTTCCGAGTAGACAGCACTCCAGGTCTGCTGCGGGGGCCCCAGTCAACTCTTAGAATGGAGTTAAGGGTCCCAGCAGGGGTGGAGAAGGGGTAGCCATCAAAAGGTGGAGGGTATCCAAGACAGGAGGTAGTAGCCCGTCCCAGCCTGAGGCTCCCCATCCCCTGCAGGCCCTGCTGCATACATGCTGCCTGTGGTGATGGGGCCACACACGGTGGGCAAGGTCTCTCAGCCCTCCTTCTCCATCAAGGGCCGCAGCAAGCTGGGCAGCTTCAGCGACGACCTGCATAAGGCAAGGGTCACCCCAGCTGAGGTCAAAGCCTGACCCCAACGACCTTTCTGACCCTCTTTCCCCCAGCCCACAATGGCCCTGTTGAAGTTCTTAGGTGTCCTTCACCCCTTGGGTGCCTGCCACATGCTCGGGCTATATTCAGTAGTGGGGAGGGGCTGGGAGACCAACTTGGGCTATGTGGTGACACTGAGAACGAGCTAAACTGTTTGTGGGGTCCTGCCTGGAAGACAAACAGTAATTTTAGATAGAGGCTATGGAAGCCAAGAAGAAGGGAGGGAAGCCATGAGCCTCTTAGGGGAAGAAATGCCTGCTTGTATTAACAGCTAGTTCAAAGGCCCTGGAGTACGCACACAATACCCGGTAGCACACTATAGAAATTTGTTGACATCACCAGCCCCTGGCCTCTGCCCTCAAGACCAAGAGGAGAGTGTCCCCACAAGGGAAAGGACCTAGCACACAGCCCCAGAGGCGAGGACATTGGGAATGCCACTACCACAGTGAGATTGAGATGGATAGTAACACCCCCACCCCACCCCACAAACAGTGAGATTGAGATGGATAGTAACACCCCCACCCCACCCCATAAACAGTGAGGTTGAGATGGATAGTAACACCCCCACCCCACCCCATAAACAGTGGGGTTGAGATGGATAGTAACACCCCCACCCCACTCCATAAACAGTGGGGTTGAGATGGATAGTAACACCCCCACCCCACCCCATAAACAGTGGGGTTGAGATGGATAGTAACACCCCTACCCCACCCCATAAACAGTGGGGTGTTGTTCCCAATGGCTGCCAAGCAGCTTAAGAGTGACTTTGGTGACTCAAGGATCCAAACCTAACCCTGTCTTCTGGGGCCACACGCCCTGTGAAAGCGAAGCCTGGCTGAGCCCTCTTCAACTTCCAGACTCCAGGTCCTGCTGCGTACCGTCAGACTGAGGTTCAAGTGACCAAGTTCAAGGCTCCACAGTACACCATGGCTGCCCGGGTGGAGCCCCCAGGGGATAAGACCCTGAAGCCAGGACCAGGAGCCCACAGCCCTGAAAAGGTCCAGGAACTAGAGGGGTCCCAAGAGGGTCAGGGGAGATGATCCGGAATGTGTGGGGAGGGCCTACACTCTGCAAGGGTGAGTGGGGCAGGGGAAGGGGGGCCACGCACCCTTATTTTCAGCAGTGGCCCTGATGGTAACCTTTCAGTTATGGGAAATCTGAGCTCTAGCCTCATTGCCAGAGACCAGCCCACTGTCCCCAATAACAGTTAAGGGGTACTGTGCACAACTCAGCCTTCGCATTGGCAACCCTGGCCCCAAGTTCAGGAAGAGCTGAGCCTCTCATCCCACCCCCAGGCTGAGCATGCTTCTCACAGTCCTCTTCCTCCTCCTAGGTGACCTTAAACAAGCCCTGCGCCCCCACCGTCACCTTTGGCATCAAGCATTCTGACTACATGACGCCCCTGGTTGTCGACGTGGAATAGCCCCCCCACTCTTCCTCCCATCGATCTGTGATCACAATCCTCCCATAGACATGGCTGGGCTAACAGCGGATTGGGCACTTCATCAAAGGGTCGGCTGCCAGCCTGGCCCTGCACCACAGAGCACACTAGTTTGGATGGTTTTGACAAGTTATTATTATTTTTTTCCTGTGCTAGCTCCTGTTTGTTAATCTTGTTTCCTGCCATGTCCAAATTATTTAATAAACCACAGATTGCATTTGTAAGGGTTTATCTTGGAGAAAGGACAGAGCTTGTCCAGAGGGGCCCTGTCTTGGCTTCCTGGCCTGGAGTTCCTGCAGAGAAAGTAGAAGGGCTAGGAGGCTCAGAGTTCCACCCGACATCTGAGCTCCCCTTCCTAGGTTCTCCCCTCTACACGCAGGCTGAGAGAGAGAGGTGCAGAGCACCTTGATCATGGGGTACCACAAAGGTGCTGACTGGCGGATGCCCTGTGTGTGTGTGTGTATCTGTTATGAAGAAGCTTACGCAACCATCTGGCACACCTCAGGTCAGCACACTGGCCTTCAGGTTTCCACAGGGGAGGGGGGGTCGGGTACGACTCCCACTAACCTGCCTGGAAGACCTGGGCATGGCCATTTTCACTGTGCTGCCGCAAATTCTAGCCACAGGAACAACATAACCATACCACCCCCTTACTGTTATTCAGTGCAAACCTTAGTGGAGCTTGTTTCCATCCACAGCCAGTAGGAGAATGTGTGCAAGAAAGCTGTGGCATCTCAGCTGGGCCCTGAGGATGGTGTCTGCAGAGGTTCTCGGGGGGCCCAGGCCCAGCTTCAAGAAACAGAGATGCAATATCACCTCAACTTTGTAGCAGGTCAGCGCAAAACAAGTGTCCTTACCCAACACACCTGGGGGACCCATGTGTCCCAGCCTCCTTGCATTTACTCCCTCAGCCCTTAGGTGGGAATGCTATCACCATCCTACCGTCAGATTGGCAGTGAGGGGCCACACAGAAGAAAGTAGGTGGGTCTGTGGCTGCCCTGCCCAAAGCCAGGGCGATAAGGCGTCCCTGGATGATAGGCAAGGGTAGACTTCAGTGCCCAAGGCCACCAAGACTAGGGTTGGCTCAAAATAACTCAAGTTCCTGAGAAACAAAGACAAGGCCTACACTGACTCCCAAGACATTAAGCAAGAAGCCTTGCACTGTAGGATAAGCCTGGTCACTGGCTCTCAGTCCCTCACTGGGCACCAAAGCGTCTTATGGCTTGCTGGTGTTCAGGATCCACCCACGCATTAGGGGAAGTGCCAGGGGTATAGGCCTGAGTTGGACAGTCCGGTCACGACCTTCAGAAAGTTGCTCTGACCCAGTGGCTGGGGAGTTAGTATCTCCCTCCACATGATTCATGCAAGAAACAATAGCTAAATGTGACAAGAGCTACAACCGTGATTCCCTAAAGGACATGGAGAACTACAAACAGCCACGGAGATTGGTGGAGCAGGGCAAAGACCCGAGGAGAAAGCTAGCCATGATGGGGGGAGGCAGGGGACATCTCAGAGAAGGATGACACTGCTGCACCGGAAGTAACCCCAAATGCAGAAATTTACACCTTAGTCTGCACCAGCAAGATGAGCAGGCGCTGGCTATTCCAAGTGTCTCAGGAAGCCAGATGCGAGTGCACATGCCTGCAGTGCCATCCTTCAGGAGGCTAAGGCCAGAGGAACATCTGTAGGAGACCAGCCAGAGTTTAAGAGCATCCTGGGAAGTACGGCAAACCACTATCTCACAAAAACAAAACAGCAAAATACCCTGGGGCTTATCAACCCGGAAAGTAAGTCAGCAGTACACGGTTCCAGGGAGACAAAGCAGAAACATGAAACACCTGCTGTGGGTCCTGGCGGAAGAAGGATGCGGGCACCCGGTACCGTGCCTGGTGACAAGCAGAGGGCAAAGGCAAAGTCCTGGTGCACACACGCTGGAAGACAAGACTGAGGCACAAGGTAGATGAGCCTGGCTGGCAGTGCGTGGGGCAAACAGCAAAGCTACAGAACAGGCAGGGTGGGCCTGTGCTGTACCTGGTAGGGGCGGGAAGTCAAAACAAAGGCTGGCCCTCTCTCCTCCTCCTCCTCCTCCTCCTCCTCCTCCTCCTCCTCTTCCTCCAGGTTTGGGGCTCAGGCAGATACACTGGAAGGGCCAAATGAGCCTAAGGTCAATGTGTTCAGAGAAAAGCTGCTCTGTAAAGATAAAAGGGGAGGGTGCCTAGTGCTATAGCAGGGCACTGCAACAGTCACGAAGAGGCCAGGATATGGCAAAATCTGGCTTAACTTGGAACTCAGAGGGGTTCTGAACAGATGGACCTCAGGATATGGCCACATGGGTGGACAGTGAGCCAGTTCAGGGAGAGGGTGAGACGAGGGCACAGACATGAGTAAGGTCAGAGACAAGCACAGAACGTCGTAGTTTCTTAAAGACATTTTATGTGAAGACAAAAAGTGCTAGGCCCTCATAAACTGTTGTCCCAATCAGCTCCATGAGTCAGATTGTGTGCAAATGGGACTGGCCAAGGAGGGAAGGAGGGCGGGAAGGGTGGGCAGGTAGGTGGAGTTATGCAACGAGAAGATGGCTCAATCTCTCCCACACTGAGAGAGACTGGCTGTGCAGGGTAGGGCAAGGTTCAGAGCAAGATCAAAAGTTCCTGCTACACAAATGCTTTCATAGGCGGCCTCCAGCCTCATAAGGACCCCCCCGGCAGAGATCCCTCCGATACCACCTGGCTCTGAAAAAAATCACACTGCACTGTTCTCAGTCTGTCAGCCTGGGGGATGATTCTTAGTCCCAAGGACATCCATCTCTGCCCCTGGACACATAGTCTTGCGGCCCACAAGGATCTTAGTCCAGTGCCTCTAATAAGGGCCGCCGCCCACTCCTCTATCCACAGCTTTGCCTCTTCCTGGGGTCTGACTTCAGCCAGCGACTGGTGGGTACAGCCTTGACTCTCGGCCTGCACAGGCCCACTCTGGACTAGCAGCCTCAGCCTGGAGTCAGGATGACCGTCATTTGAAGAGGACTCATGACCATATCCCCTTTTGGTGTCAGCTCCAGATTCTTCAAGAACACAGATAACGGTCTAAACCAGGCACAGCCATGTTAGGGCAAGACAGGAGACCCTTAAGACTTCGGCTTCTGAGGAGTGTGGCTGGTGGCCACAGTGGGTGCATTCGGGACTCACAGACGCTTTGCTTAGATTCTTAACGTGGCTTTGGCTCTGCCAGTGTCTTTAGCACCAGGGAGCAGGGTTGGGTTTTGCCTTTTTCTTCTTCCTTCATACACAGGACAAGCCAACAACGAGCTCGTTATGACAAAGGCAGCTGCAGTTGTCCCGACTTAGGAAGATGAATGACCCATGATGATATCTTCAAAGGACGATTTTTTTTGTTGTTGTTGTAGTCATGTCCTTTGGGGGGGGAAACCAGGAGAGCCGGTGTAGAAAAGCCTGGCTGCCCTCTGGCACCATTGGCTCACGTCCTTGTCCTCGACAAGAGATAGGAGAGGACGAAGAAGGCCACAATCAAGACCACGGCCATACCACACAGAAGCTTCCGGTTGTCTCGCCCAGACCGCGCCACTGTGGAAAAGCGCTTCACACTCCCCGTGAGTAGGCCAGTCACGCTCGTGAAATCCGAGTCCTGCAGAAGGGGACCCAACAGGATCACGTAGAGAAGGAACCCTTGGCGCCCCACCCCCACCACACCAGCACTGAAGGGTAGGGACCGCAGAGCAGACATACACCTATATACTTACCATGCCATCCAGGTACTGGTTCTGGTCTTCTGTGTCCCTGTCGATGTCCAAGGCCAGCTGGTTGGGATAGAGAGAGGGCAGAGTCAAGCAAGGACATAGAACACAGCCACCCATCTTCCCTTCAGGGTGGCCAGACTTTATCCCGACTCTGCTAGGTACCTATCACCAGATAAAGCTAAAAAGGTCAAGGTGTTACCTGGGGGTATCACTTGAGTCATCATCCCCACGGACAACACACGGCCTCCTTCCTAACCTCTCAGCCCCACTCACCAAGGCACCACACGGAAGGGAACGGGGTCACCACTGACCGATTTGAGCCTGGTAACCTTGGAGGCCAGGTTGTCGGCCATCCACTTGTTCTCTCGGTCTAGAATCTCCTCCACAGCACCAGAGCTCTGAGCTGTAAGAGACAGAGGCTGAAGGATAGCATTCACTCATGAAGGTGGCCCCTACCCCCTCACTCCGGTGGAGTCTGGCCTAGTGAGAACATCTAGGAAAATTCCACCTATATACATACGTCTGCCAACTTAGCAGGTCCCACCCTGAGGTTCCAACAAGTGGACCAACAGGTGGTCCAACAGGAGGACACGTCAGGCATGTGAGCACCTGTGTGTGTGCCTAGGCAAGGACAGGCAGGGGAACCCGCAGCCTCAATCTACCCTACCCTGTTGTATTCTGGTAGGAGCATAGGAAAGACAGAACAGCCAAGCAGGTGACAGGAAGGCTGTGTGGGGATGACTTGGGAATCAGGTTCAGAAAAAGGGTGAAGAAGGCCTTTTACCGCACAAACTATTGTAGCCCTACCTGTGCAACCCACACAGGACCTCTGGAAACCCAAAGCGCTAAGAGTAGACTTGAAGGATTTCTGTCACGGTCCGTGGTTCCGAATCACCTAAGTGTGACTGGCAGCGGTCTGAAGCATAAAAGCTAGCGACCCACTTCACGTGAAGGAGGCTAGCAGCACCAGCAAACTGGTGCGACCAGACCCTAAAAGAAAGGATGGACGTATCCTGCCAACCAATGCATAGCCATTAGTATGGCCCAAGCATCAGTATCACACCTGGTATACTGAACACAGGCACCGGGAGGTGAACCGAGGCACGCAGGCCCCTCATTCGTAAAACCCTGTTTGGACCCTCCGCTTCCAGCTCGGGACATCAACCACACACAAAACTGACGCCATGCCAAGCGTAGTGTAACCCTGTTTTTCCTGGAATACGTAAGCGCCACCCCATGCAGGTCCCTCCACCGAGAACTGAGCGATGGCTCCGGCTCCGGCCCTCGCCTCCTTCCTATTCCTACTACCTTCGGATGCGCTCACCACGAGTCCAATCTGCCATCGTGCCTCCCAAGGTCCGCCACTCCGGGACTCCGCAGAACAACGACGGACGTGGCACCAGTACCTGGAAGGCTTTTCCGGTTCCGCCTCGGGTCTAATAACTTCCGGGAGAAGGACCTGGAGCGAAAGAAGCAGAACTGTAGTTGTTCTCTGGAATGTAAATAAGGGAAGGGCCGGCCGCCAGCATTCGGGCCCACGGACTGGTCAGCAATATTAGTCCCGAGATGTGGGTGTTAACCAGGAGCATGAACTCAGGCATAAACCTGGAGTCCAAACTAGGAACTGGCTCAGTAAAGCAGCCGGGCGCCTAGGGCGCTGCCAATGTCTAGGTGTAAGAACTACAGGATAGGGAGGACAGACAGAACAGAAGACTGGCGAAGGAGACGCCAGTAGGGCACAGAGTAGGGACAAGCGCCGCCGGCTAGCTCAGCGGGTGACAAATTATCCACCGGAGCAGTGCTTGTGTGTGTCACTGTGGGGGTGGGGTGCACGTTCACCGAGTCTGCCTTCAACTACGTGGCGTGAGCACCTGTGTCCCTACTACCCAGAACGCGTACGCTTCTAACACCTGACACGCGGCAAGGCCGCCCTTCCGTCCCCCCCACCCCCACCCCCCGCGGGAGTGGCTTTTTCGCTGGGGTTTTCCACTTCCTTCTCTCCGATCCTTCTCATACACTCTGCAACTTTCTTTTTCTTTTGATAACCATTTTATTTTGGTGATTTGGTCTTTGTTTCTTTTGAGATCGGCCTCACTAGGTATCTCTGGCTAGCCTAGACCTCAGATCTGACAGCTGGGATTTTTTTTTTTTTTTTTTTTTTTTAAAGCGTGAGCCACTATGCCCGGCTGACCATATTATTTTGACCGCCCGAGTTGTTGCACTTGTCTTTCCATCTTCTCTATGGAATATGAGCTCCAAGGTTTGGACCTAAGTGGTCAGGAGACAGGGCTCCCTTCTTTATCACGCGTGTAAGGAGGGCGGTCCATGCCCGGGCCAAGCCGCCCCCTTCACCAGTCAGGAACTCCCGCTAGAGAGGAGGGCACAAAAGGGGGACGCTCCCAACGCCGCTCCAACAAAAGCAGCTCAGCGCCCAGGACAGGGTTGCTCCACCTTAAACCAGAGGCCCGCCCCGCGTCTGTACACACCCTTTGGGCTCAGCAGAGCTCCCGGCATCCCTCACGCCTGGACGCTGGGCTTCCGGACCTGGGCGGAGCCCGCGGCGTTGGCCGATTGCGTGTGCCCGGCCCAAGCCTTCTAGCACCCGGTGCCAGGGGCCATGGAGCCCCGGGCAGTTGCCGACGCCTTGGAAACGGGAGAGGAAGACGCGGTGACAGAAGCTCTGCGGTCGTTCAACCGGGAGGTGAGAGGCATCCAGATGCCGAGGGAATTTCATAGAAAGAGGAAGCAGCAGTGTGCGCGCAACTCAGCTGGGTGTGCGTGCGAGTGTGGCGGGGAGCGCGGCGGTGGGCGGTGGTGGGCTGGGCATCGGGTGTTGCTGCGATGGGCTGTGGTGGGGCAGGTATATGGAAGGCGAGGGTGGGCCTTGCCTTATGTTCAGAGAGGCGGTTGCTGTCTCTGAGGTAGAAGCAGACCTGACTCGAGGAGTACAGGTCCTACCTGCGTGTGGACCTGAGCCTCCTGGGTCTCCCTGCAGCACTCCCAGAGCTTTACCTTCGCGGACGCCCAACAAGAAGACAGGAAGGTAGGTGTCCCCGCCCAAGGGGTTCCTAGGGCAGGCACGGGCTGCCCCAAGAAGACGGCCTGGTGCGACCACTTTTTATCCCTCCCCACAGAGACTCGCAAAGCTGCTCATCTCCGTACTGGAGCAGGGATTGCCACCAAAACACAGTGTCACCTGGCTGCAAACTATCCGAATCCTATCCCGAGACCGCTGCTGCCTGGACTCGTTTGCCAGCCGCCAGAGTTTACAGGCACTAGCCTGCTATGCTGACATTAACGTGTCAGAGGAGCCCATCCCACAGCCCCCAGACATGGAGACCCTACTGGAGTCTCTCAAATGCCTGTGCAATCTCGTGCTCAGCAGTCCTACGGCACAGATGCTAGCCGCAGAGGCTCGCCTGGTGGTGAGGCTGGCGGAGCGTGTGGGACTGTACCGCGAAAGGAGTTATCCCCACGAAGTCCAGTTCTTCGACCTGAGGCTCCTCTTCCTGCTAACAGCCCTTTGCACCGATGTGCGCCAGCAACTGTTTCAGGAGCTACAAGGTGTGCGCCTGCTGACGGATGCACTAGAACTGACACTGGGCGTGGCCCCCAAAGAAAGCCCCCCAGTGATGCTTCCGGCCCAAGAGACTGCGCGGGCCATGGAGATCCTCAAAGTGCTCTTTAACATAACCTTTGACTCTGTCAAGAGGGAGGTGGATGAGGTAAGTTGTAGCCTGAAGTCCATGGTGGGACTCAGCCCAGCCGGGACACTTTCTGGTTTTGCCTCCCTTTGTACCTTAAGTTCCCCGGGTGTCAGATATGGCAAGGACAAGAGGACAGTCTAGGCAGGGAACTTGGGGTTTCTGAGCTGTGTTGTGCATAGGGTTGGCGGGGAGTGGTCGCCACAATGCTTCAGGTGGACAACATCAAGTGCTCTGTAGACAGAGCCTAGTGAGCAGCGCCACCTGGCCCTGGATTCCTTCTTACAGGAACCCCTTTTCTGCCTTTTGTTAGGAAGATGCTGCCCTTTACCGGGACCTGGGGACCCTTCTTCGGCACTGTGTGATGGTTGCCGCTGCTGGAGACCACACAGAGGAGTTCCATGGGTGAGGGACAGAACTTCCTGTGCTGGGGATGGGGAGAGTGCTCAGGCAAGGGTGCAGTAGTCCTCAACCCTAGCCAAGAGTCAGAATCTCCTGGGAGCCCAGGCCCCCACCCTAGAGGACGGCATTCGAGTGGGAGACCCTAAGAGAAGAGCTGTGAACTGAGAGACAGGGCCTTAGGCAGAGACAGTGGTGGCCATGGCATTGCTCGGCAGCATGCTCCCTTGATCCTGAGGGTAAGAACCAACAAGTGCCTCAGCTGAAGATCTTGGTTTCCAGAGATTTCTTGGCATCCGGCTGAGACAAAATGGGGCAGAGTGTCCTCCAGGCCTCCATATCATGTGTACCCCAGGAGAAGAGCCAGGGATTGCATCTGTGCTAGAGTCACTCTGTCAAAGGCCTTTGTCTGTCTGTCCCCAGGCACACGGTGAATCTCCTGGGGAACCTGCCCCTCAAATGTCTGGATGTCCTTCTCGCCCTGGAGCTCCGTGAAGGATCCTTAGAGTTTATGGGAGTTAATATGGATGTGATCAGTGCCCTCCTCGCCTTCCTAGAGAAGCGTCTGCACCAGGTAGGCAGGGGACCTGTTACGTGGTCCCACCCAGGGACTCTGGCCCCAGTTGTGGTGGCAAGTGTTTCTGCACCACTGGAACTGGCAAGCAGAGCTCAGCTTGATGGAATACTCTAGGCAATTCCTCTGATTGCTCCGTGGCCCACACAAATGGTAGCCACTCAGGCCCTCTTAGAAGCTTGTGAAACACCCTATGTGTGAGCCGCCCGTTGATGATGATGATGATGACGACGACAATGACGATGAACAAAGAAAAGCAAGCTTCTCAGGGCCTGCTGAGGTGAATGTTATCTTTTAGGTCTCTGTAGTTCAGTTAAGTGGTTCTCAGATGCCTGTCCTTACTGCTTGTGACCCTAATGTTCTTATCCCCGGGCGGCCATAGACGACAGTATAAGCTGTCCCTCTGCATCCTAAGAGAGTATAACTCAAGTTTATCTGACTCCTATGACTGTCTATGGGACATCCAGAGGACCTGGTGATCTCGCCCATCCTTGTGGCACTCCCACAGATGAAAGCCAGAGATTGCGATTTATTTAGCCCTCTGAGGAGGGTGCTCAGTACCTTCGAGCTGGGTGACTGTCTGTCCCTATTGCTGTGGCTGCTGGTGTTGGGCTCCGGGGAGATCATGGGAAGACAGGGGTGGGACAGGTACCCCGCTTGCTGTTCGGTAGACTCTGAATAGAAAATCTGTCTCCTGAGGGTAGTGTGTACCTCCAGAAGTATGTCCTGTTTCCATCACTTTTTAAGGGGTTCACAGACCTGGTGTAGCCAGGGATGACCTTGAACTTATGGTCTTCCTGCCTCCCCAAGTGCTGGGATTATAGGCTTGAGCCACCATGATTGGTTTAGGGTTTCCATACATTTTAAGCTAATAAACACCTCTGGCCCTTCGCTAACTCACTACAGAATGGTCCCCTTTAGAAGTGTCTATTGTCGGAACCATCTGCTACCATGTGCAGTGTGCCCCCCTCCGGCATGGGGAGCATGTCACACTGACAGGAGCCTTTTTGCAGACCCACAAGCTGAAGGAGTGTGTGGCACCTGTGCTGAGTGTGTTGACGGAATGTGCCCGCATGCACCGTCCTGCCAGGAAGTTCCTGAAAGCCCAGGTACGTGGGAAAGGAGACAGAGCCGGGGAACACAGGCTGGATCCTTTATAGGCCCCTGGCTGCTCCGAGCCAACGCTTAGAGTCAGCTGCCTCCCCAGGTCCTGCCCCCTCTGAGGGATGTGAGGACTCGGCCTGAGGTGGGGGACCTGCTGCGAAACAAGCTCGTCCGCCTCATGACGCACCTGGATACAGATGTGAAGAGGGTAGCTGCTGAGTTCCTCTTTGTCCTATGCTCTGAGAGTGGTGAGTTTTGGGAGAGCCCAAGCCCCAGGCCTCCCCTGCCTCAGCCATAGCCATCCACTGACCTCTTGCCCTGGTCTCCAGTGCCCCGATTCATCAAGTACACAGGCTACGGGAATGCCGCTGGCCTGCTGGCTGCCAGGGGCCTGATGGCTGGGGGCCGGCCCGAGGGCCAGTACTCGGAGGACGAGGACACCGACACAGAGGAGTACAGGGAAGCTAAGGCCAGGTATGTGCCTCAAATATACACATGGGTTCCCATATATATATATATATATATATATATATATATACCCCGTTTTACCCCCTCCATCCCCCAACCAGAACCAGTAGGACACAGGACAGGATGAGGAATCGGTAAGACCTAAAATCAGGCCCTTGTGTCCTGAGTGTCCTGAGGCCCAGCAAGTGAGCCCTCTGGGAACCAGGGGGATCTCCCTTCTGAAGTCCCACCACCACCAAAACTAAGATGGTGGGTAACCCAGCCCTAAGTACAAAGACGGGGACCACATGCTCCATGAAGCCCCACTTTTCCTGTAGCATCACTAACCCATTTCCCTGTTCCTCGGACGTAGCATCAACCCTGTGACTGGAAGGGTAGAGGAGAAGCCGCCCAATCCTATGGAAGGCATGACAGAGGAGCAGAAGGAACATGAGGCCATGAAGCTAGTCAGCATGTTTGACAAGCTCTCCAGGTGTGTGCTGTGGGAAGGCTCGTCGCTGGGAGACACGGGAATGCTTAGGATCCTGGAGAGGCTGCGTTAGGCATTTGAGATAATTTGCCTGGAGGTGCCTCTCCAGAAAGGAAAGATGGCATAGTCAGCATAGAGCGCTGTCTCTAGATGTTGAAAACGAGGGCAAGAACGTAAAGGAAGGACTGCCTAACATCTCAGAGCTAACTGGCTGGTGGTTCGGATCTGGGCGATTAGTCCAAGTAGCAGCTGAGGAGGAGCAAGGTCCCCTGCCCTGCACACTTGGTCCCCTCCTCAACCGCACTGTGCTTTCCCTGCAGGCACAGGGTCATCCAACCCATGGGAATGAGTCCCCGCGGCCACCTCACATCTCTGCAAGATGCGATGTGTGAGACCATGGAGGGGCAGCTCTCCTCAGACCCTGACTCCGAGCCTGACTGAAGACGGCAGCGGCTTTGCTCCCCTTCAGAACTGGTGCTGTTTCCAGACATGTCCCTGGGGTGCTGCCATGAGAAGCCACACTCCTCTCCTGCCGGGGAGCCTTTCTCTGTAACCCCCACACTATTCATCTTTTGCCTTTGGTCCAGTCTCTTGTCTTTAGGCCTGTGGTAGTCTTGCTCTCTGTGAAGACTGGGGACCCACCTTTAATCTCCACAGTCAGTTGTTTCTTTGGTGTTTGCCAAGCAGATGCAGTGGCTGCAGCCGTGGGCGGAGTTGCCTTGGCACATGAATGAGCGTGCATGCAGGAGGGTGGTGACTGAGCAGGGTGCACATTGTGTGGGTGTGTCTGGCTGGCGGGACAGCCCAGAGCCCGCATGTGGGGCATATGCTGTGTTTCCAACATGTTAGAATCTCCTGGAATTGTTTAAGTATGTCAAAAACACACCAAGCATCACGGTTCCTGCTTCTGGCCCCACTGAGCACAGGGCCAGTGGCCTCTTCTAAGTTGTTCTTCGTCCTGGCTCAACCACCCACTGCGGTGCCCACACACCCACGCCTCTCTGGTTGTGGCAGCTAATGCCCTCACAGCCACTGGTTTAGCAATTACAAGAAGGCAAAGGTTGTAAGACAAGGTAAAACCTGAGGTCTCTGAGGCACAGAATAAAGAGTTTGGGAAAGACTGTATCTGTGAAGTAGCCGGGTGAAAGGACATTAAATAGAAATAGGAACTAATTTCAGAGAATTCAAGGTTTCCTAGATCACCACACATCTGCTGTCACTGAAGGACGAGAACAGAAGCCCCCAATCCCATGACTCCTGTTGGGTCTGCCTGGCAGCCTGAGTCACAATGGGCACGGTGACAGGAGGGCCTTCCACCTGCCAGGAAACAGCCTAACTGTATGCATCTAGGGAGGAGCCAAGGAGGAAGCAGCCTGTGCTTAGTCATAACACACACTGGACAGGGAAAGTCGGAGACCCAGTAGAGCTTCCCAGAGGAGTGCATACCATTGGTTTTAGCATTGTTACTGGAAGAAGCCTGGGTGAAGTAGTGGGGAGTGGCTTAGGGAGGGCTGGGCAGATGGGGTTCTAAAAGACGTGGGTATTCTTGAGGGACTGGGTAGAGGAGGGGCCTCTATTAACACCAGGATAGGTTAAGGGAATATGGGCTCAGTCCTGTCATCCAAGAAGAGGACACCCACATAACCTGAAATATGTCAGTGATTACTGTCCCAAACACATGAAAAGATGCCAAGTTTTTATACTAAAATTTATTTCGTGCGAGAAATGAAGTTTTTTTGTTTTTTTTTGAGTTAGATGCCACTGTAGAGACCAACATGCTAGATTAGCCAAGTGTGTCACCTGGGTCTGGTGATGGAGGGTGTGCTGTGCCAACCTCCTGATGACGCTAAGGGCCGCTGCCGGAAAGCAGTGTTGGGCACAACAAGCTTCAGCAGTGATGAGCTGGCCAGCACACATGGAGCTCCTTTGCATTGTGATGGCATGGCCCCTGGGTGAGCATCCCTGGTCAGCCTTCCCAAAGGTAGCCTCAGAAGATGCTACCCAGGTCACAAGTGGTTTGGCCCAGGTGTGGAAACCCCCCGGAGCTGTTTTCAGGCATGAGGTCTCCGCGGAAATGGATGGCCTCCTGTGTGACTTTCCCGCAGGTGAAGAGGCCATAGTCTTATCTGTCTTGTCCATCCAGCTAGAATAGACAGGATGTCAGTCAGCTTCACACTCAGATACAATAGTAACCCCAGACCTGGATCAGTTGTTGAAGTCAAACAAAACATTTATGGGATAAGCCTTTGCTCTGAGGTGAACAAGTGGTCCCAGAAGGCCTAGCACAACACAGGCGGCTAAATAAAGCCTAACAAATGGTACCAGTGTGCATTCAACCTAAGAGCCAAACTTTGGAACAAAAAGATAAAGGTAATACTGGTGATTACATCTCTGTGCAAACAGTGAATCCCAGGCTCGTCCTTAATATGCCTTGCTCCTCTTTGGTCGTTTCATTAAGAGCTCAGGCTACACATTAGAGGCTAGGAGCTTTTGCCAGTGGAGGTGAGGAGAGCACCACCAAGGCCCAGAGCCACAGGCTGGGATTTTCTTAAGATCCCATCTTGGCAACAACAGAACATCAGCTGGGATATATTCTAGTGAAATCCTCTGGAGTAGAACACGGATAACACAGTTCTCACAGGAAACCGTTTTCTGCAAACCACAGATACTGTAAAGTCTAGAAAGCATAGTGTTCCGTGGCTTCCTATTCCAAATGGCTGGAATGGATAATGACATCCCTGGTTAGCTCTGTCCCATGCAGGATGCTGAATATGTCACCTTCTCAGCTCTCCCTTTCCCCTAGCCCACGAACCATGTCCCAGCAGTGAGTTACAGGGTGGGCAGCAAAAAGCAATGGTCTGTAGAAGCACCATCCTTCTAAGTGTCAGCAATGCACTGAAGGCAGTGACCAGAGATGCACTCTGTTGGCCTGGGCCCCAGAGCTTAGCATTTGTACCTTGCCAGTTTCCCGCTGGATGAGATCCTGCAGCTCTTGTGTCCAGCCCAGGAGGTCCACCAGCCTTTCCACACCATGAACTACGTCCCCTAGCTGGGCCACATCCTTGCTGCGAGAACTCAGAGCAAAGGGCCCCACCAAGTCTCGGTTGATGAGCAGTCGGGGCACTGACTTCTGTACTGCCTCGGACAAGCTGGCAAAAGGCTCCACCTGAAGGATGGAAAGATTGAGGCCTTGGGCAGGAGAAAAGGTTGGCACTGTGACACAAAGAACCTGCCACTTTGTTTTTGAAGGCTTCTACCCCCTGGCCTGGGTGACCTTTTTCCCATCTCCAGCTTCCCACCACCACCTCTGCTCAATGGGCTGACACAAACCCTGACTCCTCCCCATACTCCGTCATCCACCTCCGTCTGCGTGTTCTGCCTGCAAGCATTTTCCTTCCACCTGCTCTGTCCACTCTACAGCCTGCACCCTGCTCTGAGCTTCTCCTATACTTGCCTAATAGAGAAAAGCAAGCATCTTTTACTCTCCTGCTGCTGTCCTACCTCCCGGGTCCCCATCAGTCTCCTGAAAGGCAACTCTGCTGTCATATTTCTACACCAAGAGTCACAGTATAGGAAATGAGCATATTAAGGGATGATATAAAGCCTGATGCTTATCTAAAAGGAAAAAGTCAGTTTTCACCTTTTCTAAGAACTTTGAAATGAATTATGGATTTTTTTTTTTCAAGACAGGGTTTCTCTGTGTAGCCTTGACTGTCCTGGACTTGCTTTGTAGACCAGGCTGGCCTCAAACTCACAGCGATCCACCTGCCTCTGCCTCAGGAGTGCTGGGATTAAAGGTGAGCGCCACCATGCCCATCTTAGATTATGGATTTAAATGTAATTTGGTAGTGACACACCTGTAATCCCAGCAGTCAGAGAGGGAGACAGGAGTGTCAGATGTTCAAGGTCATCCTTAGCTACACAAAAGTTTAAGGTCATCAAAATAAGGGCCTAGAAAGATGGCTCCACAGTTATAAAGGAGTTGAGTTTGGTTCCCAACACCCACATGGCATTTCACAACTGTAACTCCAGTTCCAGGGTATTCAATCCCCTGACCATGGGTACCAGGCACGTGGGATGCACATACATACATACAGGCAAATGTTCATATACATAATTTTTTAAAGAAAAAGAAAAATAGGCCAAGAAAAGAAAAGAAAAAACCCTTAACAATTCTTAAAGAAAAAGTAAGGGAAGGCCAAGATAGCTCAGTGGATAAGGAGCTCGCCACCAAACCTGACAACCAGAGTTTGAGCCTCGGGACCCGCGCGGTGGAAGCAGAGGACCAGCAGCTCCCACAAACTGCCCTCTGGCATACATGTACACACAAACAAATGTTTAAAAAACAAACAAACAAAACCCAAGTTCTTAAAAAAAAGAAAGACAAACTAGGTTTATAGGTAAGGGTAGGGAAAGATTTGCGACATAACTGAAGTGAGAGAGGACAGCGAGAGCGGACTGCCAGCACTGCCACACTGACAGCTACAAAAACCTACTGTGGGAAAATGTATAGTACGATGCGTCATACACTATTAATTATGTTGCTAAATTATAATCCAAAATAAAAATGGGTGAGTGATACAACTGTGCAAAGAAAACAAATGGTCAATAAACATGAGAGGCAATGTAAGATCTCACTGTTTGTACTGGGGAACTGACCCAGGCTTTGTACATGCTAGGCAAGCAACCCACTAAGCCCCATCACCAACCCCATCATATCTATTTTTAATTGTTCAGACTGGCAGAAAAATAAAATAGATCCTTTTCATATTGGTGAAGATGTGAGAAAATAGATGCCCCCCCCCCTTAGACCAAATGTCAGCACTTGTCCTACAAAAGTACCTGCCTGAGTGTACATACATACAAGGGTAGTCACCACAGGAAGACTTATGCCGAAAATCACTATTTATCTCTACTGTCCATCAATAAGAAACCGCCTACATAAACTTTCTTATAGGTCTACCATTCCTTGACTTCCAACCTTTATGACAGGAAACGTTTCAGAATCCTGGATATTTCAGATTTTAGAAAAGATCTTATCTTTATATTACAAGGCACAGTGGAGATCCTGAGTGCTCTGCTATCTAGAATATTGCTAATTTTTCCGCAAACATGGGATGCAGGACACTGTAGTGTCTCTTCACACTGGTCATGGGTTGAGGCCTGCCCTGTGCAGGCCCTCACACTCACCGGCACACCACCAGCAGGACACTCGCACCATCCACAAAACACAGTGTTCAGCTTCTGGACATTTGCCCATACGAAAAGAAACCCAAGAGAACACAGGCCAAAATGTTAGTAGCTACTAATCTTAATGGCTCAGAGGTTAAGAGTACTGGCTGTTCTTCCAGAGGAAGTGGGTTTGAATCCCAGCACCAACATGGCAGCTCGCCTCTCTGGTCTCCACATAAACCAAAAACACATGCAGATAAAACACCCACATACATAGAATGAAGTAATAAAATGTAAAATAAAGCTGATTCTTCGCTTTGCCTCTGTAGTTATGAGTGCTCTGTTAGTTTATTTGGTGGGTGGGTGGATGGTTGGTTAGTTGGTTGGTTTTTTGAGACAGGGTTTCTTTGTATAGCCCTTGCTGGCCTGCCTATGCTTCCCAAGTGCTGGGATTAAAAGTGTGTGTGCCATCACCAGTCAGCATAAATGCATCCTTTAAAAGAAGCATATGGTGGGCTGGGCAGGAGTGGCGCAGGCCTTTAATCCCAGCACTCTGGATGCAGAGGCAGGCCAATCTCTGAGTTCAGGGCTATCCTGCTCTACATAGTCAAGTACCAAGACAAACTAGGTAGAGACTCCCTGTCTCAAAAGGAAAAAAAAAAAAAAGCATATGATACTTTTACAAACAGGGAGAAAGGGCTATTTCCACTTTACTTCAAAAACAAAGATGATTAGTGACAGCCTTAGTGTCCTTATCTGACAGCTCCATAATCATCAGCACTTGGCCCACACCCTCCTGAGTATCCCTGCCTGCCCCTCCACCCCCACCCAATCTGTCCTCTATTCCAAGCCTGTATCTGACACGCTCTGGAATCTTCTGCTTGCTCACTTTTCACTCAGTTCCTTCCTCGGGTCCCTCCTGACTCGACCTCCCACACCCACCTTTTGCTACCTCAAATACAAGTAAGATGTGTGGCTAAGATGGCATCCTCAAACCCACCCAAGGAACAGGGCACATCCTAGTCCTATGGTAGCTCACTCTCTCCCGTGTCGCACTCATCATAGTGCCCTCTGCCTTGACACCCAAAGCCCTGGGTCCCGCAGGTTTATTTGCCTTACTGTGTGCCAGCACCATCCAACCCCACTAGCAGGGCCTTTGCTGAGTCCTAGCACCAGGGCCAATTCACAGCACAGCCCACAGGAGCCTTTTTCAGCAGGAAACCAAAGCATCAGACTTCCCAGTGACCACTGTTATGGCCGGGCCTCATTGCTGTCCACTATGGAGAGTCTCACCAAAATAGAAGTGCAAAGCCTTACCTCTTTATTGAGATCCACTGACAAAGTTCACATTGAACAGCCATGTTTGCAAAGCTGCCGCTCCATAACCCATGCCACAACATTCACTCTTACATGATCCCTTTGTGCACACTGCCCCTAATGGTGCCTTAATTTTAAATCTCACTTTAGTGGCCTAAAGCACCAGGAGTGGCCTGGCTCACAGCACACAGTAACAGTGACAGGCTGAGTGCATGCAGCTTGGCCTCTGCACATCTGCCCTGATGAACAGAGCTTTCTGGCCCTTCTGCCCCTATGGCTGCAAGCCCATGGGCTTACCTCCCTGGCATTCAGACTCAGATGCAGAGCACCTCCAGTGGTCATCTGCCAAGAGCCTCAGACCCACATGCAGACCCCAACCCCACTGGTCCTCTGACTGCCCACACACACACACCAGTCAACTGCTGATGCTGCAACCAACCTTTCCCCACCTGAGGTCACTTCAGGACTGCCATCTGCTCTTCATCCCAAAGTCCAGCTCTGTATCTCCATCAGCCCCTCTGGTCCTGCCCCATGGCTAACCTCTTACTACACCCTTATGTCCCACACAGCCACTGCTTCCAAATCCTGGAGTGTCACTATCAGTGACTCTACTCACCTGAAAAGGTGGCACCATCAACCAGGCCCCACCCCTCCATGCCCACCACCCTCCCACCCGTCCCCCACATGCCTTTCAACAAACCTCCAGGGAGGTCCCAAGAATGAGTAGCAGATCTGCCATAGCGAAATCAGCCACATGTAACAAAAACTTTGCAGGCAGTGGCTCCCCGAAGAATACAATGTCAGGTTTCACAACGCCAGTGCACACGGGGCAGCGGGGCACCTTGTCAGCCATGACATCAGCCTGGGGAGCCAGAGAGGGAGGGGCCAAGGAAGATGACATTTAAGAGAGGAAAAGGCAACGGTTTCTAAAGGAATTTTTAAACATGTCCAAAAAGCTGAAGTATGTAATGGACCACATGTGGCTTTAGCAATTTTTGTCAACTGTTTCTTAAAACCTCTAAAATGGGGGTTGGGAGGGGACATGAAATATTTCAAGTCAAGTCACTTAGTTTTATCCACAAATTCTCCTGTAGATTCTACCTGGGAGGGACAACACTGAGGCAGTGTTCTGTGTGCACCCTGCATATGAAGAGAAAGGGCAGCATACGCCTGTGCCCAGGGTGAGCTGAGGTAACTGTGCAGCTTCCACCCTAGAAGGCATTCATGTCAGCTTCAAGTCGCTGCTGGCATTGTCAGGAGTGACCATGCCTGCCTCCGTGCAGGGTAAGGTAGAGTAGACAACAATTTCTAAGAACTACACCTTAGCCCATGGCTCACGCCAACAGAAACATCCTTGTAAAGTAAAGCTTTACAGCTAACTAAGTAGAACTTTAGTAGACTAACTTCAGCAAGAATGAGTAGAAACAACTGCCGAAAGATGTCATAAATTATCAGCTACAGATAATAAGACTATATTGTGTTTAAATTTAAAGGGGGAAATGACCAGTTTAAAATATCAAGAAATAGAAAAAGTGAAACGTTATGGATATTTTTAAAAATAGAACTTCTAGAAGTAAAAAACAAATTCAACAAAAGGACTTTATTCTCTGCAGCAAAACAAGATATTGATGGGTTGGAAATATATCAAAAGAAATCACCCAGAATGCAACACAAGCACTTAACAATGGCAGACATGCCAGGCGTGCTGGCCCATGCCTTTAATCCCAGCACTTAGGAGGCA
Organism: Acomys russatus; assembly: GCF_903995435.1. NCBI lineage: Eukaryota > Metazoa > Chordata > Mammalia > Rodentia > Muridae > Acomys > Acomys russatus. The sequence continues at coordinate 21,200,339 of NC_067141.1, forward strand.
GAGGCAGGTGGATCTCTGTGAGTTCAAGACCAACCTGCTTTACAAAGTGAGTCCAGGACAGCCAGGATTACACAGAGAAACTGTCTCGGAAAAACAAAACAAACAAACAAACAAACAAACAAAAATCAATGAGGTATCATTACACAGCTGAACAGATGTGACCTGTACCTTGAACATGGATAACAAAATATACTATTGAGAACGTGGAGCAATAGTGATTTTGGCCGCTGGTTAGAATGCACCATATTACAGTCACTTTGGAAGACACGCGGATGCTGGTGGTGGTGGTGGTGGTGTGTGTGTGTGTGTGTGTGTGTGTGTGTGTGTGTAGTGAACCCAGAACCTCACATAAGCTAGTCAACCTCTCTAAGCTGTATCCACTACATATATTACTAAGCTATATACAGCCATAGTTCTGTGCTTCTTACAAAACTAAACACACTGCTGCTGTGATCCAAAATTTATGTTTCTTGATATGTATCCAAACTACTTGAAAACTTACATTCACAGAAAGACCTGCAGAAGGCAATTCACATTCTTGAACTGAAGCATTCATATTGCTAGCAGAATCGACAGAGCATGGTACATCTAGACAAATTGCACATTACCCAGAACTAATAAGAAGTCAGCTGCCTGGCCTAGAAAATATATGAAGGAACCAAATACACACTGCTAAGTGAGAAAAGCTAGTATGAAAAGGCTGCACTCTGTATGATCCCAATTTTATGACATTCTAGAAAGACAGAACAGTAAGAAAGTAAGAGCGGAGTTGCAAGGGGTTGGAGTAGATGAAGAATGAGCAGAAAGAACCCAAAGGAGGCTGGTAGTACACGCCTTTAATCCCAGCACCCGGGAGGCAGAGGCAGGCGGCTCGCTGTGAGTTCGAGGCCAGCCTGGTCTACAAAGTGATTCCAGGGCAGCTAAGGCTACACAGAGAAATCTTATCTCGGGGGAAAAGAAGTACTGGCTGCTCTTCCAAAGGACCTGGGCTAAATTCCCAGCACCCATGTGCTGGCTCACAACCCGTGCACAACTCCAATTCCAGAAGATCTGACACCTCTTCTAGCCTCTTTGGGCACCATGTGCACCCATAGGGCACATATGCAGGTACACATAAAATAAATAATATAAAATTTTAAGTGCTGAAAAAAGTGGACTGCCATGTGGAAAAGAATGAATTTTGTCAAGGCAGAAAGCCACAGTCGAATAGCACAGGTTGTGAGCCCTTAAATGGGATGTGTGGCTTTGTAAAGCAGGCGTCTGGCATGTCTAGAGACAACTGTGGACTGAGGCTACCTGCACTCACCAGCACATGCAGACCTGAGGAACTATGCCAAACCACGGCTTCAGCATCAGGCAGTTCAGCCTTTGCACACCAGGTACAATCCCAAAATAAAACCTCTGAGGTTAAGCTATGGAAATGGCCACCATCACATGGAACATTCTCTACTCCTGAATTGTTTCTGAGACCAAATAAGTTCAAGGCCAGCCTAGTCTACAGAATGAGTTCCAGGACAGCCAGGGCTACACAGTGAAACCCTGTCTGGAGAGGCAAGGGGCTCCAAATAAATGTAATTCTTTGTTCTATCTCAACTAATGAGTTGGAACCGTGTGTGTGTGTGTGTGTGTGTGTGTGTGTGTGTGTGTGTGTGTACATATATATATATATATATACACACACACATATATATACACACAAATTGGAAAAGAAAACTTAATAGTAATCAATGAAATAATTTTAATATTTGGAGGAACATATACATATAAAAATACCTTACATGCATGTTTATGTATACATATATCTTTTGTTTAAAAAAAAAAACCAAACCATTACATTATCCACCAAATCATGAACCATAGTTAGAAGGGATTGGTTAAAGAGAGATTTGTTTTCTTTCTTTCCTTTTCTGTTTTTTGTTTTTTTTTTTTTTTTGTTTGTTTGTTTGTTTGTTTGTTGACACAGTGTCTCACTATGTAGCTCTGGCTGGCCTAGAATGCACAGAGATCCACCTGCTTCTTACTCCCAAGTGCTGGCATTAAAGGCATGCACCACCATGGCTGGCTTGGGAGATTCATTTTTCCCATATATTTCTGACCTGCATTTTAGGAGTGGAGGGAGTGCTGGCCTAGAACCTAGGGCCTCATGCATATGAGGCAAGCGCTCCATCACTGAGCTGCATCCTCAGCCAAGCCTTGGTTCTTTTACATGTATTCTTTCTCTAAATTAAAAATAAAGGAGCCAGGCTTGGTGGAGCACATCCTTAATCCCAGCAGAAGCAGACGGCTCTCTGGCCTAAACAGAAGAAGATGCATCACTATGAACTCCAGGCCAGCCTGGTCTAAATAGTGAGACTCTGCCTGAAGCAAACAAACGAAAGCCAGGCATGGTGACATGCACTTGTAATCCCAGCACTGGGGACACAGACAGGTGGATCCCTAGGGTTTCCTATCCAGCCGGCCTAGCTACCTGATGAGTTCCAGACCACTGTGAGTATCCTGTCTCAAAAACAAACAAGCAAACAAACAAACACAAAATACCACTTTTATAAGATCCTCCACCCCCACGGACCGCAGAAGGCAGAGACCACTTCAGGTAACTCACCCACAAGTCCTCCCCTGGGAAAGATCTTCGACAGACCGTGCACGTAGCTGTTGCAAAGGACCCGTGAGCTTCAACCAGCTTTGAGGCAGGGATACCAGACGCTGAAATTCAAACCAGAGCTTAGTGCTGCAGCTGGGGTGGCTAGGCCAGCACACAAGCACAACCTCTGGGCTTGACAAAACTAGGTTTCCAAAGAAAAAACAAAACAAAACAGAACAAAACTCCTTGGCTGATTAGCAAACAGAAAAGGACTGCTCAGCTGGGGGTGGTAGGCCGTGCGTGTAACCCTGGCACTGGGAAGGCTGAGGCTAAAGACCCTGAGAGTGCCAAGACAGTCTGAGTTACATCGTAAGTGAAGGGGCATATGGGCTGCAGCAGAGCCTTCTCAGCAGCTAAAGAGTTCTCATGACGTTTATTACTGCGATTCAGTTTGCTGAAACCCAAAGCTAGGAAATTCCTACCCACCCCCCAAACCTGTCGTCCTGTTTAGGGGGAGACTGGGGGTAGCCACTGCTGTCTCTGATTCTGAGCTGCAGATTCCTTCTCACAGGAACCCTGTCCCTGAAGTGTGATGTCTTTCTTCAGCTCATAGCACCTGGCAGAACAGAAGTGTCTGGCTCTGCCACAGATCTGCATAGTGTACGTGGAGGAAGCACCAGCATCTCCCTCGGGGTGTGCAGGCAGGCTGGCGCTGCTGCTGTCATGTGTGAAGTAGAGCCAAGTTGTCACTGACCGACTTGGACAACACTGAGATGTTGGTGGCTCTTCAGTATAATGGCATTAGAGTGACGCTTTAATAAGGCTTTATCTGCCAGAGATAGTCGCAGATATCTGGTCACTGTTTCTATATTAAGATCGTGATGTGAGGGATCTGCCTGAAAACAATCTAAGGGTGAAAGAGGAGAAGGCGAGAACAGAGAGCAAGGCCTGGCTGTGTTCCAGGAAACTGAGTGAAAGGACCTCAGGGTTCCTTAGGAGGGAGGGAGACAGACAGGGAGGGAAAGAAGAAGGAAGAAGAGAAGAGGGAGAGAAAGAGAGTTGGGGGGGGGAGAGAAGAGCCACACCAGATTCAAAATAATATGAACTTTAGTTTCAGCTAAAACTCAGAACCCAGAAGGTGTGTGGGAGCCAGGCCTACAGAGAGGTTTCAGTGTGGCCTCCAACACAGAAGTGGTAAAGACTTAACCAGTTGCCTGGCAATAGTCCCAGGGCCAGCAAAAACACCAGGCCACTAACAGTCCTCCTGAGAGAGGGGCGCAGGCACGCATGGGGCCAAGGCTCACCTCTCTCAAGCCCATCGATGTTCTGTGTATACAGCCGCAGCAGCAGGTCCTTGTCGTGCAGCAGCCGCAAGAAGTAGTGGGTGACGTTGGGCCTGTAGTGCCCAGGGTACAGCTCCTTGGCCAACAGGAAGAAGGGCTTGGGGTTGTGAAAGAAGAAGCCAAGTTCAAAGATGGCCTCGGGGTAGGGGATGTCATACTGCTGAAGGTTGTTGTAGAGGCCACTCCCTGGGGATCTGGAGAGAGAAGGAAAAGGCTGAGCCCTGCAGAAGAAAGCCGGCGGGGGGGGGGGGGGGGGGGGGGGGGGGGGGGACGGGTGGGGTGGATGACATCCGAAGGGACTGGGGCATACCTGAAGTCGGGGATGCCACTGGGTGTGCTGATGCCCGCCCCCACCATGACCACCACCCTCCTGCACGCTCTGGTGCGGATCAGCTCAGCTACGTCCTGCAGAGAAAGCTTCTTCTGGCTGTTGCTTCCACATCCGAAGCTGCTGGAAGTTCCCACGGAGAGGGATATGGGCCTTCTCCTGCCTGTGACACTGACAGCAAGAGCACAAAGGGAAGGCAGCAGGCAACAGTCAGTCTTCTGCTGCCAAGAGCGCAGCCGGACCCTTCCCACCCACCCGCCGTCAAAGGCGGATGCTCAGGATATTCGATCTCACTGTGAACCCTGAGATTGCGAACTGTAAAAGCCTGTTTCTAGTTGTGGTGTGGTTCAGCCCTAGCACACACCTTTAATCCAAGAGCTTTCTGTACACAGGAGTAAATAAAATTAACCCTAGGTCAAGAGGCGGAGCAAGAAACCAGCTGACTGGGATTAAACAGAAAGGAGGGACATTGAGGAAGGGTATTTAAGACATCATGGAGAAAAACAACACGCTTTTTCCTTTTGGGATGTGAGCTAAGTAGGGAGGTCAGCTGGGTGCTTTCTATGCCTCTCTGGGCTACCAGGCTTTCACCCCAGTGTCTGGCTCCTGAGTCTTCTTTGGTAAAGTCAAATGACTGGGTTTTTGTTTTTTGGTTTGTTTGTTTGGGTTTGGTTTTTTGTTTTGTTTTGTCTTTTTCTTTAAAACAACAGGTGGACATGCACTTCTCTCTGTGCCTTCGATATAATCATTTTCCCACCATGTATAACCAGCAACTAAAGCAGAAAGAAGTCTTGCATCAGGAATCAAGAGTTACTTGGGGGAAAAAAATTCCTGGTTTACAGACACTGTGTACATCAGGGAACCATCTGATTCTGCAGACTAACTGACCAGTTAGAACTTTAGAGTTGGAATGTTGCCGATCCAGAGTTAAACTTATCTTGAGCTATCTTTAGTCCTCTGGGTAGGACACCTAACATCCTTTGACTATGACGTAAGACCTTTGGAATGTATCGACTTCAAAGAGCACAAGCGTCCACTAAGCTAGGAGCTAAGAGTCTCTCATTAGTATCCGAAACCTATAGCAGGGAGAAATTATTAAAATTGCTGGTTTCTATCAAATAAAGGTTTAGAAATTAGTAAAAAAAATGTTAACTGATGTCAAAAGACAGGAAATAAACAATAAAACCTTAGAGATTGTGTTAGAATTTAAAGGCAAACTCCGAGGAACCTAACTCTCCTCCACTCCAGCCTCCTCTCCCTCCTCCACCTCACAATCTTCTCTATCCTCTCCTTTTTTTTGTTTTTGTTTCGCTTTGCTTTGCTTTGTTTTTCAAGTCAAGGTTTCTTTGTGTAGCCCTGCGTGTCCTGAAACTCGTTCTGTAGACCAGGCTGCCCTTGAACTCACAGACATCCACCTGCCTCTGCCTCCCAAGTGCAGGGAGTAAAGGAGTGCCTTGCCACCCTGCACCTCTTCTTTCTTTATCACTCTTTCTTTGTCTTATGCAGTAACCTCCAAGAGGAACAAACATCTGTAGCGGGGCCAGTGCGTTGGTGCATCCCTTTCCTCCCAGTGCTTGGGAGGCAGAGGTTGGCGGATTCCTGCTATTTCTAGCCCAGCTGGGACTATATAGAAAGACTTAGCATCAAAAAGCAGAACACAGCCGGGCACACGCCTGTTAATGCCAGCACTCAGGGAAGTCTGCAGAGGAGTCCAGGACAGCCAAGGCTACACAGAGAAACTCTGTCTTGAAAAATCAAAAAAAGAATAAAAACAAAAACACCCAAAAACCCCCACAAAAATAAACAAATAAACAGAAAATTAAGTTTCAAACTCAAACCTGGACAAGCAGCTGAGATGCCTATTTAACATATCAAAGCAGGCTTTGCCACCAGGTTCTCCCAGCATCCCTCAGTTCCCACCTGTAACAGGGTATGATTGACATACCCCATTCTCTCTCCAACCCAGGGGCCATGCTGCCCTCCCACCAGAGACTCTTCCCTGTATAATTCAGACATTTTGGTTACTGGCCCCTCTTTTGTGCCTTTGGCCTCCTGGGTGCTGTACTTGGTTCACTCTCTCCCTTCCCCTCCCCGGTCCAGATGTGTCTGCCTCTGGCTCTCTCCCTTCCCTTCCCCCTCTGCACTCTTCCAGATGTGTCTGCCTCTTCCAGATGTGTCTGCCTCCGGCTGTGCTTCCTCACATGTCTATAATAAACTTTTCCTCCACTATACCTAGGAGCAGCTCTGTCCTCCCCTTTCCTATTTCTTTTTTTCATTAAAAAAAAAAAAACAAATAAAATAATTTTTAAAAGAAAGAAAAAAAAAAACACAAAAAAATTTTGTATCAAAAGAAAAGATTGCTATAGCCTCTGTGGCGGTTTGAATAAGAATGCCCTCCACAGGTTTGTATGCTTGAATGCTTAGGCTCCAGGGACTGGCACTACTTGAGAGGGATTAGGAGGTGTGGCCTTGTTGGAAGAACTGTGTTACTGGGAGTGGGCTTAAAGTCCATGCCAGGCCCAGCCTGTCTCTGCTTTTGGGTAAGGATGAAACTCTCAGCCACTCTCCAGCACCATGCTTGCCTGCATGCAGCCTTGCTCCCCACCATGATAATAATGGACTGCCTAAGCCTCTGAAATTGTAAGCAAGCCCCAATTCAATGTTTCCTTTCTAAGAGTTGCCATGGTCACAGCCAGGGCTACAGAGAAACCCTGTCTCAAAAAACAAACAAACAAGAGTTGCCATGGTCATGGTGTCTCTTCACCGGAATAAAATAGTGACTAAGACAGCTTCTTTTAGGACAATTGTGAAAAAGATAGGTAGAGTTTTTTGGACTTATACCACAAAACAGGGTTCAGAACCTAGAAACAGAAAGTGACTTGTTTGTAATAAAGGTATCCAGTGTTTTTCGATGGGGAAATATTTGTTGTGTTGCTACTGTTTTATATTTAAATGCTGAAATAATAAGATGGCAACATGAGAAAAAAACATTTGATACCTTCTTCATGCCATCTAGAAATATTGTATGTCTAGAGATAAGCTAAGCACACTGGCACATCATGTAACCATGGCTACTCCAGGAGGCTGAGGCAAGAGGCATTTAAGACTAGGAGTTCAAAGCCATACTTGGCAATATAGCAAGATCTCATCTCAAAAGACAGAGCATCTGGGAGGGAGGGAGGAACAGGAGGATACAAGGGATGGGATAACAATTGAGATGTGATCTGAAGAAATTAATAAATAAAATTTTAAAAAAGATAAAGCATCATAGGATAGAACAATAAGATTCTAAAGAAAATAAATAAATAAATCAGAGGAATATCTTTATGACCTTGGGATTGAAAAGAATTGCTGGGGTTGGGGATTTAGCTCAGTGGTAGAGCACTTGCCTAGCAAGCACAAGGCCCTGGGTTCGGTCCTCAGCTCTGGGGGGAAAAAAAGAAAGAAAAAGAAAGAAAACAAAAGAATTGCCAAGAACATTAAAAAATAACAACAAGCCAGGTGGTGGTGGCACATGCCTTTAACTCCAACACTTGGGAAACAGAGACGGGCAGATCTCCGAGTTTGAAGCTGGTCCTTGCCAGCTGCGGCACCGGGTAAGCTAGCTGGGGCAGTGCTGAAGACTTTGCCCTTGGGGTGTCAGTGCAGAAGCGATGGCAGGCTAACTGACTCAATCACCACCCAGGCCCAGATCCAGGCCTTCGGGTTGGCCTACTCCAACATCTACTTCATATGGAGCATATGAAAGGTCTGGTCCTGCAGATCAAAAGCTGCAGGATCTCCATGACACAGGGCAACAAGAGGATAACTGAGAGGCATTATTCTGATAAGGATCCAGTACTGATAGTTTAGAGAGCCCTGGAGCCAGATCAATGAATATTTGCAAGCCAAGAAGTGTGGACAAACAGGTGTACTGTGTGATACACCGTAACACACTACAGCTTCCATGACAAGACAGGTTTGCCAGGCTGTGGTGGCGCACGCCTTTAATCCCAGCACTCAGGAGGCAGAGGCAGGTGGATCCCTGTGAGTTTGAGGTCAGCCCTGTGAGTGCAAGTCCAGGACACCCAAGGCTGCACAGAGAAACCCTGTCTTGAAAAACCAAAAAAAAAAAAAAAAAAAAAAAAGACAAGATAGGTTTAGTTGGTTGGTTGGTTGGTTGGTTGATTCTTTCTCTTCTGGGGGGACTACAATGATGGAGGGTAGATACAAAGGGACAGGAAGATGAGTGGGATTGGGGTGTGGGATTGGGGTGCATGTTGTGTCACTCACAAAAAATTAACAAAAAGTTAAAAAAAAAAAAAAAAGAGCCAGATGTGGTGGCACATGCCTATAATTCCAGCACTTGAGAGGTAAAGGCAGGCAGACCTCTGTGACTTCAAGGCTAGCTTGGTCTACATAGTGAGTTTCAGGATAGCCAGGGCTATGTAGAGAGAGACTCTGTCACAAAAAAGCAAAAAACAAACAAAAAGTTGTAAGAATCGGAACTTTAAGAAAAATGATTATTAGGTCAGGCATGGTGGCACACACCTTTAATGCTAGCACTCAGGAAGCAGAGGCAGGCAGATCTCTGTGAGTTCGAGGCCAGCCTGGTCTACAAAGTGAATCCAGGACAGCCAAGGCTACACAGAGAAACCCTGTTTTGAAAAAATAAAAAACAACAACAAAAAACAAAAAAAAGGAAAAAAAAATGATCTCCAAGTTCTGGATCAAAAGAACAAAAACAACAACAACAAAAAAAGACAAAAACAAACAAACAAAACGAGAGAGAGAGAGAGAGAGAGAGAGAGAGAGAGAGAGAGAGAGAGAGAGAGAGATTGATTACTGAGGCAGAGAAATGGCTCTCTGCACTTTCAGGGTTGGCCTGGCTGACACAGAGAATTCCTAGCAAGCCAGGCACCAGGCCTACACAGCGAGACCCTGTCTCAAAAATTAAAATATATCTTAAGTAAATATGGGAAAGCAGTAGTGTATTAAGAGCTATTATAAATTTAATGAGGCAAAACACCCAATTTCCTATCAAGTATTAAAATGTACATAAACTCTAAACAAGAAATAAAGAAAAAAATATAGTCACTGAAAAGTCTCCGGTTTGAGTTTTAGGGGGGACATTGGGAAAGACCGTCCTTTTGGGTAGTGGCTCTAATCAAAGAGTTATTAACACCATGAAAAGACAGCATGTGGGCGCTGAGAGTGGGTCCCTTCTTACAGGTTATGGGGAAGAGGCTGTTCCAGGCCCCGTGGTTGATGAGTACTCAGTAGTAAGTGGCTTATAATCAGGTTTATTCGTATTCCCAAGCAGCAGGGGAGGACAAGAATGTCTTACACTGTGAAGAAATGTGTGACTTTGAGGATGTGGGGGAATTGATGTGAGAGCCCCACTTAGTTAATATGTATCCATCATTGGTACTCTCAGGTAGACCAGAATCTGGTAGTGTGGGACCTGTACATAGAATCAATTAGGAGGGTGGAGAGACACAGATAGAAACGGGCATCACGTGAGTAGTATGTAACCTGGGTTTAATTTCAGCTTTTTTGTTTATAGGTATAGAAATGCTGGGATAATTTATGGGAGAGAAGATAGAGCGGAAGGCTTTTGGGCGTACCAGGCACAATATTCAATTTCTAGCTTCCTCCCATTGCCATGAAGAGTGTTTAAGTGACGCAATGCCTAGAAATTTAACTGGATCAAAAGCTAGAGCCTGGGGCTGGAGAGATGGCTCAGAGGGTAAGAACACTGGCTGCTCTTCCAGAGGCCCAGCAACCACATGGTGGCTCACAACCATCTCTAATGAGATCTGGTGTCCTCTTCTGGCCTGCAGGTGTACGTGCACATAGAGCACTCAAACATAAAATAAATAAATACATCTTGGAAAAAGGAAAAGAAAAAAGAAGAGCTTGAGCACTAGCATCCATGTAACAGCCAGGTGTGCCCTGGAGCGCTGGACACAAGGGGATCCCTGGAGCTCATTGGCCAATCAACCGAGTCAAATGGGTAAATGTCAAATTCATCCAGAGACTTGGTCTCAAAAACCAACCAAACAAACAAACAAACAAGGTAAGAGCTAAAGAGATGGCGCATAAGTTAAGAACACTTTGCAGCTCTTCCTGAGGACCCAAGGTCATGACCTTCTCCAGCACGTGCATCCGTGTGAACATGCCCATGTGCAGACACTCACACAACGACATATAACTAAAGAGAATAAAAATAAATCTTTTTTTTTTTTTCAAACAAAAGGTAGAGGGGCTGGAGGGATGGCTCAGCAGTTAAGAGCATATACTGCTCTGCCAGAGGACCTAGGTTAAATTTCCAGCACCCACATGGTAACTACCATCCATCTATAAGTACAGTCCCAGGAGACTACACACCCTCTTCCAGCCTTCACAGGCACTGCTTTCAGGGTGTACAGAAAAGAACCTGTGGCCTGAGGCTGATGGTCTTGACTCCAGGGCAGATTGCCATGGTGATGGAGACACTGCAGCTTGCTTAGATAGCAAGAGAGTCCTGAGTCAAGGCTGTAGACTCAGGAACCTTCCCAGGTTCCAGATGTACATGCAAGAAAAATACCCATAAAATACATAAGTTTTTAAAAAATACTTGTAAAAAATAAAAACAAGATAGAAAGTGACTGAGAAAGACTTCTGACATCAATCTATGGCCTACACACACACACACACACACACACACACACACACACACACACGTACCCACTCACTTGAAAATAAAGAGAGAGGCAGAGAGAGAGAGAGAGAGAGAGAGAGAGAGAGAGAGAGAGAGAGAGAGAGAGAGAGAAACAGACAGAAAGACAGAGACAGAGAGAAGAAAGGCAATACAAACAGCACAGAGCCTGCAACTTGGCCTGCAAATGCCCCCACCAAATTAATTCTGCAACCAGAGAAGCATCAAGCACTGCAGCTCCACTTGGCCCGGGAAGGTTCCTGAGTCTACAGCCTTGACTCAGGACTCTCTTGCTATCTAAGCAAGCTGCAGTGTCTCCATCACCATGGCAATCTGCCCTGGAGTCAAGACCATCAGCCTCAGGCCACAGGTTCTTTTCTGTACACCCTGAAAGCTGGGAAACCGGGTGAATTCTCCCATCAGACAGCCCTAGTAACCAGTATAGAGACCTCTCCACACTGGTGGGAGCACATTAAACAGATTAAATTGACAACTCCCCCCGCAATAAATGACTACTCTAAAGTCAATATAGACATAAAACAGGCAACTGAGAGCATTTCTTTTACTCATAATACAATGCAGAAAAAAGGATGCTAAAAGTACACCTTGAGCCATGGCCGGCTCAGAACCTGTCTTCTAGCAGGTTGGTCCTGACACTGTTTGCTGTCACTTCCTTTGCTCCTTACAAAATCAACCTCACATCCTACTGCCTGCTTTCCCTAGAATGACATTCTAGTGATAGTCTTAACCCTTCATTTTAGCCAAACAAAAGGCATATTTGCTTTTTGTGTCCTAAATCCTAGTGGTTCTAAGTAGCCCCTTTCCCGGCCAGTATACTCTGCCTTAGAAGCGTGGTCTCCACTTCAGAGTACCGTAATCCCACGAAGTCAAATGCCAAGGATAATCACGGGCCCTCCCCTTCAAGGCAACAGCGATGGCTCCCTCTCCTGTCAGGGTGCCTGTCAGCTCCCACCTCTGCAGCTGTAACACACAGCTGCCTCATCCCCGACGTCAGGGTTCAGTTATCCAGGGACCTGTGTGCCACCAGCAAGCCAGGAGGAATCTCCCACTGCCTTGAGCCTCAGTTGCCAAAGCTAGAGGCAAAGAGGCGAAGGTGACTGGAGTATTTTGTTACTGTTGTTGGTACCCTGTTGTGCTGAGGTGAAGGGGCAAGAGCTTTGTCCCTGAATTACATCCCCAGGCCTAATTCTTACAGTCATATTTGGAGGAACCTATGTTTATAAACCTGTCACCAAGGAGTACAGGAAGTACACAGGAAAACAACAAAGAAGGCCTCATCTCCTCCTCCTTCAGAAGACGGTCCCTCTGTGTCAGGGTTGGGTACAGCCAAGCTTTACCGGTCCCTCTTCTCTGAAACAGCTTCTCACTCCTCACATACCCCATCTCACACGGCGCCAAGGGCCACTCTTGCCCTAATATCTTCTGAACTCCTCTTAAATTCAAACCAGATGAGGACACAAATGGGACCTGAGAAAAAGTTGTGACCATTGCTGTCTGCCAACTGCTAGACATGACTCAGGGGGCATGAAAGAGGTCAAGAATGAAGTCAATGCCGTCACATGAGAGTGAGCAGAAGACATATTCTGGAAAGGCACTCACTCCTCCTCACGGCCATCCCCAGGCCTCCCGTGTTAGGGTTAATGACAGCCAGTCGGTCTTACAGATGGCGTGGTATTAGACATGCCTCCATGAACTCCAGTGTCCTTCCTCATCTCTGCTCCATCCTCCGCACCCAGACGCCTGGTGTAGAGTAAAAGCTCTGTAGCAGTAGAACACGTCATTGAACACCTCTTTATTACAGTCTTCCATACATCATGGGCACTTAGAGTTCTCTCTAACAACTGTGGGCCCTAAGAATGTAAGGACTCCAGGCCAGGTGTGCAGTTCAGTGGTGCAGTGCTGGCCTGCCGGACAAGTGCAAGGCCTGAGTTTGGTCTCCAGCACTGAAAAATAAAAACAGCCGGGCGGTGGTGGCGCACACCTTTAATCCCAGCACTGGAAGAGGCAGAGGCAGGTGGATCGCTGTGAGTTCGAGGCCAGCCTGGTCTACAAAGTGAGTCCAGGACAGCCAAGGCTACACAGAGAACCCCTGTCTCAAAAAAAGAAAAAGAAAAAGAAAAAAAATCCGGACTTGTACATTATGTTAGCAAATTGAACTGTGCTGTCTGAGCTGGCTTTGGAGGCAGGGTTGACAAGCCCTTCCCCCAGTTCAGACTGTGTTTGTCTCAAAGTCCAAGGTCTGGGGGGCTGGATCCCCGAACTATATGATAGGAAAGAAAGAGAAGAGCGAAACAGCCCAAGAGTGAAAACACTGCGCCCTTGAGATCAGCTAGAAGGCGAACCATTCCCAGCAGAGGCGACTATTGTCTGTCCCAGGATGTGACAGTGCCCGAAGCGGGGAGCAGAAGTGGGGGCTCAGATAGAGAGAGAAGGCGCATCTAGGAACTCCAGCTGACTCTCTCAACTTCCTCTGTCAGTTCCTGTTGGATGGAGCAAGTGTCCTAGTCTGATACTATCTCTTTCTGTTGCTATTTGTTCCTTTACTGAAAAAACCTCACCAAAGGGCTCACTCTGATCTGCCAGGAAGCCTCTTTACTGGGAGTTCCACCTAGCTCCCTTATAGAGGCTCCCTCAGTAGATTTCTGCTATATTTTTGAATATCCAATGTGATTCTCTCTCTCTCTCTCTCTCTCTCTCTCTCTCTCTCTCTCTCTCTCTCTCTCTCTCAATACACTCACTCATTTGAAACTGAAAATATGCCTATCATAGATAATTCTCAGGACTATACAAAACATATTACTATTTCGTAGACAGTATGACTGTTAGTGAAAATTTTAACCTCACAATCTTTATGGGGGACAATTAAAACATAAACAACAGCTGGATGTGGTGGCACGTGACTGTAATCTCAGTAGCTGGAGACGGAAGCAGGAGCATCAGGAGTTCAAGGTCATCCTCCCTCTCACAGCCAGCTGGAGGACAGTATGATCTCAGAGACCCAGTCTCAAGACAATGCAAACCACATAACTTTACACAAGGCAGTCTACTAGGAACTTATGCTCATAATGGGGTGCAAACAAGGTTATTCAGCACGACGCTCTTTGTAATAATTCAAGATTAGAAAGAATTTCAATAAGGAAATGGTGACATAAATTATGATACATGCATACAGTGAACTTCCACAAGACAGTTCAAAGACTGCGCTGCAGTGGAAACAGCTGCATAAAAAACATCTTTAAGGGGGATGAGGTACAGATGGCGGGTCAGTAGAGCCTTGCGGGAGAGCGCACCTGCCAGGTTCTCACTACCGCAATTGCTTCCAGCTTCCTGCCGCTTAAACACCGCTGACAGCCTATCTGCGGGACCCCGTGTCTCCCTTTGCCGTGGCTCACCTCCCGGGCCCCACAGTCTGAGCGCAGCCAAGGCCAGTCGACCACTCAGCGCCATGATGTTCTGCAGGACGACGGCGCCCAGAGGGTCAAGTGCCATCTGAATCCCCGCCCCCATGCGCCAAGCCCCGCCCTCCAGGCACTCTTATTCCCGCCCCCTCCCGCTAAGTCCCGCCCCCCAACACCTTCACTTTGTCTCTCTTAGGGTACTCTCCACCCCCCCGCAAGCTGGCAGCTTCCTACTCTATGGGACGCTGGCTTATTGGTTGGGAAGCCAAACCCGGAGTCTTCATCGTTTTACCACGTGCTCGACCTTCTTGACCGGGCGAGTGATAACTAATGCTCTCTGATCGCTTACTGCGGTCAGGAATTGCATCACACATAGTTCTCCCCAGACACCACGTCTGAAGGCTTGCGGCTACGTGGCCAGCTGTCCACAGCCACTTCTATTCTTTCTTTAACGTCCCAAGGCCAGGGACAGATATGCGGGAGAAATTTGAAGGAAGCCGAGAACGCGGTTACCTTGACGACCGCGACAAACGTGTGTGGTGGGGGAGGTGGAGGGGGGGTGGATACTGATCCCAGCGTGCCTCGCGCGACGCCGTGACGGAAGTGAGCGAGCACTTCCGCCCGCCATCCCTGCCGGTTCCGACTGCTAGGTGTTTCTGTTCCCAGTACTGCAATCATGAAGGATGTGCCGGCCTTCCTACAGCAGAGTCAGAGCTCCGGGCCGGGCCAGGCCGCCGTTTGGCACCGTTTGGAAGAGCTGTACACAAAGAAGTGAGCTCCGAGGCGGGGCGGGAGGGAGAGAGCTGTGAGAGGGCCAGAAGTCTCCGAGCAGTCTCGAGGGTCGGGGATGTGGAAGAAAAGGGTCGACAGCCTAGCCTAGCCAGGGTCCTGAATCTGGACTTTGCTTTCCAGCTTTTCCGGCTATGACAGGTTGCTAAGCTTCGTCTTCCATGTGTTCTTAAGTAAAGGGGGCCCGAGTTGGCCTGTGATGCCAGCTTAGTTTTGAGGATAGAGTGCCACCCGGTCAGAGACACAGACCCGGGTAACTTGTACTAAGCCGTACTGTGGTTGTCTACAACCTGTAATTTCTTCTTGACTCACAAACATTGATTCATTTCCCACTGCCCCTATTTTCTGTTGTTTCATATCGGCTTTTTTTTTTTTTTCTTTTGCCAGATCTTAGTGTTTCAGTTTGTTTGGAAACAGGATAAACTTAAGAACATTAGTGACCCTGAGCGTTCTCATGAAGAAACACAAAATCTTTCTAAACAAATATGCGTGTGATTTGATGGTGTTCAGCAGTTTTCTACTATTAGTGTTTTCAAGAGAAAATTTTCAATGTTTAGTACATAACTGCTTGTATGGGGTAACATTTTGTATTTTTCAAAGCACTATTAAATATTAGCCTTTAGTCTTGGTGTGAAATGCGCTATGTCGATATCATAAAGGATAGTATATTGGTTTATTCCAAGTATTGGCTTATTTCATCCTTCTGACATCCCATTGACAGATGAGGGGGCTGAATATCAGTTTTCTGTCTCTCCACAAGATATTCAACCAATAAGTATAGAGTTCAAAATATAGCTGTAGAATTCCACAGGTCTTCCAGTTGGCACTCATAGTGAGTATTGGTGCGGCCTCAAAAAATGTTCTCAGCTGTTACCTAAGAAAACGGAGTCTTGAGGAGGATACGTGGCCAAGGCGCAGCAGAGTCGAGAAATGAGCTTGAATTAGTTAGCACTTGCTTTAACTACTGTGCCTTGAGACCTGGGTAGCACTGATGTTTGAGGGGACCATCAAGGTTGAAGGCATCTGTTACTTCCTATTAGTTTGTGGGTCTGAAGGGCTTTTTGTTTTTTAGGTTGTGGCATCAGCTGACCCTTCAGGTCCTTGATTTTGTGCAGGACCCTTGCTTTGCACAAGGAGATGGTCTCATTAAGGTAATGACGTAGCCATCCTAGACCAGATTATGTTGGGTATACTCACAGGCTTTAATTATTATTGTATGTGTGTATGAAAGAGAGGAGTGTGTGTGTGTGTGCGTGTGCGTGTGTGCATGCCTAAGGAGTTGCAGGCAGTTGTGAGCCAGCTTGCGTATATGCTAGGAACCCAATTAGAGTTTTCAAAATGTTCTTAACTGTCACTGAGCCATCTCTCCAGCCACTGCTCATAGGTTTTGGTTGGTTGGTTTGAGAAAGGATCTCACTGGCTGACCTGGAACTTACTGTGTAGATCAGGCTGGGATCAAATCCACAGTCCACCAGCCTTGGCCTCCCAAGTGCTGCCCCTAGAGACATGCACTACCGTGCCTGGCTCTGCTGATGGACTTTTAAAGTCAAAAAATGGGCTTTACGATGGTCCAGTGAGCTGCATCTTTTCAGCAGTCACTGAGCACCGAGAAAGTACTTCTATGTCTGTTTTTTAGTGTAGTATTAGACATAAATAAATCATCACAGGTTACAGCTAATAATCCACAACACTGAAACAGACTCTGTTTTTAAAAGTTTAGACTAGAGCTAGGAACATGGCTTAACATCTACAAGGCCCTGTGCACCTTACACAACACCACAAAAAAACAAAGACCCCGGACCCGCAGCACACCTATAATCTTAGCACTTAGAAACTTGAGGCTAAAAGATCTTTAGTTCAAGACCACCCTGGCTTGCACAGGAGGAGGAGGAGGGAGAGAGACTGTTTAAATGGCTCCCCTCACTTCCCAGCTCTCCTACCCCGTCCACACTCGTGGGTTCCACTTGCCCAGAGATTTCTGTCCCGGGTAGTACAGAAAATAGACTGTCTCTTCAGTTGAAGGTGAGAGGGTTGGAGGGGATCCTGTGTGCTAAGTTGTCTCTGTAATAGAGCACTTTTAAAATGTCAGCAGAAGAAAGGAAGAAAAAAAAAAAGACACCCTTTCCCGTACTTGATCAGATTCCCTGAGGAATACCCATGAATTTTCTCACCAGAAGCCTCTTTTCTGAAATTGTTCCCTTTATCATCTGCATGTGAAAGGGATTCTTAGCATGTAGTTGTAGCTTGAGTTAATTCTCCTGGATACATTAGGGTGCTCACAGTGAAGCTTACCACTTTCTACCTCACCTCCTGGGGTTGTAAGGTTTTCTTATGGTCACTACTTACCAATTTGACATTTTACTACCCTTAAGAAATTGCAGTCATTTGTAAGCCTAAAGATTGTGCTGAGTATTCTGTCTTCCGGATTATGTGGAAAAAATAATAAATCAGACGCACTGCATAGTGATCTATTGTTCATATTTTCCTTTTGCTTTCTAATCTTTAGCTGATAGGTCCCCGCCCCATCGGTGTTTCTTTTTGAGGAGGTATTTGTTTTATTTTGTGTTTAAGAATGTCTTGCCTTCGTGTACACCATGGGCGTGCTTGGCGCCTGCAGATGTTAGACAGCATTAGATCCACCAGAGCAGGTGTCACAGGTGGTTGTGAACCATCACGTGGGTACTGAGACCCGGACCCGGATCTCTGCAACAGCAGCAGATGCTCTTAGCCACCCAGCCGCTTCTCCAGCCCCTATCTACGTTTCTTTTTGTTTGCTTGCTTTTGTTTTTCAAGTCAGGGTTTCTCTGTGTGGCCTTGGCTGTCCTGGACTAGCTTTGTAGACCAGGCTGGCCTTGAACTCTCACAGAGATCCACCTGTCTCTGCCTCCCACGTGCTGGGATTATGGGTGTGTGCCACCATATCCAGCTTCTTTCTGTTTCTTAAACTAAGAATATTGTCATTTGTTTGTCTCCTCTTCTCTAGTAGAGTCCAGGAGCATCTTGGAAGCTCAGCAGTTGCCCCACATGGTGTGTCCTTAGTACTGGTCTAGTGTCTTAGGAGGTACTCGTGTGCTGAGTGGCTGAGAAACGTGGCAATATAGGCCTATAGAAAGCGTTCTGACTTTTGAAGCAGCACTATTCTGCTTGATTAGGAGCACTTTACACTGACCTAGCTGTTGTGCTAGAAGCGCCTTGGAGGAAGAATGTAGGAATTGGCATTTAGGAGATTTTTATTTATTTTATTTTATTTTTAACATATAGAGTCTCCTGTGTAGCCCTGGGTGACCTGGAACTAGCTCTATAAAACAGACTGGCCTCAATTTCAGAGAGCTCTACCTGCCTCTGTTTCCCCAGTGCTTGATTAAAGGTGTGCTCCTCCATGCCCAGCTATTTAGGAGATTCTTTTTTTTTTTTTTTTTTAATTTTATTTAATTTTATTTTATGTGTATTAGTGTGAAGGTGTCAGAAGGTGGAGTTACAGACAGTTGTGAGCTGCCATGTGGGTGCTGGGAATTGAACCCGGGTCCTTTGGAAGCGCAGACAGTCCTCTTAACCACCAACCCATCTCTCCAGCCCCCATTTAGGAGATTCTTACAGACCAGTGTTCGCGTTCTCAAAGCCAAGGGCTCTGGGTTTTTTTGTTTTTGTTTTTGTTTTTTTCAATAATTCATTAGTGCTCATTTACGTGGACTCAAATAAGCCCTGGTAGGGTTCTCCCATCGCTCAACTAAGATTGAGGTGGTGCTTCCTATGTGCTGGGTACCGTGGTTTGCAGACTTGCGCTTGGCAGTCTTAGTGCCGCCTTTCTAACTAGAGGCAGCTTTAGGAGTCTGGCTGCTCAGAGTCAACCTCATACTGTACTAATTGTCCGTCTTTGGCTTTACAGCTTTATGAAAACTTCATCAGTGAATTTGAACACAGGTAATCAATCCCCTTTGGTCAGTTGTTTTTTGTTTGTTTTTTTTTTTTTTTAACTTGAAAATAGACACATTAGTGCTTTTTAACACTCAAACACTGATGGTTTTTATTTCAGGGTAAACCCTTTGTCCTTGGTAGAAATAATTCTCCATGTGGTTAGACAGATGGCCGGTAAGCCTGTTTGTTTCATAATAGAAAATACAAAATTGGCCAGGTTTGGTGGTGTACACCTGTAATCCCAGCACTGAGGGAGGCAGTGAGCGCAACCTGGGTTACATAGTCCCACGACAGCATGGGGTACATTATGTATGAGATGTTTGTCATAAACAGAGAGAGAAAATGTTACTGTTTATCTTGCCTAAAGACGTCTTAACTGCTTAAAAAGCTGCTGCTGGTGGGTCTGACTTTGTTCTTGTTTCTATTCTAGATCCTAATGTGGCTCTTACTTTTCTGGAAAAGACTCGTGAGAAGGTGAGTATGAAGCTTGAAAAGCATTTTCTGGTATATGTGTGATTTATAATTTATGTCTACACCTTCGGAAGCCATGTTCTTGGTCTCACGGTCAAGCCAGTGCCCAAAGAGCAGCCTGCTCTGCACATTTGCTACCTACATGTCTGAGGTTCCCTTGTTTTGTTTTATTTTTTTAATCTCTTCAGGTAAAAAGTAGCGATGAAGCAGTGATACTGTGTAAAACAGCCATCGGAGCTCTAAAACTAAATGTTGGGGATCTACAGGCTACAAAGGTGAGCGCATAGTAATGCACACAGTCATCCTCGTCGACTGTTTCTCCTAGGTGATTCTAGATCCTCTTAGATGATAAATTAACCATCACTGGAATGAATTTTTTTTAAAGTATATATATATATTAATATCTTAGTCTTCCCTAGCCAGATTTGTGATTTGATATGTGTAGACCATTCTTACCCCTGTGTGGTATCCCAGTGTATACATGTTTTATAGCATATGTACCTGTTCTCCTACAAAAGGACTGAGACCATTTTTTGTATTACAAGTGCTGTTCATGTTAGCGCTTCTCTGTCCAGGCTCCCCTGCATGGGCAGTCCCCTGCCTGTGCTTGTGAAGTGGCAGTGTGACGTGTTCTACAGAACATTCTAGGCACCTGTCAGGCTCTTGGTTGTTGGTGTTTACTAGCGACTCCACTCACATCTCTACTGCTGTTAATTGCCTGTCACTTTTTCTACTGTGTCCTTTATATTTTCTTTCTTTCTCTCCTTTTGGTTTTTCAAGACAGGGTTCCTCTATGTAGTTTTGACTGTCCTGGACCTGCTTTGTAGACCAGGCTGGCCTCAAACTCAGAGATCAGCTTGCCTCTGCCTCCCTGGGTGCTGGGATCACAGGCGTGCACACGGCACCCGGCTCTTCGTGTTTTCTTGCTCATTACCCCTGCAGGATGTGGAGTTACGTCTTTGCCAGTCTACAGCCTGTTGTTGTATTTTCTTCTGTGTTTTGGATGAACCAGCATTTTCCATTTTAGTGTCGTCGGTCTAACTAATGTTACCAGTCTTTGCCCTGGTAGCTTAGACTTTCCATCTTTGTGTTACATTCAAGCTCTTTTAAGGTGGAAGACAATTTCACTTCTTGTGTGTAGGAAACCATTGAGGACGTGGAAGAGATGCTCAACAGCCTGCCTGGTGTGACGTCAGTTCACAGTCGTTTCTATGATCTCTCCAGTAAATACTATCAAACAGTCGGGAACCACGCGTCCTACTACAGAGACGCGCTACGGTTTCTGGGCTGTGTCGACATCAAGAATCTGCCAGGTGACACGGGGCCCTCACAGTTCTCAGTGTGCAGGGAGCCCATAGCTGAGCGCAGCAGCTGTGAGGTGCGGAAAGGCGTAGGTCTTAAAGTGGACAGCTTTGTGTATGTTTTTAGAGTATTTGTCTCCAGGGTTGATTCAAATCCCATGCAGGCTCACCTTTCCCCGTCGCTGCCCTCTTCTGCAGGTCCATGTGAGGAGCTAAGCCTGATCCTATAGTTGTTGTAGTGATGTGCCTTTCCAGCCCTGCAGACAGGACGAAGGGCGTGTGATGTCCCCATAGCTGAGACCTTTGCTCTAAAAGGAGTTCATGCCTGGGAGCATAAATTGCAGCGTTTTGAGAATCTGAGGATAGAAGGAAAAGTAACCACAGAGTTTTGGCGAAAATAAGGAGAGTGTGTTTGAAAGATATTTCGCCCCGTTTTCATGCGTGTGCTCTTGGTGGTAAGGAGACTGGCAACTCCTAAAGACGCAGAGAAAGCTTTGCTTCCTGCATCTCAACAGAACTATATCAGAAAAGCAGCTGCTGTGGCCAAGAGAAGAGAAAGCAGACTTATCCAGCCTAAAGAGCTGTAGACTGCTGTCACCATGAGACAGCTGGGTGGCAGGGGTGAGGGTGGGGGTGAAGGATTTTACTACTCCAGGAAGTAGTATAAGCTGAACAGTGAAGAGACTGCATCCATCTCTCTATGAAGAACAGTGTAAGCAAGTGGTACTTCCACAGAATTCACATGTACGTGGCTCCTGGTCTAGCCTGAATGCCAGCGCTTTTGAAGAATAGCTCATGCTGAGGTTTGGTGCAGCAACATTCTGAAAGCGGTGAGCTTTATAGAGCCACATGTGACTGGCTGTGTCATTTTGCAGTTTCAGAGCAACAGGAGAGAGCCTTCACGCTAGGGCTTGCTGGACTTCTCGGCGAGGGCGTTTTCAACTTTGGAGAACTTGTAAGTTGGCCTGACACTTAACAGTGTAGGGAGGAGGAAAGTCTGACTTGTGCCAGCTTACTGTCTCTGTCCCCACAGCTCATGCACCCTGTGCTGGAGTCACTGAGGAGCACCGACCGGCAGTGGCTGATTGACACGCTGTACGCTTTCAATAGTGGTGATGTGGATAGGTTCCAGACCCTGAAGACAGCCTGGGGCCAGCAGGTGGGTTCATGTGCCTGTGACTGCTCTTCCACAAGGATTCGCTAATCCCCCCCTACACACACCAGATGCCCAGGAGGGTCTAGGCACAAGGCCGGACATGGGTAGGCCAGGCTTCCTGTCCCAGAAACAGGCCATTAGGAGTCTGGGTCACCGCAGTGCTGTTCATAAAAACACAATGTGTTTCTCTGTGTGGGGGAAGGTGCACTGTAGACCTCCCAGAGGAAGCCATGTCTGTAATCTCTTTTTCTTTTTCTTTTTCTTTTTTTTTGGGGGGGGGGGGGGAGAAATTGTTATTTTCCCAATTCTTTCTCCACTGAATCCCGCTCTGCTCTCCCCATGCCTGTAATCTTGAATGATTGAAGAGATGCAGGGGAACAGAGAGAGAGAGAGAGAGAGAGAGAGAGAGAGAGAGAGAGAGAGAGAAAAGAAGAAGAAGGAGGAGGAGGAGAGAAGAGAAAAGACAGACAGACTAGCTTGCTGTAGCAATTCATAAGAAGCAAAAAGATCCAGGGATATCTGCACAGATGTCCCTGCTGGGACTTTCCATGGCAGAATGTGACCTGTTTTGTTTTGATTCTGAGGCGTGGATCCCCTTGCCTCATCCACAGCACTGGAACCACAGGTGTGGCATCATGGCAGCTGCAGACATCCAAAAAGAAGAGCCACAGTGAGATTTTATGTTGCAAATTAGTCACTGACTGTTTTGACTCAGCACAAGCCACTAGGCCTTCGGCACTTTCAGCAGACTGTGTTCGCACAGCCAGTGCCACTCAAAACTTTTTAAGGCACAAGATTTGTTCTTTACTCGTGATGCCCCCACCAAGACTCTTGAGGTACCAGGTCATGTTGTCAGTAACATCAGTGTAAATCTCGTTTCATACACTTGAGAGACAGCCTATTAATATGGTTCTTCTCCTCCTCCCCCCCTCCTCCCCTTCTCTTCTCCTCCCCCTCCTCCCCTTCCTCCTCCTCCTCTTCTTGCTCTTGCTCTTCCTCCTCCTCCCCCTTATCCTCTTCCTCTTCTTGTTTGTTTTTTTGTTTTTTGAGACAGGGTTTTTCTGAGTAGCCCTGGCTGTCCTGGACTCGCTTTGTAGCCAGGCTGGCCTCGAACTCAGAGATCTGCCTGCCTCTGCCTCCCTGAGTGCTGGTATTACAGGAGTGTGGGACCATGCCTGACTAGTCTGTTTCTCCTTTAAATTCAGAGATAAAAGGATTTAGAATCACTTGGAACTATCAGTAAGCCTCAGCTAGCCACAGTGTAAAGTGCTCAGGCTTGCCTGGTATCTTTTAGTTTGACCTGTAGTAGAGTTTCAGAACACATGCTTCTGTTTCTGCACCTCGCAGCCTGACTTAGCAGCCAACGAGACCCAGCTTCTGAGGAAGATCCAGCTGTTGTGCCTTATGGAGGTAAGAAACACCCAAAAATCCCTGTCCACAGGACTTGAACAGTGCTCTTGAGCCAGCTAGGCCCCATGAGCTTTCCAGCCTCTTCTCAGAGCCCCGCTCCTGTCTGTTTTCTCTTTTTGCCTCTGCTCATTTAAGTTTGAATTTGGATCTTACCTTTTTTTTTTTTTTTTTTTTTTTTTACATTTATTCTTTTGTGGGAGAGAAGTACAGAAAATGAGAGCGTTTCTCTCCCCTGCTGCCTCATGGGTTCTGAGGATCGAATCCTGAGTTGCCAGGCTTGATAGCAAGGCATTACCCACTGAACCGTATCTACTTTCTCTCTCTCTCTCTCTCTCTCTATATATATATATATATATATATATACACATACATACATACACACACACACACTTATGTATTTTACATCTGGACAGCACAGCAGTTTCGCCTCTCAGTCCCCTCCTGCTTTCCCTCTCCCCTCCCCCCATTCACTCCTCCATTTCTCTTCAGAAAAGGGCCAGCCTCCATGGATATCACCTGCTATGGCATATAAAGTTGCAGTAAGACTAGGCACCTCTTCTATTAAGGCTAGATAAGGCAACCCAGTATGGAGAAAGGGTCCCAAAGCCAGGCAGCAGAGTTAGAGACAGCCCCTGCTCCCACTGTTAAGAGTCCCACAAGAAGACCAAGCTACATAACTGTCACACATGTACAGAGGCCCAGGTCAGTGTCATGTAGGCTCCCTGGCTGGTAGTTCAGTCTCTGTGGCCCCTCTAGGTTCAGGTTGGCTGATTCTGTGGGGTTTTCTTGTGGTGTCTTCGACCCCTCTGGCTCCTACAATCCTTCCCCTCTTCCTGCAGTAGTCCCTCAGCTCCGCCTAATATTTGACTGTGAGTCTCTGTGTCTGTTTTCATCGGTTGTTGGGTGAAGCCTCTCCGATGACAATTGGCCCAGATGCCAGTCGATGAGTATAGCAGAACATCTTTAGGAATCATTTCATTGGCTTTATTTTCTCCATTTCTGTTTGGCTCTATCCTGGGTCTCTGGGCTATGCAGCCTCTGGCTCCTGGCCCTCTGGGCTTTCTTCTCATGGCATGGTTCTCCAGCTGGACCGGTCATTGATTGGCCACTGTCACAATTTCTGCATCACCTTTACCCCAGCACATCTTGTTGACAGGACAAATTGTAGGTCAAAGGTTTTGCGGCTGGTTTGGTATCCCATTCCCTCCACTGGAAGTCTTGCCTGCTTACAGGAGATGGCTTCTTCAGGCTCCATAGCCCCCATTGCTAGAAGTCTTAGCTAGAGTCACCCTTACCAATTCCTGGGAGTTTCCATTGTGCTAGTTTCTAGCTCGTTCCTGAGATGGCCTCTGATTCTAGTTGTCTCTCCCAGTATTCTCTCCTTCTCTCCTCCCCACACCTGATCCTTCCTGTCCCCACCCCCACCTCCCAGCCACCATACCACAAGGACACTTGGCTCAACTATGTTCTTAGCAGCTTTATTTGTAATAGCCAGAGACTGGAAACTTTTTTAATGATTTATTTATATTTTACATGCATTGGTGTTTTGCCTGCACCTGCATGTGTGGCATGTATGTCTGTGTGAGGGTGTTAGATCCCATGGAGCTGGACTTATGGACAGTTGTGAGCTGCCATGTTGGTGCTGGGAATTGAGTTTGAGTCCTCTGGAAGAGCAGCCTCTGCTCTTAACTGCTAAGCTATCTCCATCCCTGACCAAAAAAAAAAACAAAACTTAAAAAGCCAATTCTCTGACCACTTTTGCTTAGAAAAATAGTTTTGTTTTTCAGATGACTTTCACGCGGGCCTGCCAACCACAGACAACTCACTTTTGAAGAAATTGCCACAAGTGCCAAAATCACTGTGAATAAGGTATGGTTCTTGGACTTAGAGTGTCAGAGTCCCGGGACTGCCCCACCCTTAGCAGAGTTCTGGCCTGGGCCAGTACTCTGCTCCCAGTGCGTCTCAGGCAAGCCCCTTGCACAGGTGGAGCTGCTGGTGATGAAGGCCCTGTCGGTGGGGCTGGTGAGAGGCAGCATCGACGAGGTGGACAAGCGGGTGCATATGACATGGGTGCAGCCTCGAGTGCTGGACTTGCAGCAGGTAAGGGGACCGAGCCCCTGCCTGCGTCACGGACGTGGGTTGTAGCGCACGGACGTGGGTTGTAGCAGTGCCATTCTAGTTTTATGTGGACAGAAGCCATTTGGGAGGAAGACGCTGTTCTGCAGAGTGTTGCAGATGGGATTACCACTGTGGAGATACGGCTGTAGGAAATGCACTCCCGGCTCTGAGCCCTGCATTTAGGGGCTTACCGTGACAACGGTGTGGCTGTGCTGGTGATGCCTCCTAATCTGAAAATTGGTACTCTGGTCAGACGTGTTCCTGGTTCTGTGACTTGATCCCATATCCTCACTCGTATTTTCTGGACATTTAATCTTGTGATTTCCTCCATTCTTTTTCTTTCATGTGAGTTTTTAGAATGTCCCCGTGACGAGACTTGGCACAGTGATCCCGTCACAGCCCTCTACCTTCAGCTCTGTTGCCCTTAGCATTTCCCCAAGAAGCTCTAGAGATTTAGCACCACACACAGGGCCTGTGGCTCCCTTCTACCCTGAAACCCCTGTGACCCCGACTTGCCTTTTTAGATCAAGGGAATGAAGGAGCGCCTGGAGCTGTGGTGCACTGATGTGAAGAGTATGGAAATGCTGGTGGAACACCAGGCCCAAGACATCCTCACCTAGTACCCCAGGGTCCTGCAGACTTTGCCGCCCCCCGCATGGCAATTCTTCAACCCCTAAAACCATCAGCGGAGATCTGACTTGAATTGGGATCCTGCTAGGAGTAGGAACTGTGCTTGCTATAAAAGCAGAGATCTGTATTGGTAGGGGTGTGATTACTTGGAGAAGGCTCCAATGTGGGGCGTTTTGTAGCCTGCATGGGTGGGAGGGGGGACTCCAGGCCTGGGTGATGAGGAAGGGCACAGGTGGGGATGGGGACGGAGTCGTCTCCACCCAAGTCCACCTTAGTGTACCTTCTCCATTGCGG
The DNA here is from genome assembly GCF_903995435.1 of Acomys russatus. NCBI lineage: Eukaryota > Metazoa > Chordata > Mammalia > Rodentia > Muridae > Acomys > Acomys russatus. The sequence goes on from NC_067141.1 coordinate 21,226,773, forward strand.
TCTGAGAACGCTCCTTTAATAAATGCCTTTGCTTTGTTCTGGTGATGCTTCTGTTTTGGGGCTTAGCTTCCTGGCCAGTCCTATGCCTGAAGAAAGGAAGCAGTGATGGGAACTAGCCTTACTCTTCCCCTACCACCATGCCCAGTCTGCGACCGAGGAAGTGAGTTCTATATTGTGAGGCAGGGAGGGCTTTTTGCAGCCCCCTTGAGTGCTTCCTCAGACTCGGGCATTCACCCTTACCACCTAGCGTCACTAGGGCACGCACAAGAATCAACACGAGCACGATGGACAAGTTTAATGTTGAGGGCCGTGCTGCTTTATGCCATGGAGCTTTTCTTATAGCTCTCCAAGTGGGATAAGATCCACCCTGCAGGAACCAAGAAGCCGACGAACGTGACACTGAGCCCCACGGCCTGCTCCTGCGGAAAGGAGAACAAACGTGAATCTGCTGGCCACTAGAAAGACTGGGCCTGGCCACTGGGCAGGGGACTCCTGTCCTTAGAGCCCTGCAGTGCAGGCTTTGGCCTCAGCCAGAAGCATCCCTCTAGCTGGAGATGACTGCCATTGCTCTCCCTCTCTCTAGGTTGGCCAGCCATATCCCCATCTGCCTTCTGCTTGGGAGCAAGCAGGCTTTGCTGCGTCAGAGAGCTTGGCAGCCTCAAGTCCTTGGCAGGGAGAATGACCTCAGAAATCGGGAGAAACAGCCTTGCCCTTCAGAGCCCAAGGTCTTGCCTAGCTAAAGCAGCCTCCAGGGAGGCAGAGGCGCACTCGGCTCCTGTGATTCACCGTCATGTTCCAGGGCGCTATGTAGAACAATAGCGAAACAGCTAAGACGTAATAAACAATGTCAGCGCAGCCCCATTCAGAAGCCACGCTGGCTGAGGTCAGACACTGCCCTGTGTGGGTGCCTCATGTGCAGTAGGGACCCCAGAAGAAGCCCTATGTTCTCAGTAGCTTTATGTAAGGAACCGGATTCTGAGGTATTGACTGCCTGGCACCCTGAGTCCCCCCTAAACATGGCCAGTGTCCAGGCTTCCCGTTCGTCAGTCTTGAAGCTGAGTCAGTACTTAATTGGAAACCATCTTCTCTGTTGACCTTAATTAATCCTGAGTATAAGCAAATTTGGCCTAGAATGGGACTCTTACTCTGGACTGAGTCATAGCTGTATGCCTGTGACCAGGTAACCTGGTTCTTAGGTTAATTCATATGTAAGACAGGCACACTTTATATGCCGGGGTCCTTGAGGAGTTTCACCCTCAGAGCAGCCCACCTTCCCCATAACTGGAATAAGCACATCCCGCTACAAGCCCTGTATCACACTTGACCTCTGCCCCCTAGTCATGCCACTGCTGACCTTGGCCAGAGGTAAGTGAGGCCTGAGGAAAGCCCCCAAATCACCATTTCCGTAGCCCTCTAGGAGCCTGGCCCACAGGCAGTGGTGCCAGAACCCCTCTCCTGGCACGTGGACGCTGCATTGGCATAAAACGCATTCACCTTTTCCTTATCACTTTAATCTTACCTGTTGCCCTAAAACCCAGGAAATGCCACCTTAGAAGTTACTTACCATGGCGGAAGTAGGGGTTTTGGCTGGTTTGGCTGAGAGGTGGGCTTTGGGAACCACTGTATGCTTCACAGGCACTTGGAGCAGCTGCAGGACAGGGGGGAGCCTGGGCATGATTTTCAGGTCGCACTCCTTCCTTGGCCCCAAAGAGGTACCCTGAGTGGCCGCTGCACGTCCTCTGCTCACTTGGGTGGTTAGGGCTTTTTATAGCTGGGGTGGAGAGCTGCAGCTGTCTCCTGTCACAAGACTTGGCAGCAAGGATGCCTGCTGGTGGCTGGGAGAGAGCCAGTCTGCCCTGGGAGCTTGCTGTGAGCCCCTCAAAATGCAGGTAGAGGGTGTAGGCCATTCTGAGCAAGGTTCACTTCTTTGCAGAAAAATCTTTCAATGGGCTAGGTCTGGGAAAGTCAGACTTGAAGTACAAGAAATGTGGCATACTTTTAAAAGTGAACGTTTAAATCTTGCTGGTCAACCACACAGAACCATGCAACCTGCACTCAAGGTATGATAATGATCCTGAGCGAATGACTGGGCTGGCCTTCCCGTTCTCACATGGTTTACTTTGAACCAGTAGTCCTGTTGTGTTGAGTCTCTCCTTCGTAGGTTCTAGGCGTAGCTGGGGAGTTTCTCCAGAGAGGTGTAGTTTCTACATACTGAATGGCCTCAAAGGAACAAAATAGAACACAGAGCAGGCACTTTCTGAGTGCCAGCTGTGGCCTGCAGCCATGTCTGACCCCAGACCTATGTCCCCAGTCAGGGCATCAGGCTGGGTGAACTCTAGCACTCTGGCCTCTGCAGACAGTGTGCCATCCATTTCTTCTCAGACTTGGATTGGTGCTCCCCAGAAGACTGTTGCCCTCTTCCCAAGGCACACCCCACTCTCCCTCCATGCGTTCCTCTGTCCTGCCTCTGTCCTCTTATCCCAACTGACTCCTACCAAATGCGAAGGGCAGTTTTCCAGCACTGCGTCAGCCTTGCTTGGCTTGGTGGCTGCCTTTCCTCCCAGCTCACTGAGTCTCTTTCTGACCTGTGGGTACCAAACTTCTTGGGTCGCCATCCAGTCTTCCCAGACCTCCTCTGCCCTGGACCAGTCTGCTTTAGCACTGCCAGCTTCTCAGTCTCCATCTGGACCGGACTAAGCACTGACAGCTCTCCCCACCTCAGGGCCAAGTTCTGGGGCCCGGAAGTGCTCCTTCCCTGGCAACAGCCCCCTATTTCCTCTAGAGTTTATACTCTGTTTCCAGCCCAGCAGTAGCACCACACTCCAAAAAGATAAGCTCCCCATCTTTCCAAAGTCTAGCCTCAAACATCTCTACTTTGTTGTCTCAAACAGTTCCTGTAAAGCAGCCATCATTACTACCTACACTGCAGTCTCCAACAGGCTCCAAACACTGCCTTCTCCATAGCCCCAAGGCCTGAGTGATGTACATAGCACATTGTCAGCACACACTCGTGCCTTTTACTGAACAACCCCTTCTTTTCTCACATACCTCAGGTATTCAGGTCACGAAGCTTTGTTCAAATGACATCTGAAGTATATCTTGCTCCACCATGTGCTCCCTTGACTAAAGCATGTCGAGAGGGTAGGAACTCTGTGTTCTCTACTGAGTCTTTAGGATCTAGAGCAGTTTCTGGCCTACCAGATTGCTCAGGCAGTTAGGCAATCCAGATGATGGATGAGTGAATGGATAGATGGGTGGATGAGTGAATGGATAGATGGGTGGATGAGTGAATGGATAGATGGGTGGATGAGTGAATGGATAGATGGGTGGATGAGTGAATGGATGGATGGATGAGTGAATGGATAGATGGGTGGATGAGTGAATGGATAGATGGGTGGATGAGTGAATGGATAGATGGGTGGATGAGTGAATGGATAGATGGGTGGATGAGTGAATGGATAGATGGGTGGATGAGTGAATGGATGGGTGGATGAGTGAATGGATAGATGGGTGGATGAGTGAATGGATGGATGGGTGGATGAGTGAATGGATAGATGGATGGATGAGTGAATGGATAGATGGGTGGATGAGTGAATGGATAGATGGGTGGATGAGTGAATGGATAGATGGGTGGATGAGTGAATGGATAGATGGGTGGATGAGTGAATGGATGGGGGAGTGAGTGAATGGATAGATGGGTGGATGAGTGAATGGATGGATGGGTGGATGAGTGAATGGATAGATGGATGGATGAGTGAATGGATGGATGGATGGATGAGTGAATGGATAGATGGGTGGATGAGTGAATGGATAGATGGATGGATGAGTGAATGGATAGATGGGTGGATGAGTGAATGGGTAGATGGGTGGATGAGTGAATGGATAGATGGATGGATGAGTGAATGGATAGATGGATGGATGAGTGAATGGATAGATGGATGGATGAGTGAATGGATAGATGGATGGATGAGTGAATGGATAGATGGATGGATGAGTGAATGGATAGATGGATGGATGAGTGAATGGATAGATGGATGGATGAGGGAGTGAATGGGTAGATGGGTGGATGAGTGAATGGATAGATGGATGGATGAGTGAATGGATAGATGGGTGGATGAGTGAATGGGTAGATGGGTGGATGAGTGAATGGATAGATGGGTGGGTAGGTAATGTAAATGGGTCGGTGGACAGTTGGATGGGGGGATGGATAGCTGGGTGGGTAGGTGGGTGGACAGTTGTATGGGTGGGTAGGTAGATGGATGGGTGGGTGGGTGGGTGGACAGTTGGATGGGTGGGTGGATAGATCGGTAGTCAGTTGGGCAAGGAAATGTAAGGATGGGTGATGTTTCCACCATATACCAGGCACTGAGCTAGACAGGGTAATGCAAAGCTGAGTCATCTTCTGGGAAAATGTTCCATTATCAGAAGGCATGGTCATGGCTGAGAGAGGCCACAGCCCAGGGTGCTCCTTAGTTACTTTCAGGCAATGTTGGTGTGAGCCCAAGCCAAGATATAGGAGGTGTGGTCACTGGGCATTCAGCCTTGTCCTTAGCCATTGCTGTGTACATGGGCCGCCTCCTTAAGCTCCACCTACCCTGTAGACCCAGTGCAATGCAGCAAGGAGCCAAGTCCAAGGAGGTCAGAGGGAGGGCTTGGGTGGGGGAGGTGTCTTGTATATTATTTCCACAGCCCTGGGCTCCAGATTCCAGCCTCAGGCTGTGGGGGGCCGAGGGGAGGGCTCTTCCTCTCCTGTGGAGTAATCCCTTCCGCCTGAAGCCTTAATTATAGCCTTGGGGGCCAGTCTTGGATAAAGCTGTGGACCTGAGCCTTGTTCAGAGGCTCTGTCTTCCGGTGATGTTTCTTCTTTCACAAATAAGGCCTGTCCCTAGCCCATCCAGGCCAGTTCTTGCGGAGGTCTCTATCTCTGCTCTTCCAGGCCTGGGCCATTTTTTGACTGGCATTGGCAGGACCATCCCCAGATGACAAGACTGCCCTAGACCTAAATCGTACCACCCTTCTACAAAGTTAGCAATGTCAAGACAGGGAATTGCTCCTGATTCAGCTCTGTCTGATACTTTGGCTTTTAAGAGAAGTTTTAGGCTTACAGAAAAGTCGTAAAGATGGGGCAAAGTGTTTCCATGTGACCCACACTATTCCTTATTGCTAACACAGTAGGAGCACATGGCACACGGGGTAGAGAGACCCTCCGTGGCTTCAGGCTTCCCAACGTCTCTTATCCCAGGCACGCTGGATGAGGCCTCAGTGAGGGAAGGGTTGGAGGGGGTGGAAAATGCAAGGAGTTATAATCAACAGAGTTCACAGGCCCTCTCAGAACCAAGGTGACCGCACCAGCTATAACCCTCCATTCCCTTCCCACACCCTCCCCAGACTGTCTGACCTTCCAGAACTTTCCAGGCACAACCTACCTAAAGGAAACCATGTTGCTACATGGGGCAGCCAAGAAAACTGAGCCATGGAGAAGTCTTCATACAGGCCAGCCGACCACAGCGTGACATGAACATGAGTGCCTCTCTGGGCATCTGGTCGACAGGTTGCCCTTCTATTTGTCTTTATTCTGCATTCAAACACACAACATATGCATGTGGCACCCAGAAGTATGAGAAGACCAATAACCTGAACACCCTTTCTGTGAAACTGAAGGTCACCTCTGCTTCCCTGGACCCCTGGAGATCTGAGTGAATGGGTGTGGACACAGGGCACCACCTTGTGGCCAGACTTGGAAGTGCAGGAGCTCCTGGGGAAAGTTGTGAGCAGGAATTGGGCATGTTCCTAGAGACTCCAAAGGGATGCTTTAGCTATTGGTGCCCAGAGGTCACTGATAGGTCTCTTACTTTGCACTTTACATTGGGCTTCTGCTTACAGCTCATAAAACAGGTCCACAGAGTGTAGTCTCTGAACCAGCAGCACCTGGAAACTAGCTAGTGGGGAATTTCAGCCTCCGTGCAGGGTCTGGGCAAACCAGCCTCTACACTGCAGGCTCTTCTACAGGCATTTACAGCAGATAGATTATTCAGGTCTGAAGGTTTGGGGTTTGTTTGGTTTGGTTTGGTTTTGGTTTTTCGAGACAGGGTTTCTTTTTTTTTTTTTTAAATTTTTTATTAATTTATTCTTGTTACGTCTCAATGGTTATCCCATCCCTTGTATCCTCCCATTCTCCCCTCCCTCCCATTTTCCCCTTATTCCCCTCCCCTATGACTGTTCCTGAGGGGGATTTCTTCCCCCTGTATATGCTCATAGGGTATCAAGTCTCTTCTTGGCAACCTGCTGTCCTTCCTCTGAGTGCCACCAGGTCTCCCCCTCCAGGGGACATGGTCAAATATGAGGCACCAGAGTTTGTGTGAAAGTCATATCCCACTCTCCACTCAACTGTGGAGAATGATCTGTCCATTGGCTAGATCTGGACTGTATTGTCCTTGGCTGGTGCCTTAGTTTGAGTGGGACCCCTAGGGAGACAGGGTTTCTTTGCATAGCCTTGGCTACCCTAGACTCACTTTGTAGACCAGGCTGGCCTCGAACTCACAGCGATCCACCTGCCTCTGCCTCCCACGTGCTGGTATTAAAGGCGTGCGCCACCACGCCTGGCAGGCCTGAAGGTTTATTGCACATTTCACATCACCACTTTTATGTCACATATAAACATGGTGGATGATTGGGCTAGAGAGATGGCTCGTTGGTTAAAAACACTTGCCCCGCAATTGCATAACAGGCCTGGTATCCCACGATTGCCTGTAACTCCATTTCAAAGGCGTTTGAAGCCCTCTCCTGGCTTCTGTGTGTGCAGTGATATACAGTGTGACTGTCCACATATACATGGCAAAAGTCACACGGATGCATACGAATGCATAACTAATGAAAAACATGATGCTTCACACTCATTCAAAACCAATCAGCCATTTTGAGAAATAGTAAAAGCTTGCCCAGGTGAGAACCAGTCTTTCCTTTTTACCTGCAAAGTCGCCCTCCCACTGGATACTTCATATTTGCCAGAATCACAGAAAACTAAAGAGGGTTCTTAGAGGGGGTAGGGGTAGGTGTTGTTGTTGTTGTTGTCTTGTTGTTGTTTACTGGTGCTCTACAAAGGATGGATGACTGCTGAGCTAGCCTCGGAATGAGGGAGGCCACTTTGGCCTCAGAGAAGGTTAAGCACAGAACAGGACCCCTGCTACCCTGAGCACATACCACAGAGAATAAGCCATCACAAGCGCTGGCTGCAGTCTGAAGGCAGCGATGCTGCTGTTTCTGCTTTTTCATGAACAGGCTCAGACCCTTGTATGTTTGACTCCTGATGACCCATGCTGCCTTGCATGGGCAGCAAGTCTTAAGATGAGATGGCAGTCCACTGTGTAAAAAAATCATTCCTCGATGTGTAGGTTACTCTTAATTATTGACTTGGTTCGGAATCACCATAGAAGCATACTTCTGGGTGTGACTGTGTGGATGTTTCCAGAAAGGTTTAAATGAAGAGGATGGGCCTGCTCAGCATACGGGGCAGCACTGTGCCATGGGCTGGGAGCCCCTGGAAGGCAGCTGAGCATCACTGTTCATCTCTCTCTGCTTTCTGACTGGATTTAATGTAACAAGTGGCCTCTCCTGCTCTTACTGTTGTGACTCTCCACCAAGACGGAAACACCTTCAAACTCCAGACAAAAATAAGTGCTCCCTTCCTGAAGTTCTTTTTCTCAGATATTTTGTCATGTCAACAAGAAAAGGAGCTAATATACTCAGCAGATTAAGATGTCCGCCCAGGGGCCGGGCATGATGGCGCACACCTTTAATCCCAGCACCCTGGAGGCAGAGGCAGGTGGATCGCTGTGAGTTCGAGGCCAGCCTGGTTTACAAAGTGAGTCCAGGACAGCCAAAGCTATACAGAAAAACACTGTTTCAAAAAACCAAAAAAAAAAAAAAAAAAAAAAAAGAGCTGGAGAGATGGCTTGGAGGTTAAGAGCACTGTCTGTTCTTCCAAAGATCCTGAGTTCAATTCCCACAACTATCTATATGGTGGCTCACAACCATCTATAATGAGATCTGGTGTGGAGGTGTACATGCAGGCAGAATACTGTACAAATAGTAAATAAATAAATCTTTTTTTTTTAAAGAAAAAAAAAAAAAAAAAAAAAAAAAAAAAAAAAAGACGTCCACCCACCTATCCAGAAAAGAGCCGGCCCTGACACAACCTGAACAACCAAGACACTTTGACGTAGAAACAGCGACTGAAAACTCATACGGAAACGCTCGCCATAGGATGAGCCTGTGCCAGGTGGGGATGCAGGATCGGTTTGAGTGCTTCCATGTCTAAAGCCCGGAGTCAGATCCCCAACACAACATAAACCTGGAATAGTGATATATACTTGTCCTGGTACTAGAGAAGATCATAGAGTCAAGGTCCTCCTCAGTCCCATAGAGAGCACCAGCCTGGGATGAGAAAGAGCCTGTCTCAAAAACAATAAAGCAGCAGCCAGCAAGGTGGGTCATCCCTAGTACTACACACATGGAAGAAAGAGGAAACAGACTCCCACAATTATTCTCTGACCTCCACCGGTATGCGACGCCTTGTACATGACCCCCACCCCCCCACCCCCCACCCCGCGCCAGTAAATAAATAAAATTTTAAAATTAAAATCAAACATCAAGAAAGTTTAAAAAGCCAGGAAGTGGTGGTGCACGCCTTTGACCCCAGCACTTGGGAGGCAGGGGCAGGTGGATCTTTGAGTTTGAGTGCCCCAGCCCGAGGGGTTTTCAAATGGAGACCCTAGAAGGGGGTGCAGGAGTGAAAAAACGACAGGAGACACGAAGAAATGAGGGTAAGACAGTATTTCCGATCAAGCCCCATTTATTGAAAAATTTTACAGGGTTTATATAGGCAATTTCGGGGGCAAGGGCATTTGGGGGAAGCAGGGTTGCTATGGGAACCTATTGGCAGATGTCCTGCTATCCATCCTTTGTATCAAAGACTCCAAGATAAGGGAGTGAGCTCTGAGGGAACACAGCTACGGAAGCAAGATAAGCAAGCGGTCTCCCAGGAAGGAGTGGAGTGGCCTGGGCTGACCCCAGCCTGCTACGTGCCAGGCAGAAGTGTAGAAAATGGAGTCTACAGACAAGGTGGAATTGCCCAATGTTTTAAGCCAAGAGCCACTAAGGGAAGCTCCCCACATTTGAGGCCAGCCTGGTCTACAGAGTAAGTTACAGAATAGCCATGGCTACACAGAGAAACCTTGTCTCAAATAAAACAACAACAGAACATTCCAGAAGCAGCTCGTGGCCTCTGGGCAGTTTTCCTCACCTGCCTGCCTCGCTCTACTGAGGTGACTCTGATAAGCTGTCTTCTCCGGTTTATCTCTGGATTCATTCACAGCCCATCCCTAGCCTGCCAGACTTCTAACCCTCGTACATCCATGCTATGATTTTTCTCCATGAAAGGTAGATTGATGCAAGCTCTCTTGCCAGGAATGTGCCCTCTGGACCTGGCCACAAAGTTTCAAAACCTCAGCTGTTTTGTTCATGTAATGGTTAACTTGATGTGTCAATTTGACTGGACTCTGACGTCGAGATATTCAGTCAAACAATAGATGCCTCTGCGAGAGTTCTTGCAGCGAGAACACCAGCCAAGTTGGTGGGCTTTGGTGGAACAAAGGATCTTGCATAATGTGAGTGAGCCTTGTGATTAGTTAAAGACATGAGTAGCGCCAAGTCTGATTTACCCGAGCAAGAGAGAATCCTGCCTTCTGGCAACTCTGGGTGCTCTGCCCTGGGTCTGTACCTGCCAGCTTCCCATCAGGCCATGAGCCCCCCCCCCCCAAGTCCCCATAATCTAGGAATCCAATTCCTAAAATTAGCCAACCTCTCCTTTCCCCCTTTTCTCCTCCTGTTCCTCCTCCCGCTGGCCCTGTGGCCCTGCAGACTCCTGACTGAACTAACGCAGTTGAGGAAATTGAGCCCTAAACAGGGTAGCTTTTCTGACCTTTCACTCTGCAACGACAAGTCATCGATCCTCCTTTTGCGTTTGTTGTGTTAAGTTGGTGTCAAATGTAACACAGATACACCATGCGGTACAGAAGCGGAGCGTTGCCTCTTCTAAAGTCATACACACGCGACGTACCAGGGAACACTAGTTCCTGTGCAACAAGTGGCCACAAACCTAGCAACCTGACACAGTGTGCTTACCAAAATCTGTATTTCTGTGGGTCAGAGCTAAATCTTTGTAAGCTGGATTCCTCCTCGGACCCACCAGGGAAGCTGACTTGAGAAAAGGTATGTGGCGGGCCAACCACCTTTACGAACTCATTCTGCCTAAGTGTTAGCTGAGGCATGAGCCAAGGCAGAGTTGGAAGGTGTTGAGAGTCTGTTTGGAGGACAGAGTTAATAGGATGCTATGGAAGAGGGAGAAGAAATCCACGGCTTTGCGGCAAATATCTAGGGGGAATCTGTCTGTGACCCAGGAATTTTCCTTTGTGGCCTGCAGGTGGCACTGTCGAACTATTGTCTGTTCTCCTTTGTGGCCTGCAGGTGGAGCTGTACAACTGTTGTCTCCTGGCGAACAAGCGGGGTCCTGCGGTTTCTGGCTTTGGCTCTGACCCACAGAAACACAGGGATGTTGATAAGCACACTGCTTGTGGCCACTTGTATGGGAACATCTGATAATCTCTGGTGCATTAAGTGTGCATCACTTAAAAGAGGGAAGGCTCCACTCTGTAGTGCATAGTGTATCTGTGTCCCAATGGCATGAACTGCACCCAAAATATTGTGCAATCATCACTGATATTTATAAATTCTTATCACCCCAAACAAACTCCATACCTATCAAGCAATAACTCCAGGTTCTTCCAGCTTTCTGTCTCTTTGGAATTTTGTCTTGTTTTGCTTTGGTTGTTGCTATGTTGTTTGTAAGTTTTTCTGTTGCTGTTTGGCTGATTAGATGTTTGTTTGCTTGAGACAAGGTCTTACTATGTACCCCAGGCTGGCCTCAAATGCATTATTTAGCCCAAGCTGGCATCTAGATCGAAGCAGCCCTCCCATCTCAGCCTCTCACTACTTTATGTGTCTCTGAGTTTGCCTGTTCTGCGTGCTTCACATCTGTAGACGCACAGATGGCTACATTTGCACCCTTGTGCTGGATGGCCTCGATCTAGGTTTGTCCATGTCATGGCACCTGTCAGAAATATCTCCATTTTTGTGTCTGAGCAACATCCCATTGTTGGTCCTGACCACATGCCACAATCCCTTAATTTGTGACGGTTATTTTGCATGCAATGAGTGATCAGCCTCGGTCCATTCCTTTTCAACAGTCACAAAACTTACCCACAGTGGCTGTATGTTTTCTGTGAATCTGTATTTTGTTTTCTCCTTTTCTTTCTCCCCCACCCCCCATCCCCTGCCCCAGTTTGTGCTTTATTTTATTTTATTTTCAGTCCAGGTCTCTCTATGTATCCCTGGAAGTCCTGGAACTTGCTATATAGATCAAGCTGGACTCATATTAACAAATATCTGTTTGCCTCTGCCTCTGCCTCTGCCCCTGCCCCTGCCCCTGCCCCTGCCTCTGCCCCTGCCCCTGCCTCTGTCTCTGCCTCTGCCTCTGCCCCTGCCTCTGCCCCTGCCTCTTCCCCTGCTCCTGCCTCTGCCCCTGCCCCTGCCTCTGCCTCTTCCCCTGCCTCTGCCCCTGCCCCTGCCCCTGCCTCTGCCTCTTCCCCTGCTCCTGCCTCTGCCCCTGCCCCTGCCTCTGCCTCTTCCCCTGCCCCTGCCTCTGCCCCTGCCCCTGCCCCTGCCTCTGCCTCTTTCCCTGCTCCTGCCTCTGCCCCTGCTTCTGCCCCTGCCTCTGCCTCTGCCCCTGCCTCTGCCCCTGCTCCTGCCCCTGCCTCTGCCTCTCTGCCCCTGCCCCTGCCTCTCTGCCCCTGCCTCTGCCTCTGCTTCTCTGCCTCTCTGCCTCTGCCCCTGCCTCTACCCCTGCCTCTGCCCCTGCCCCTGCCTCTGCCCCTGCCCCTGCCTCTCTGCCCCTGCCCCTGCCTCTGCCCCTGCCTCTCTGCCCCTGCCTCTGCCTCTGCCCCTGCTCCTGCCCCTGCCTCTGCCTCTCTGCCCCTGCCTCTCTGCCCCTGCCTCTGCCTCTGCTTCTCTGCCTCTCTGCCCCTGCCTCTACCCCTGCCTCTGCCCCTGCCCCTGCCTCTGCCCCTGCCCCTGCCTCTCTGCCTCTGCCTCTGCCCCTGCCCCTGCCTCTGCCCCTGCCCCTGCCTCTCTGCCCCTGCCCCTGCCTCTGCCCCTGCCCCTGCCTCTCTGCCCCTGCCTCTGCCCCTGCCCCTGCCTCTCTGCCCCTGCCCCTGCCTCTGCCCCTGCCTCTCTGCCCCTGCCTCTGCCCCTGCCCCTGCCTCTGCCTCTTCCCCTGCTCCTGCCTCTGCCCCTGCTTCTGCCCCTGCCTCTGCCTCTGCCCCTGCCTCTGCCCCTGCTCCTGCCCCTGCCTCTGCCTCTCTGCCCCTGCCCCTGCCTCTCTGCCCCTGCCTCTGCCTCTGCTTCTCTGCCTCTCTGCCCCTGCCCCTGCCTCTGCCCCTGCCTCTGCCCCTGCCCCTGCCTCTGCCCCTGCCCCTGCCTCTCTGCCCCTGCCTCTGCCCCTGCTCCTGCCTCTCTGCCCCTGCCTCTGCCCCTGCTCCTGCCTCTGCCCCTGCCTCTGCCTCTGCCTCTGCCCCTGCCCCTGCCTCTGCCTCTGCCCCTGCCCCTGCCTCTCTGCCCCTGCCTCTGCCTCTGCCCCTGCCCCTGCCCCTGCCTCTCTGCCCCTGCCTCTGCCTCTGCCCCTGCCTCTGCCTCTGCCTCTGCCTCTGCCCCTGCCTCTGCCCCTGCCCCTGCCCCTGCCTCTCTGCCCCTGCCCCTGCCTCTGCCCCTGCCCCTGCCTCTCTGCCCCTGCCTCTGCCTCTGCCTCTGCCCCTGCCTCTGCCTCTGCCCCTGCCCCTGCCTCTGCCCCTGCCCCTGCCCCTGCCCCTGCCTCTCTGCCCCTGCCTCTGCCCCTGCCCCTGCTTCTGCCTTTCTGCCCCTGCCTCTGCCTCTGCCCCTGCCTCTGCCTCTGCCTCTGCCTCTGCCTCTGCCCCTGCCTCTGCCCCTGCCCCTTCCCCTGCCTCTCTGCCTCTGCCCCTGCCTCTGCCCCTGCCCCTGCCTCTGCCCCTGCCCCTGCCTCTCTGCCCCTGCCTCTGCCTCTGCCCCTGCCTCTGCCCCTGCCTCTGCCTCTCTGCCCCTGCCTCTCTGCCCCTGCCTCTCTGCCCCTGCCTCTGCCCCTGCCCCTGCTTCTGCCTTTCTGCCCCTGCCTCTGCCTCTGCCCCTGCCTCTCTGCCTCTGCCCCTGCCTCTCTGCCCCTGCCTCTGCCCTTGCCTCTGCCTCTGCCTCTGCCCCTGCCTCTCTGCCCCTGCCCCTGCCCCTGCCTCAGCCCCTGCCCCTGCCTCTGCCTCTGCCCCTGCTTCTGCCTCTCTGCCCCTGCCCCTGCCTCTCTGCCCCTGCCCCTGCCTCTCTGCTCCTGCCCCTGCCTCTGCCTCCTCTCCCTCCTCTGCCTCTGCTTCCCAAGAGCTGGAATCAGTGGGATACGCCACCATGCCCTGTTGGTTTATCTTTATAATAACAGCCTTCTCCCAGGATATATGCCCACTCAAATCTGTTGCTTTTTATTCTTTCCCACTTAAAAGTACTTTATTAGTGGCTAGAGAGATGGCTCAACAGTTAAGAGCTCTGGCTACTCTTCCAAAAGACGTGGCTTTGATTCTCAGCACACACTTCACAGCTCAAGCTGTCTGTTAACTCCAGGTGCAGAGGATCAGAAGCCCTCTTCCGGCTTTCTCAGGCGCAGGAACACACATGGTACACAGGCTTACATGCAAAACACAAAGTAATCATAATAATTTAAACATTTTTAAAGAGCATACTCAGAATTTTTGTTTTTATTCATTTTTTGCTTTATGAATATGTGCTGGCTCGTGTTTTTGTCAGCTTCACACCACCAGAGTCATTTGTGATGAGGGAATCCTGATTGAGAAGATGCTCCCTACCAGACTGGCCCATGGACAAGCCTATGGGACATTTTTTGATTGTTGACTGATGGAAGGCCCAGCCCTTTGGAGATGGTGCCAACCATGGGCTGATAGTCCCGAGCTGTAACCATAGGCTGAGCAAGCCATGGGGAGCAAGCCATGGGGAGCAAGCCAGTAAGCAGCATCCCCTCTGGGCTCTGCTTTAGCTCTTGTTTCCTGGTTACCACTTTGAGCTCCTGCCCTTACTTCCTCCAGTGACTAGTGTGACCTGAGAGTTGTAAGATCAGATAAACCGCTTTCTCTTCACGTTGCTTTTGGTCACTGTGTTTTGTCACAGTGATAGGAAACCTAAGATAGTGTATAAGAGTGCTGCCCACATGTGCACAAGTGAACTGCATTGAGTGCCTGGTGCTCATGGAGGCCAGACAGGGCACTGACTTCCCTGGCTGAAGCTACAGATGGTTGTGAGGCACAATGTGGGTGTGAGGAAACAAATCTGGGTTTTCTTCGAGAGGAGCAAATGCTCTTAACTCCTGAGCCAATCCAGCCCCTCTTGCACCCATTTTGAAAGTGGGTTGTTGGTGGGGGTGATGTTGGCTCAGAGGCATTATTTGTATAGTCTGGATATTAATCCCATAGCAGATTGATAAATTCAAAGTTTTTTTTTCTCCTGAGCGTTGTTGCCTTTCCAGTGTCCTTTTATACACAATGCTTTTAATTCTGATTAAATACTATCTATGTCTTACTGTCCTATTGCTGTTAAGACACCGTGATGACAACAACAACAACAAAAGGCATCGTGACCAAGGCACCTTATAAAAGAAAGCATTTCATTGGGGGCTTCCTTAGCTCAGAAGACTAGAGTCTGGCAGCATCATGGCCGGGAGCATGGCAACCCACAATCAGGCAGGCTCCAGAGCAGTAGCTAAGACCTTACATCTGACCCACTAGCAAGAGGAAGGGGGGGGGGGGTGGGAGGAGGAAAAGAAGAGAGAAAAAAGAGCACTAAACGGGAATGGTGTGGACCTGTGGAACCCCAGAGCCCACCCTCAGTGACACACCTCCTCCAACGAGGCCACACCTCCTAATCCTTCCCAAACAGTTCCACCAGCTGGGGGCCGAGCATCAACCATTTGGCCTACAGGAGCCTTTCTCATTTATCTTGAGATAGGGTCTCGTGTAGTCAGGGTTAGCCTTGAACTTGCTATGTAGCTGAGAGAGATCTAGAACTCTCCATCTTCCCATTGACTCCTCCCACTGAGGAGACGTAGAGTCCAGTGGCATGAATTACATCTAAAATTTGTTTTAAAACTATTCATTAAATTCTTATCAGCACAGAGACTCTTTACCATAAAGCAATAACTTCAGTTCCAATAACTACAGCGTGACCACCTTGCCTTGTTTTAATTTCTCTTTTTTTCACTCTTTTCTTATACTTTTACATTTATTTTGTTGTTGTTGTTGTTGTTATTTCCATGTTAGAGGAATTTTGGTTCAGAACATGACTGCTCTGGCAAGAGATCACATCCAAAGACTTTTTATGTCTGTGTGATCCGGCTGGGATACAGACACACCTTTAATGCAGGAGACAGAGGGAGGCAGATATGAGTTCAAGGCCAGCCTGATATAGAGCAAGTTTTAGGTTAAGAAAAACTTGGCTGCAGGCATGGTGGTACATGTCTATTATCTCAAACAGCGAAGGTAAAGTGGGTTTGTAGAAGGAAGAACAGTATTTGAAAATGATGTTTAGTTGAGTGGCAGAAAAAGTGACAAATCAGAGAAAATTGACAGAATGGGCTCTGCTGAACTCTCAGGAGAAGAGAGAGGAAAGGGAAGCCACTTAAGGGAGCAGCACGGTGAACAAAGATGGAGGGGGCAGTTTTACTGGAATAATTTCATAGAGAGGTTGAAGAGAGAACAAGCCAGACCCTAGCTTGTGAAGACAGAACGAGCCAGAGAACGAGAAGGAGCCAGAAGATTAGAAAAGATTGCTGGAGTTAGTTTGAGGCCAAGCAGAGCAATCTGAAGCTGAGAGAAAAGCCAGATCGAGTTAAGTCGAGGAGTTTGAGCCAGAACAGCTGAGCTGATCCAGCCAGCCCACAGCTCAGTAAGAACAAGATGGAGTGAGCTTATTAAGCAGCGAGTCTTAGAGGCTGAAAACATTCTAGCCCTAGGTGAGATTGTGTGGAGGCTCAAAGCTTCCAGGACTCAACCTAGGTCAGCAGACAGGCAGTAAGCCTCCAAGGCAACAGCTGAGGCAGGCAAATAAAAGCTCCTTTTCCATATGGCGCCCAGCTCCTGAGCTCTTTGACTCTGGGGCTTTTGGCTTTCTCCCTCCTGAGCTGTCTGCTGAGCTAGCAAGCTTTTGGCCTTGGGCTTTTGACTTTTAGCCTCTGGTCTTTTCCTTCTGGGAAGTGAGCTGAGTAAGGAGGTCAGCTGGGTGCTTTCTCTGCCTCTCTGAGTTAGCAAGTTTTCACCCCAGCATCTTGCTCCTGGGTTTTCTTTTCTTTTCTTTTCTTTTTCTTTTTTTTTTTTTTTGAGAGGGGGTTTCTTTGTGTAGCCTTGGCTGTCCTGGAGTCGCTTTGTAGACCACGCTGGCCTCAAACTCACAGTGATCCACCTGCCTCTGCCTCCCGAGTGCTGGGATTAAAGGCATGCACCACTATGCCTGGCCTGCTCCTGGGTTTTCATCGGTAAATATCAAAGGATTTCGGTTTTACTTTCCTTTTTCTTTCTTCTTCTTCTTCTTCTTCTTCTTCTTCTTCTTCTTCTTCTTCTTCTTCTTCTTCTTCTTTTTGTTCATTCATTTGTTTTTCAAGACAGAGTTTCTCTGTGTAGCCTTGGCTGTCCTGGACTCGCTTTGTAGACAGGCTGGCCTCGAACTCACAGCGATCCGCCTGCCTCTGCCTCTGCCTCTGCCTCTGCCTCTGCCTCTGCCTCTGCCTCCCAAGTGCTGAGATTCATGTGCCACCACTGCCCAGCTAGGTTTTACTTTCTTTAAAACAACATTTTATGCTGAGCAGTGATGGCACACGCCTTTAGTCCCAGCACTCAGGAGGCAGAGGCAGGTGGATTGCTGTGAGTTCAAGGCCAGCCTGGTCTACAAAGCAAGTCCAGGACATTCAAGGCTACACAGAGAAAACCTGTCTCGGAAAAAATAAAACCCAAAAACAAACAAACAAAACATTTTATATATGTGTACAGGAATATGCATACCATGCACATGTGTGGGAGTCAGAGAAAAACATGGAGTTGATTCTCTCCTTCCACATTTATGTGACTTCTGGGGATCCAGCTCAGGTTGTCAAGCCGGTGTGACAAGCACTGTTAGCTGCTGAGATTTTCCTGTGTGCCTGTAGATACTGGTCTATGCTGAGCTGACTCATATGGTGCAGGGTGAGTGACACTTTCACTTGGGAACAGGCCTTGGCCGCGTCAAGAGCACTTCCTTCAAACTCAGGATCTAAGAAAAGAACCTACTAGCCCAGGCAGGTCAGGAGAATGTCACAAGCCACAGAGCAGCCAATGAGCAGCAGAGCCCCAAGTCAGATCCAGTTGCCCACTCAGCAGCACTGGAAGGCTTACATGGGTTTGGGGGCCAGAGGCCACCGGGCTTGAGGTAGCTGCGGGCAGAGAAAGGAACAGAGTTACCTTGGTGAACACGGGGAGATACAGGAGTCAGAACTTTAAGGTGGGGGCACGCACAGGACAGGTGTGCAAGGCTGGACACCTGCTGCCTCTCACTGTAGTCAAAGTACCCTCCTGAGATGTGCTGGGGACTGCTGTGCCCACAAAGCCCCAAGGGGTGGAGGGCACTGCAGAGGCCCTGAGCCGCCAGCTCTGTAAAGCAGGAAACGCTGAAATTTGGCCCTAAGAGTGGTCTCTCAGTGTAGTAGTAAGGGTCCCCATAATCTTAGCAGCTAGGAGATCCAAATCCCTGCTATAAACACTGGGGTACACCGGGAGGGGTTGGAGTGGGGTGGGTGCTGCTCAACTCAGGGAAAGGCTCTGGGCACCCTGGGGGCATTCTGCCCCATTGCTCCCACCCTTTGTCCTAAGTCACAGAAGAGACAGACCCAGGGCACTTTAAAGGAATCTGTCTCCTGTTCACCTGCTAAGGCAATAAAGGGACGCCTGTCCTCAAAGCTTCAAGTTTGGCTCCCTTAAAAGCAAGAATCTTCCCATGACCCCACCCACAGGAAGAGCCAGGTGATGGAGGGTGTTTTGCTGGCAGTGGTGATTAACTCAGCCTTGAGGAAGGTCCAGGGTTCTTGCCAGCCTACACTACGACAGAGGCAGCTGTGGACTTGTTCCTGCACTCTGCGGGGTAACAAGGGTCAACTTTATGGCCCCGTTCTCCCAGTGGGACAGTACAGTTATTGTACCCAAGGCCTCGGTTTCAGCCTTCTTCCAGACATGCAACAGGGGCCCTGGGGACACCATTTGAGCTAAAAATTAACCAGACTGTGCGTGCGTGCAATGGCTTTCTTTGTATTATATCTTCACTGTGGTGCTCGGGACAGGATCCAGGGTCGCAAGCTTGCTAAGCTTGCAATCCACCAAGGAGCCACGTCTGATTATAGTAAATGGACACAGCACAAGCTTTACCCAGTCTTAAAAAGAGAAAAAAAAAATCATGCTACTTTCAGGAAAATAGGTAGAACTGGAAATTATTACCTGAAATATCCCAGATTTAGAAAGCAAATGCTGCATGTTTTCTTTTATGTGGATCCTGATTCTAACCTGTGTCTGTCTGTGTGTCTGTCTGTCTGTCTGTCTGTCTGTCTGTCTATGACGAGGGACTATAGGGCATAGGTCAAGCTACTGGAAAGGGGACCATGAAAGGGGAATAAAGATGAAGCAGCAGAAGACACATGGTGCACAGGCCACGTGGTGAGTGGAAGGAGGAGGGGACCAGCAGAAATGAGAGCTGTGGGAGAGTGAAGTCAGGGAAGAATATCAACAACCACAACAACAACAACAACAACAACAGCAACAGCAACAGCAACAGCAGCAACAGCGTCTATGAAAATCCTGTAATGAAACCCATTGCTCTTTACATATTCCTAATGATATTTATTATTTTATGTGCACTGGTGTTTTGCCTGCATGCATGTCTGTGTAAGGGCATCAGATCTCCTGGAACCGGAATTACAGACAGCTGTGAGCTGCCACGTAGGTGCTGGGAATTGAACTCTGGTCCCCTGGAAGAGCAGCCTGTGCCCTTAACCACTGAGCCATCTCTCCAGCCCATAATTTTTTTTATAACTAATAAAATAAAAATAAATAAATAAAAAGTTTCTGAATCAGCAAGATGGCTCGGCGAGTAAAGGCCTTTTCAGCCAACCTGATTACCCGGATTCAAACCCCAGAACTTACAAGGTAAACGGAGAGAACTGACCACTGCAAGTTAGCCTCTGACCTCTGCGTGCACACTGAGATGCACACCTATACACACAGCACTCACATGGACACGAAAACTCTCGCAAAATAAATATAAAAATATGGCCGGGCGGTGGTGGCGCAAGCCTTTAATCCCAGCACTTGGGAAGCAGAAGCAGGCGGATCGCTGTGTGAGTTTGAGGCCAGCCTGGTCTACAAAGCGAGTCCAGGATAGTCAAGGCTACACAGAGAAACCCTGTCTCGAAAAACAAAACAAAAACAAATAAATATAAGAATACATTTGAAAATAAAATTAAAAACACCCCCTTTTCCATCTTGCTCACATCTAAGTGCACATCTCAGTGTCAGGAAAGCACATTCCCAGTGTTGTGCACACCTTGCCACTGTCCACTTCCAGAACTTGCTATCTTCCAATGCTGAACTCTGGCCTCATTAAGCATCGACTCAACCCACCCCCCCCAATCCTCCCAGCCTCTGGCACCCAATCTCACTTCCTGTTTCTGTGGCTCTGAGGACTCCAGGAAACTCTTAGAAGTAAATCCACAGTACCTGACTGTTGGCTCTGTTTCTTAACACTTAAACTTTATTATACAACCCAACTATCCTATACAAGAGGGAAAAAAGGTTAAAGGGAAACAAGAGTGAACCTTCCGGTATCTGTTCCACGGGACGGGTCCCTAGGTGTCTCTGGCCTGAGCACTGGTCCGACTTGTGTGCTCGTCCTTTCCCTGATCCATGTGAGCTCGTGCTCCGAACCTGCAGCCTTCTCCTCTCCTCTGCGCTTGCGTCTCTCTCTAGGGCACAATGGCCGGTCTTGCTCCCGAATCCCTTCTCTCATCGATTTCAATTAGAAACACAATCGCCTGCCTGGAGTCTCTGGTCCATTTTCAGAATTCTGGACCCAGGATGGTTCCTCCTAGTCTTTAGCAAGGTCCATCTCAGTGGGGTGTCAGTGGTGTTTCCAGGCAGCGGAGCCCAAGGCAAGATACGCCTAGACTGCCTTCACCTGGGATAATGCCTACAATGCCTACACTTCCACACATCCCTCTTTTCTTTTTTGAAAAATTAAGAACTATATACACAAATGTACATATATACAGAAGCATCAGGTATAAAATACATAACCCAGTCCTTTTGTGTTTGATAACCCTGAGAAAGTACTTCACTGCCCTATCAAAGAGAGTCCTTTTCTATTGTCTAAAGGTTTCAAAAGTCTCTTCATTAGAAATTGTAATTATCAATCTATAAATGTGTTTTTACTTCTTAAACTAAAGCTTCTAGTAACACCGGGGCTATCTAGTCTTCAGTTCCATCAGAGACAAAAGAAGGAAATTCCATCTAATGTAAAGGAAGTGCTGGTGGGCAACTTCCAAGTGTGGATACAACAGAGAGAGATGACCGTTTGGACAGTCACTGGATTCTCTCCATCGTTGGGGCAATCAGTCTTCAGCCTTATTGGCCCAAAACATCCAACAAACTGCTTTGTGAAGCAGGAATTCCGATGGTGTGGTCCACCTGGTCTCTGCAAAGCTGGACAGTCAACTTTCCAGCATCACTGTTGATCATAGCGGACAGTCAGCCTGTCATCAGCAGTCCAGTGACCATTCTGTCACCCTCATCTCTTAATGCCCTCATCTTCAATGATGTATTCAGAGATGCAGCCAGGAGTGATGTCTCTCTGTCAGGAAAGCCCTCATCATTAAATGCCATATTCTGTGGATCTCTGAAGAGTTTGAAGACCAGGTCTCTATCTAGTCTCACAGTTATCAATCTATTCCTTTGAAGACATATACAAGAAACTAAACAAAACTGCTCTATGACCAAGTAAATTAGTATTGGGTGGGAGAGAAGACAGAGGAAATGGTCTGAAGGAGCATGAAAGTGAACTCAGAGGACAAGGTTTCTCTTGGGGGACACTCTATGGCCTTGAACGATGCTTGGATAAGAGGTGCCATTGTGCCCTGAGGCAGAAAGGCTGGACCAAGGTTTCTAAAGGAGGCTATAGCCTTTAGCCATGAAACTGTTCAGATTGTGTAGGTCTCACTGGAGACCTCTGGGGTCTTGGCTTCCTGTTGAACTTGCATCGGCACACTCTCCATTGAACCAAGGAGTGCATCTCCAGTGCCGCTCAGGCCAGAACCCATGGTGACTCCCCCAGAGTGGAGCCATAGGGTCATTGAATATGTTCAAGAGTGAGAAGACAGAATTGTGACATTTTGACAGAAAGGTTTGTGATGCCACTGGTCTTGTGACATTCAGGCTGGCACATATCTGGTAGGCCAAGAGTGGTTCCGGCCTGAAGCAAGCAGAAGCAACCTGTGTGAATTTCGGTTGTGTCCTACAGGGAAGGGTGTGCCATGCCCCTCACTTTTCTTTTTCCCACTGGCTTGAGGCGTGGTCACCCAGAAAAGGGAGCCGCCCCAGGCAGAGACAGATAGTACCTGATCTTATACTGCTTAGGCCCTATTGTTTGGGTTAGAGTCAGGCGACAGAGCTGTCACCAGAGCTGAGCTGACAGTCCAGCTGCCAGATCTTCAGGTCCGCTGCATGGAGATGAGTCCTCCCAGGATTGCTGTGATCACTGGACTTCAGCTGTGGAGCAGAAACCCTCATGAAATTGCAGACTGGGAGCCGGGTGTGGTGGCGCTTGCCTTTAATCCCAGCACTCGAGAGGCAGAAGCAGGTGGGTTGCTGTGAGTTCAAGGCCAGCCTGGTCTACAAAATGAGTCCAGGACAGCCAAGGCTACACAGAGAAATGCTGTTTCGAAAAAAAAAAAATCTCTAGAGCTTTCCTCAGCTGTTGCCAAGGTGCTTTGTCCTTCCAAAGAAGCTAAGACCACACTGAGGTGAGGCCCTCCTGCCACACAGACACTCACCACAGCCAGCAGTCCTCATCATGGCCTCCTTCTCCAAGCCTGCCTGTAACTACTCCACCTTCACCTTACACTGTAACGTTGAGCAAAGAGGGTGGGATGGGTGCCCTATTTAAGAAGCCAGAGTCAATGTTGAGTGGGAGTGGGTGACACCTGCCTGTTCACACCTCAGCTGTGACAGTGGGAGTGTGTGACACCTGCCTGGTCACACCTCAGCTGTGACAGTGGGAGTGTGTGACAGCTGCCTGTTCACACCTCAGCGGTGACGGTGAGAGTGTGTGACAGCTGTTTGTTCACACCTCAGCGGTGACAGTGGGGGTGTGTGACACCTGCTTGTTCACACCTCAGCGGTGACAGTGGGAGTGTGTGACACCTGCTTGTTCACACCTCAGCAGTGACAGTGGGAGTGTGTGACAGCTGCTTGTTCACACCTCAGAGGTGACAGTGGGAATGTGCAGCTGCTTGTTCACACCTCAGTGGTGACAGTGGGAGTGTGTGACACCTGCCGGTTCACACCTCAACAAACCAGGAAGCAGAGATGGTCCTTTGAATCTTTTGCTTTTCATGGAAATTTTAGAACTGAATTTTTGATATCTACACAATACCTTCCTGAAATTTTCAGTTTTGTTGCATTGACTCTTAAGTCAAATTAGGAAGAACATCTTTTTCTTTTTCTTTTTTTTGGGGAGGAAGACGGGGTGGGTTGTGTTCTGAGTTTTGGGTTTTGGAGACAGGGTTTTCTCTGTGTAACAAAGCCATCACTATCCTGGACTCGATTTGTAGACCAGGCTAGCCTCGAGCTCACAGAGATCTGCCTACCTGTAGGAAGAACATCTTAATGATATTAAGATTTTCATTTAAGCCAGGTGCATGCCTGTAATCCTAGCACCCAGGGAGGCAGAGGCAGGTGGAGTTCTCTGAGATCAAGGCCAGCCTGGTCTACAAAGAAAGTCCAGGACAGCCAGGGCTATGTAACAGAGAAACCTTGTCTTGGAAAAAAAAGAAAGAAAGAAAGAAAGAAAGCTTTTGTTTCCTGCTGGACAGTGATGATACACACTCAGGAGGAAGAGGCAGGTACATCTTTGCGAGTTCAAGGCCAGCCTGATCTACAGAGCAAGTTCCAGGACAGCCAGAGCTACACACAGAGAACCCCTATCTCTTAAAAAACAGAAGAAAAACTGGGCATGGTGGCACATGCCTTTAATCCCAGCACTCGGGAGGCAGAGGCAGGTGGATCACTGTGAGTTCAAGGCCAGCCTGGTCTACAGAGCGAGTCCAGAACAGCCAGGGCTACACAGAGAGACCTTGTCTTGAGAAAAAAATTGTTTTCATGAACATTATTTAATTCTTTAATTTCTTTCATACAATCTAGAGCTTATCTCATATAGGACTTTATATAATTTGAAAGATTTATATCTAAGTATTTCACCTTTTTGTGACAATGTAAGTGAAAAAAAATTAATGAAAAAGGTTTCTAAAGCTATTTTATTTGGGAAAAAATTTCATGTGCCAGGTGTGGTGGCACACTCCTTTAATCCCAGCACTTGGGAGGCAGAGGCAGGCAGACCTCTGTGAGTTCGAGGCCAGCCTGGTCTACAAAGTGAGTCTAGGACAGCCAAGGCTACACAGAGAAACCCTGTCTCAGAAAAAAAAGCTATTTTATTTGTAATTATGCATACGTGTGGATGGAGGGTGCTATGTGCATAAGTGCAGGCGCCCATGGAGTCTGAAAGAGGGTGCTGGACCCTCTGGATCTGGAGTGTAGGTAATTGTGAGCTTCCCACGTCAGCGCCAGCTACCAAATTCAGTATTGCTCTTGAGTGCTAAGCCATCTCTCCACTCATGTGTGCTGTGTTTTTAAATTCTGATGCTTTGTTGCTGATACACAGGAAATCAAAGAGCTTGCAGATGATCTTTGTGTTCTATAATAATTTACTAGTTCTAGAAATGTGTTTGTTGCCTAGCATCTTCTGTACACATGTGTTGTATACAAACAAATACAGTGTGTCTTTCCTCCCGGTCTGGGTACCCTCTATTTGATAGTGTGAGAGACAAGCTTCCCCTTAGTATCAGCTTTATAGTAAAAACAACTGGTTTGTCACTATTCAGTGTGGTGTTAGCTGTAGGTGTCTTGAAGATGTCCTTCACCAAATTGAGGAAGTTCCACTTCTCCTTCTTCTTCTTCTTCTTCTTCTTCTTTTTTTCTTTTTCTTTTTCTTTTCTTTTTTTTTTTTTTTTTTTTTTTTTTTTTAGTTTTTTGAGACAGGGTCTCTCTGTGTAGCCTTGGCTGTCCTGGACTCACTTTGTAGACCAGGCTGGCCTCGAACTCACAGCGATCCTTCTGCCTCTGCCTCTTGAGTGCTGGGATTAAAGGCATGCGCCACCATGCCCGGCGTAAGGAAGTTCCATTTCAAAAGGAGAAAGGGTCTCATTATGTAGCCCTGGCTGACCTAACTCACTCTGAAGACCAAGTTGGCCTCAAACTCACAGAGGTCCACCTGTTCCCTGCCTCCCAAATGCTAGGATTAAAGACGTGCACCCCATCAGGCCTAGCCCTGTACTAAGGATTTGTTTCTTAAGAACAGTCTTTAAGTTTTCACAAATACCTTTTGTTTTGGACCAAGTCTTGCTATGTAGCCCAGGCTGGCCTCAAACTTTCATTTTTCAAGCGTCAGCTTCCTGAGACCTGGGATTACACATCCAGCCTTAAGTTCTTTCCTGCCCCAGTTGACATGATCGTGTAAGGTCATGCACTGTACTCATGGGTATCTGAATGTCAAACGAGGCTTTGTTGCTAGGGAGAGAATCCACTTGATTGTGATATATACTTTATTTTACACAAGGTTGGTCCAACTTGTTAATATTCAATGGAAGGCTAGAAGACCGTTGCATCATGTTCATAAGAAATAGTAATCTTTGTTAGGTTTTCATATTGAAGCATTACTTGCTTCATCAGGAGATTTAGGAAGTGTTTCCTCTATAATGTTTAGAGAATTCTTTTTTTTTTTTTTTTTTCTTTTTTTGGTCTTTTGAGACAGGGTTTCTCTGTTTAATCTTGGCTATCCTAGGCTTGCTTTGTAGACCAGGCTAGCCTCAAACTCATAGCGATCCACCTGCCTCTGCCTCCTGAGTGCTGGGTTTACAGGTATGCGCCACTACACCCAGCTTTAGATAATAATTTATTCACTTCTTTAAAAATTTCTCAGAATTCACTGAGGAGTGTGGCATATGCCTTTAATCCAAGCACTCGGAGGCAGAGGCAGGCAGATTGCTATGAGTTTGAGGCCAGCCTGGTCTACAAAGGGAGTCCAGGACAGCCAAGGCTACACACAGAAACCTTGTCTTGGGAAAAACAAACAAACAAACAAGTTTTTTTTAAAAATTCTCAGAATTCATCAGTAAAACAATCAGATCTCATGGTTGTGTTAGGAAAGTTACAAAGTATTGACCTAATTAATTTATCAATTGATAGAGGGTATATTAGTAACTTTTCCATCGTTGTGCCATGACCAAGGCAATTTATAGAAGAAAGAGTTTGTTTTGGGCTTATGGTTCCAAAGGGTTAGGGTCCATCATATTGGGGACAGTAGGGAACAGACATGGCAGTTAGATCTGGAAAGTGAGAGCTCACATTTTAAACTGCAAACACCAAGCAGAAAGACCCAACTCAAAATAGCTCACAAGGGCTAGAGAGATGGCTCAGTGGTTAAGAGCACTGCCTGCTCTTCCAGAGGTTCTGAGTTCAATTCCCAGCAAGCACATGGTCATTCACAACCATCTATAATATATGATGCCCTCTTCTGCAGATAAAGCATTTACATACAATAAAGAAAATAAATAATCTTTAAAAAAAAAAAAGTTCGCAAAGCTAACCCCCCAGTGACATACTTCCTCCTTCAAGGCCACACCTCCTAATCCTGCCAAATAGGATCACCAACTGGAGAGCAAGTAATCAAAGCCTGAAAATATGGAGGACACTTCATTCAAACCACTACTCAGGGCTGCTCACTTGTTGATTCCTTGTATCAGTTCTGGAAGATTTTATTTTTCAAGAAATTGGTAGGTGCACACCTTTAATCCCAGCACTTGGGAGGCAGAGGCAGGCGGATCTCTGTGAGTTTGAGGCCAACCTGGTCTACAAAGAGCGTCCAGGACAGCCAGGGCTACATGGTGAAACCCTGTCTCAAAAAACCAGATTTGGTGGTGGCACACGTCTTTAATTCCTGCACTTAGGAGGCAGAGGCAGGTGGGTCTCTAGCGTTCAATGCCAGCCTGGTCTACATAGCAAGTTCCATGCCAACCAGAGCTCATAGTGAGACCCTGCCTCAAAACAAAACAACAAAATCTGGTGTATTTTGTCAAATGTATAGACAGAGGGTTGCTCAGAGCATTTCCTGAATATTCTTTAATTCGTGGAATTGATTGTGATAACTCTCACCAGTTCTAATTCTAGTAATTTGTATTTTATCTCCTTTTTTTCTTCCTTTGTTTGGCTAGGGTGTTGTTGTTTTATGTTGTTTTGTTTTTGTTTTTTGAGACAAGATTTCTTTGTTACACAGAACCCTGGCTGTCCTGGACTCTCTTTGTAGACCAGGCTGGCCTTGAACTCAGAGATCTGCCTGCCTCTGCCTCCCAAGTGCTGAGCTTAAAGGTGTGCACCAGGCTAGGGTTTTTATAATACCTATTCTTTCCAAAGAACCAGCTTGATTTTTATTAATTTCTTACTGTCAGTTTCGTCGATTTCTGTTCTAATTTTTATTATTTTCTTTTTTTCCTGATTACTTGGAATTTAATTTGTCTTTATTCTTCTAGTTTCCTTTTAAAATTGTTATTATTTTGTGTGTTCGCATATATATATATGTATGTATATGTATATGTATGTCTGTGACTCAAAGCAGTCAGGAGAAGGTGTCGGGTCCCCTGGACCTGGATCACAGTCTTTCCACAGCCATTAACAGCAATCCTGAGTGTGCATGGGACACAGCACAGAGGGCACTGCAAATCCAGGCACAGCCTTGGGGTCCCAGGTCCCAGACACCCTGTGACAGATGCCTGAGAGCCGAAGCAAGCAGTACTGATCTTCAGTCTCTGGCACTGCAGCCTCAGTCTCTAACGACAGGAGAGACCATCTGAAGGACAGTGCTGAGGGCTGGTGAAGGTTAGGGAGAATCGAGGTTTAGAAAGCGAGCATTCTTGGTAGACCAGAAAACACACACAGTGTGGGGGTAGCCACCCAGGCAATGTCATCCTTACACTTCATATCTTGTGGGCTATGATGCCTTTTTAAAAAAGATTTCTTTATTATTATTATTTATACAGTATTCTGCCTGCATGTACACCTGCAGGCCAGAAGAGGGCATCAAATCACATTAGAGATGGTTGTGAGCCACCATGTGGTTGCTGGGAATTGAACTCAGGACCTCTGGAAGAGCAGTCAGTGCTCTTAACCTCTGAGCCATCTCTCCATCCCACCTGCCCCCTCCCCCCTCCCCCTTTTTTAATGGGTTCTGGGGATTAAAACTCTGGACCTCAAGTTTACACCAGTCCTCAGATCTCCCAGAACTGGACTTACAGATGGTTTTGCACTGCCATGTGGGTGATGGGAATTGAACCTGGGTCCCCTGGAAGGATAGACAGGGTTTTAACTGCTGAATTGTCTCTCCAACCCTCTGCGAGTGTTTCACTTCACAGAACAAGAAATGGACACGCAGGAGCTTAAACAACTTGTACAACGTCACACAGAAGTCTAACAGTTTATTCGAGACCAGCTTGGCTTTGTATTTCTTCCCTTCTTTTGTATTTAGACATGTGTATGGTGGACACACATGTGTATGGTGGGTACCTGCAGAGGCCAGACGAGGGAGTTGGATGACCTGAAACTGGGGCAATAGATGGTAATTGGCTACTTAGTGTGAGTTCTGGTGAAGAACCTGACCCCAGAGGCCCCAAGCCCCCCAAAGACCCCAGTTGCTCGACTAGACCAACTCCATGACAAGCTTCATGTTTTCACTCTGCCTAACTAGGCCAAGTTTCTAACAATTCCTGGAAAAAATACGTTATGGATAGCTCATGGGCAGCTAATCAGCTTATAGAACAAACTGACTAGATAGCATGTTTTTATTACTTCATGGCCTTAGTAAAGAACACAGCTGGCCCCATCCAATCAAATTAAAGGCCAACTCCTGAGTAAGAGCCAAAACTTCAGTGACTCAAAAGTCCCCAATAATCAAACAAACAGCCAGTCCTGAATCCCCTCCTGCACTCTGACTCAATTCTGTCTCACAGATCCCTCCAACTGTCTATAAACTGAGCCTGCATGCTCATTTCAGGGTTGCCCTCCAGAGGAGAGAGCAGACCCTAGCACGCTAGAATAAAAACACTCTTTGTCTACAAAGCAAGTCTAGGACAGCCAAGCCTAACACAGAGAGACTCTGTCTTGAAAACAAACAAACAAACAAAACAACAACAAAAATAAAACAAAACACTCTTTGTTTTTCCATACTGCCTTTCTTCAGCAGATAACCCGAACCCTAACCGGAAACCAGACTTAAGTCCTCTTCATGAGCAACACAATACTCTTAACTATAATCTATCTCTGCAGCCTCCCCACCCACTTTGAACATTTATTGTGTGTGTGGGGGGGGGGGTGCATGCATTCCACAGCTTGGGTGCGGAGGTCAGAGTGCAGAGGTCAGAGGACAACTTTGTGGCTCTCTCCTTCCAACTTTGCATAGGTTCCAGGCATGGAATTCGGGTTGTCAGGCAAGCACCTGTACGGGATTAGCTGTCTCACTGGCCCTGGCTCTGCATTTTCTATCTGCTGTAATAATGACAGGGAGACAAAGCACATGTGCTTTCAGGAACTTATAGAAAAAGGCAGGCATTAAAAAGTGACACAGTCATGCTTGTGCGAACTGTGTCTTCAAGGGCGGTTGTTTAGTCCACTACAAATTTCTTTGCTCAAATGCAGGGTTAACGTTGCCATGTGGTGGTATGCACACATGACTACACACACATCCATCCCACAAAGTGGAACTTTGTATCCCGGTAGTCACTTGCACGCCCTAAGGTCAGAACCATCCAACCCATGACCTTTAGTTGAGTATGGGAGGATTAATTGGCTACAGAGCTCTGTGCCTGGCTCCCCTCTCATGCTGGTGAGAGCCTTCTTTCCACCCACAGCTTTGCCCTTACCCGTCCCCCTCACCCCCACCCACTTTCACACTCTATTTGCAAATTTTAAGACACCTAAGACCCTAATTTCTGAAGACCTGGGTGTGAGCCAGCCACTTACTCGAAATCACCTTCTCACAGATGCACGGGACGCCACACCCAGTAGGAGGAGTATTGATGGAATAAAATAGAAGAAAACCAAAGGTCACCTAGTACAACACTTAACCAGTATAACAAACTGGAACTGTTCTTAAGTGTGGGGGGCCTCATGACTGCCAGCAAGACTCTAGCTGAGCTAGAATGGACAGGGCTGAGAAATGCACCAACTCCCAGCACAAGACCAGTTTAGCCCAGGAAGGATCACCTTTGCTCCCACCCTCTGTGTCTGAGCATCAGGTCCTAGGATAAGACTCCATGGACGTGGCTGGGGCCTCCTGCTCCAGGTGAGTGCAGTTTTGAGGGAAAACTTTCAAGTTAAAAGGGCTTGCCTCTAGAGCCTGTCTGGTGTTGGGATCCCAAACCCGTCTTCTTGTTTTGTTTTGTCTTGTTTTGTTTTGAGACAGGGTGTCTCTGTGTAGCCTTTGCTGTCCTGGACTCACTTTGTAGACCAGGCTGGCCTTGAACTCACAGTGATGCACCTGCCTTTGCCTCCTGAGTGCTGGGATTAAAGGTGTGCACCACCATGCCCAGCCCCCAAGCCCATCTTTTATGCCCACCCCCCCAAACCAGGCCATTTATAAGTCTGTTCCCACAAAAGACTCAGACTCAGACCCGGATACAGATGGTCCAGAAAGGACTCACCAACAAGTGCTATGTATGAGCGTAGAGCAGAGAATTCAGGAACCCTGCCAGGGCCTGGCCTGCCTGCTCTTCCGCTCTGAGGCAAGCCATGCTAGAGCCCTCTCAAAGAGTGTGACAAGGGAGAGCACAGACCCATGTAGGGACCCTAACTGGCATTATCTGGTGTGGCCAGGTGAATGAAAGGGAATATGCAAGAAGGCTACTAGCCCTGGAGTGCTCCACTTCACCACAAGCAGTAATTTGAGGTGAAACCACTCCAGTGGCTCTTTACAATGTATTGTCCCAGAGCTCCAAGTGGAGAACGCATGGTGTGACCTGGGATGCTTTGGGGGATAGGCCTCATGCTGGTCGCATCAGTGATAACCCTGCCCATCCCCAGCTCAGAGGCATTGGTGCGGGACCTGCTTCTGGCCGCACTCGAGGACTTGAGCCAGGAGCAGCTAAAGCGCTTTCGCCACAAGCTGCGGGATGCACCCTTGGATGGCCGCAGCATCCCTTGGGGGCGACTGGAACACTCAGACCCAGTGGACCTCGTCGACAAACTGACCCAGTTCTATGGGCCAGAGCCAGCCGTGGACGTGACCCGAAAGATCCTGAAGAAGGCAGATGCTCGAGATGTGGCGATGCGACTCAAGGCGCAGCAGCTGCAGAGTAAGCTGGGTCGGGTAAGACGGGGTGGAAGAGGGTAACTCGCCCTTGATCCTCCCAGGCTCTCCTTGAAAAGATTTACTCCATCCGCTTCACCACCGCCCCTCCACTTCCTGGAAACCAGCCCAATGTTTCACGCACAGGGGGGCTAGTTCCAGAAGCTCCCCGGGAAATGCCTTGCCCCATCCCGTCTCTCACGCTCACTGAGCCAGCCTCATGTCGGATTTGCCTTCCAGGGCTCGGCCCCAGCTCAGCGCTTCTCCCCGTGTCGGGTAAGTTCGGGGTTTGGGGATCCTTTGATGTGAGATGGCTGGAGGAGGGAGCCGTGGCACGATTATAAGAAAGGGAGTCCAGATGTAGACAAGCAGGGCATTGGTCTCAGGGTGGCGGCAAGCCTTCTACGCTTTTGTTCCTTACAGAGTACAAGAAGAAATACCGCGAGCACGTGCTACGACAGCATGCTAAGGTGAAGGAGAGGAACAGCCGCTCGGTGAAGATCACCAAGCGCTTCACCAAGCTGCTCATCGCGCCCGGGAGCGGCGCGGTGGAGGATGAGCTGCTGGGGGCATCGGAGGAGCCCGAGCGCGCTAGGCGCTCAGACACGGACACCTTTAATCGGCTTTTCCGGGGCGATGACGAGGGCCCGCGGCCTCTGACCGTGGTGCTTCAGGGCCCGGCCGGCATCGGCAAAACCATGGCGGCCAAGAAAATCCTCTACGACTGGGCAGCAGGCAAGCTATATCACGGCCAGGTAGACTTCGCCTTCTTCTTGCCTTGCGGCGAGCTACTGGAACGGCCAGGCACGCGCAGCTTGGCGGACCTGATCCTGGACCAGTGTCCAGACCGCACGGCACCGGTGCGGCAGATACTGGCGCAGCCCCAGCGCCTACTTTTTATCCTGGACGGTGCAGACGAGCTGCCTACTTTAATAGGCTCGGAGACCACTCCCTGCACAGATCCTTTCGAGGTTGCAAGTGGCTTGAGAGTGCTGAGCGGGCTGCTGAGCCAGGAGCTGCTACCCTTGGCTCGTTTGCTGGTGACTACACGCACTGTCGCCCCCGGGAGACTGCAGGGCAGACTGTGCTCGCCACAGTGCGCGGAAGTGCGCGGTTTCTCGGACAAAGACAAGAAAAAGTATTTCTTCAAGTTCTTCCGGGACGAGAGAAAGGCAGAGCGCGCTTATCGCTTCGTGAAAGAGAACGAGACGCTGTTTGCGCTGTGCTTCGTGCCCTTCGTGTGCTGGATCGTGTGCACAGTGCTGCAGCAGCAGCTGGAGCTGGGCCAGGATCTGTCGCGTACCTCCAAGACCACCACATCGGTGTACCTGCTCTTCATCGCCAGCATGCTGAAGTCTGCAGGAGCCAATGGACCCCGGGTTCAGGGAGAGCTGCGCATGCTGTGCTGCCTAGCCCGGGAGGGCATCCTGAAGCATCAAGCGCAGTTTTCAGAAAATGACCTGGAGAGGTTGAAGCTTCAGGCCTCCCAAGTTCAGACAATGTTTCTCAGCAAGAAGGAACTGCAGGGCGTGCTAGAAAAGGTGGTCACCTACCAGTTCATTGACCAGAGCTTTCAGGAGTTCTTGGCCGCGCTGTCTTACCTATTGGAGGCTAAGGGAGCTCCAGGGGCCCCCGCAGGAGGTGTGCAAATGCTCCTGAACTCCGACACAGAGCTGCGCGGTTATCTTGCACTCACTACCCGATTCCTCTTTGGACTACTGAGTGCAGAGAGGATTCGTGACATCGAGCGCTATTTTGGCTGTGTGGTGCCAGAGCGTTTGAAACAAGACACCCTGCAATGGGTACAAGGACAGAGCCACCGCAGGGTGCCACCAGCAGGGGCAGGAAGGAATGCCGAGCTGGGGGACACTGAGGAACCGGAGGAGGAAGAGGAGGAGGAGGAGGAGGAGGATCTCAACTTTGGACTGGAACTGTTGTACTGCCTGTATGAGACACAAGAGGATGCTTTTGTGCGCCAGGCTCTTAGCAACCTTCCAGAGGTGGTACTGGAGCGAGTTCGGTTCACCCGCATGGACCTTGAGGTTCTGAGCTACTGCATGCAGTGCTGCCCAGCTGGCCAAGCTCTGAGACTGGTGAGCTGTGGGCTGGTGGAGGCGAAGGAGAAAAAAAAGAAGAGCCTGGTGAAAAGGCTGAAGGGGTGAGTCTAGCAGTCAGGGCTGGGCTATGAAGCTCGTCCCCAGAGAGGACAGAGAGGACCTCAGGGCTGCTTTACCCGCCCTGTGCAAGGCAGTTGTCTCTCATCCTCACCAGGGGTCCACACCACAGCCACTTTCGGTTATCCAGATCAGAGCAACCCTCCCAGCACAGCCAGCATAGCTCCATGAAGCAGCCTAGCTCCCCTCCTACATACACCTGCGTGTCCTCTGGGGGCTCCCTCCACCCCAACACTATTTGCTGTCTGTCTTCAAAGCCTACCCTGGCTCCACTTGGGTCCAACTACTGGCCTCATGGGACCCCACTGACCACACTAGATCCTCTTCCCTGCCCATCCTCGACTGGATCCTAGCTTCCTACACAAACAGGGCCATTTACTTTTGTTTTTGTTTTTTGTTTTTGGTTTTCCAGACAGGGTCTCTCTGTATTAGCCTTGGCTGTCCTGGACTTGCTTTGTAGACCAGGCTGGCCTCGAACTCACAGCGATTTGCTTGCCTCTGCCTCTGCCTCTGCCTCTGCCTCTGCCTCTGCCTCTGCCTCTGCCTCTGCCTCTGCCTCCCGAGTGCTGGGATTAAAGTCACCACACCCGGCTCAGGGCCATTTACTTTCTGTGAAGTCAGCTCCACTCGATACTTGTCCCAAGGCACGCCAAATGTTGAGAGTATTCACCAGGATAATGACAGGACCTGGTCCCAGGAACCCGTGGGCCCACTTTTGGGTCTTGTTCAAATTTGTAGAGGCAGGGGATGCAAGGAATGTGGGATAAGTGGCAGAGACAGCTCTGGAGCCTCAGGACCTTAGGTAGGAAGGATTGAGGCCTTTCTAGAAAGGTCTGGAAAGAGCACTTTGGACATCAACCTTGTTCTTTCTCTCTCTGCAGTTCTCGGACCACCACGAAACAACCCCCAGTGTCCCTGCTGCATCCACTCTGTGAGGCCATGACTGCCCAACAATGTGGTCTGAGTGTTCTGATGTGAGTCATCATGCTCCCGCATGGAAGGGGTTCAAAGCTGGGTGGCTTGGACAGGGACAGCATTTGCCTTCTAGGGAAGGCCAAGGATATAGGCTGAGAGCCATACTGGCTTCCACAGCTATTAGGTGCTAGCAGGGAAAGACTGGTGCTAGACCCTGTGGGAAACGGAGTGCAGCACAGCCTATGGATGGAGACAGGAAAAGCAAGGGTGTATTTATTCCTTTTGAAGGAAGCTCCCAGGTGCTGTTGGGGACTTCCTGAGCCATCGTTCTGCAGGGAAGTGTTCAGAGAGGCCAGGAGCTGGTGCCTCCTGCCCATGGTTTGGTTTCCTCCCTGTAAGCTATCCAGCTGATCCTAACTCAGAGGATCTGTATGAGATTTACCGAGGCTCCCCAGGTAGAGTTCTTAAGCTATGCCAGATTTTCTATGCTGTTAGCCATCACCAGTGAGCAGAGAGGAAGGATGATGGTGGTAGGCCGTGGTGGAGCAGGTAGTCAGTCATCCATCAACAGAGGATGAGGTGGGAAACTAGCAACCTGAAAATCAAACCAAAGGAGCCAAAAAAGATAATCACACGTGGCCCAGGAATTCTACCAGAAAACCAAGTACAGGGCTGGAGAGATGGCTTAGAGGTTAAGGGCACTGACTGCTCTTTCAAAGGTCCTGAGTTCAATTCCTGACATTCCCCCATGGTGGCTCACAGCCATCTATAATGTGATGTGATACCCTCTTCTGGTCTGCAGATGTACATGCAGGCAACGCACAGTCTTCATAATAATAAATAAATAAATCTTAAAAAGAAAACCAACTGCATAGAGGTGCTCACTTCATGATTTGTAATAGAAAAACAAAACCAAAAATGCAGGGACAGCAGGCTGATGCTCATGCCCATCAGAACTCGAGGCATGAGCATAAAAAGCTGTAGATTTCTTGAGTGAACATCAAGCTACCAGGAAATGTGTATTTTGTTCAGCTGAAGGTATAGAACTGGCCAAGTTTACAGACAAATCTACGTGCTTCTTGACCGCAGCTTGTCACACTGCAAACTCCCTGATGCAGTTTGTCGAGACCTCTCTGAGGCCCTGAAGGTAGCTCCTGCCCTGAGGGAGCTGGGCCTCCTCCAGAGCCGGCTTACTGAGGCAGGCCTGCGTTTACTGAGCGAAGGCCTGGCATGGCCCAGGTGCCACGTGCAGACACTCAGGTGAGGCCTGGTTTTGGAGGGATCGGGGTAGGGAATCCCCCACCTCCAGCAACCCCTGATGTCAGCTCTCTTGACAGGGTGCAGCTGCCTAACCTCCAAGAAGCAATCCGGTACTTGGTCTTTGTGCTCCAGCAGAGCCGGGTCCTGACCACCCTGGACCTCAGTGGCTGTCAGCTGCCTGGCCCCATGGTGGAGAGCCTGTGCTCAGCCTTGAGGCATCCTACATGCTGCCTAAAGACTCTCAGGTAAAGTCAAGGGGAGGCATGGTACTGAGGACATGGCGTATCAAGCCTAGGTTGGAGTAGGTGCCTGTGAGTCCTCTCTGAACCTCACAAGAGATCAAGCTCACACACAGATCTGGCGCCTTCTGCTAGTCCTATCCAAAGTTCTGGGTCTCAAACAAATATCCACAGGCTGTAGAGACAGTCTGGACCAATGTGCCTAACCTTCCTCTATAGTCCCTCAAAGACGTTCATCTTTTGTTTGTTTGTTTGTTTGTTTTTCAAGACAGGGTTTCTCTGTGTTAGCCTCGGCTGTCCTGAACTCACTTTGTAGACCAGGCTGGTCTCGAACTCACAGAGATCCGCTTGCCTCTGCCTCCCTAGTGCTGGGATTAAAGGTGTGCACCTCCATGCCTGGTGATGCTCATCTTTTAACAGATTCCAGCCAACTGCCTTCTGGTACTTGGTCCTTGTTAGAGCCTAGGCAGACAGCGCCAACCACTCCACTCTTATCTCAAGCCCTGGGTTCTTCCCCCAGCTGACTGACCCTTTGTCCCTTCTGTCTTGTGCTTGTGGCTGCAGTCTGACCTCCGTGGAGTTGAGTGAGGTGTCCCTGAGGGAGCTTCGAACTGTGACGACATTAAAGCCAGATCTGGCCATCATACATTCAGAACTAGGCGCACATCCTCAGCCTCTGAAAGGATGAGGCAGTGTCTTCTGAGGCCCTGGAGGCCGGAACCGGGTGGAGGATGCTGAAGCCAAAGTCCTTATGAAGGAGCCCTCCCCATTCAAAAGCAAGAAGATGCCAGCTTCTCCTTCCAGGGAAGTCTTTCAAGCCAAGAAGCCACAGAAGGGCAAGCAAAAGACCCAGGTAGATATAGGTCCTTGGTAGCTCCTGGATAGGCCTGGCACAAGCCTTGCCCTGGATGCTCTGAGGTTAGTCCTCCCCCGGCCCCACAACCACGGCTACCTTCCTTTCTGGGCCCTCCTATGTGTCCTTTAAAGATAATCCCCAACTATAAAGATAATCCCCAACTATAAAGATAATCCCCATCTGTAATAAGAGTATTCAGTAATGGAGCATACTGCTCAATGGTGTCCCTCACCTCTGATCTGGCCCATATCTGTTGTATGGGTGGATGCAACCCCTCCACCACCCCCCACCCAGAGTACCACTCACCTTAGGCAGAAGAAGGTAGGTCACCATTCCAATCTGGAATTTGGGGCATTGGCTTTTGGAAGGATGCCATCCCTGAAACCTTTGGGCATTAGCCCAGAAGGATCCACTTGCTGCCTGAGAGATGCAGGAAAGGAGCCAGATGAGTGACATTTTCCTGTGGTGATGGGAGCTGGGACCACACAGTGGATCTCTCCAACATAATAAATTTTCTTTTGGATTCCTTTTCATTGATCTCGCTGTAATGTTTGTCAAGTTATCAAAGTAGGTATTGAGCCAGGCGTGGTGGCACACACCTTTCATCCCAGTACTCGGAAGGCAGAGGCAGGTGGATCACTGTGAGTTTGAGGCCAGCCTGGTCTACAAAGTGAGTCCAGGACAGCCAAGGCTACACAGAGAAACTCTGTCTTGAAAAAACAAAAACAAACAAGCAAACAAACAAAAACAAAAAAGAACCAAAGTAGGCATTGACATGATCTTTTGCTGGATGTGGTGGCCTGAGAAATACTGTCTCAGG
Organism: Acomys russatus; assembly: GCF_903995435.1. Lineage (NCBI taxonomy): Eukaryota > Metazoa > Chordata > Mammalia > Rodentia > Muridae > Acomys > Acomys russatus. Next base: position 21,263,943 of record NC_067141.1, read on the forward strand.
AAAAGAAGTAATTAAAAAAAAAAAAGATATGACCTTTCCCATGTGTGTATAATGCATATACAGGGTAAGGTTTAGTACACAGCCTGCCACTGAAGAAATGGGCTTGGCATGCTGGCCTGACCACAGGAAACCTACAAGAGAAGCTTAGCGTTCTGAGCTGGGTCCAGCCATGAATGCCCCAGAACTGAGGCGCCTCTGCCCAGAATGACTGGGCTTGGAGCACTCCGCAGTGAGCCCCTTTACTTCCCAGGGGAAAGTCTCTCCATAATCCCTTTATAAATCCATTCCTTTGTGAGCATATACAGGGGGAGGAAGTCTCCCTCAGGCACAGTCATAGGCGAGGGGAGTAAGGGGAAAATGGGAGGGAGGGAGGAATGGGAGGATACAAGGGATGGCATAACTATTGAGATGTAATATGAATAAATTAATAAAATATATTTAAATAAATAAATAAATCCGCTCCTTCATTCCCCAAAACGAAACCCGCAAACCCCTCCTGTCTTAGTTATGTTCCCATTGCTGTGATAAAACACCACAACCGGAAGCGACTTACAGACAAAGCATCCACTTACAGTTCCAAAGGGAAAAGGACCCATCACAGCAACGGGAGCAGAAGCCAAAGACTCAAGTCTTGAAACACAAGCACAAAGCAAAGAGCGAGCTGGAAATGAATGGGTCTTTAAACTCCCAAAGCCCCGACTCCGGGAACATACTTTCTCCAAGAAGACCACACCCCCCCCAAGCCTTCCCAAACAGTGCCACCAATGGGAAGTTAAACGTGCAAATGTTGTGGTAGTTTGAATAGGGATGCAACAGAGGCTCATATCTGAAGGTCTAGGTCCCAGCTGGTGGAACTCTTTGGGAAGGATTAGAAAGGTGTTGGAGGAGTTATGTGAATGGGGAATTGGGGGGGGGGCGCAGTATTGAGGCATCTAAAGCGCATGCCAGCCCTAGCCTTGCTCTTTTTCTGCCTCCAACTTGCAGATCAACTGTGAGCTCTCAGACGCTGCTGCTCCAGCGCTATGCCTGCCTGCCTACTGCCACACTACCAACGAACGCCCCAACCTTCCCTCCTCCACCCCACCTCAGCCCTCTACCCCCACCTGACACACACCCCCCCCCCATGATCATGGACTAACCCTCAGAAACTCCACTCAAGGCCCAATAAAATTTCTTCTGTAGCTGTCTTGGTCATGGTGTCTCACTGCAAGAGAACAGCAGCAACTAAGGCAAACCACCAAGCCCACATGGGATGTTTATGATCAGTGTCACTACATGGTTCCAGGATGGCAGCCCTTGATGGGAAAGCATGGCAGCAACTGGCAGGTACAGCAGCAGGAGCAGGAAGCTGAGAGCTCACATCTTCAAAGGCAAGCACGAAGCATAGAGAGAGCACACTGAAAGCAGAGACAACATCCAATCTCTCAAAGCCTTCCTCCACATTTTTCCACCAAGGCTGCAACCTCCCCCCAAACAATACTACCAATTGGTACCAAGGGTTCAAACGCCTGAGGCCATGGGGACATTTTTTTTCCCTCATTCAAATCACAGTGTTCTATTCCATGACCCTCATAAGCTCCTGGCCAAATAATGACGAATACATTTAGTCCAACTTTAAAGGTCCCCGTGGTCCTTCATAGTCTCAGCACTGTTTAAAAATACAAAGTTTTGGGGCTGGAGAGATGGCTTAGAGGTTGAGAGCACTGACTGCTCTTCCAGAACTCATGAGTTCAATTCCCAGCAACCACATGGTGGCTCACAACCATCTATAATGTGATCTGATGCCCTCCTCTGGCCTGCAAGTATAGATGCTGGCAGAGCACTGTACATATAATAATAAATAAATAAATCTTTTTTTTTTTTTAATATACAGTTTCTTCTAAGACTCAAGGCAATCTCTGCCAGGCACGGTGGAGCATGCCTTTAATCCCAGCACTTGGGAGGCAGAGGCCAGTGGATCCCTGTGAGTTGAAGGCCAGCCTGGTTTACAAAGCGAATCCAGGACAGCCAAGGCTACACATAGAAATCCTGTCTCGAAAATCAAAAAGAGAGAGAAAAAAAAAAAAAGGGTTCAAGACAATCTCTTAATTAGCCTGCTGCAAAATCAAAAAGCAAGTTACAAACCTCCAACATATAATGGCACAGGATATACCTTACTAAACATGGCAGAGTGAGGAAATACTAAGCCAAAGCAAGACCAACACTTAGCAGGGAAAACAGCAAATCGTGTAGCTCCGCGTTTAGTGTTAAGGAGCTTACATTGCTTTGCTGCCTGCAAGTTACATCTCTCTCTAGTTCCACTCCCCGACTGCAGCTCTCCTTGGCAGATAGCTCACGCATTTGGAGTCTCCAACATCTTGGGGTCTCTCCTGCACACCAGGCTTCACTTCATAGCTTCGCGCCCAATGGTCTCTTACTGCCTCCTTACAGGGAATTCCTTGCCACATGTTCCCTGGCCTCAGTGTCTCTCTGGAACTACTGAGTCAGAGGCCATAGTCCCTGGGACTGCAGAGATGGCTCAACAGCGAGGAATACTTGCTCCTATTCCAGAGGTCCCAGGTTCAATTCCCAGCACCCATATGGCATCTCACAACGGTCTGTAACTCCTTTTCCAGGAGATTCAGTGCTGTCTTCTTGACTCTGCAGGCATGAGGCACTCATATGCTGCACAGACATACTTGCAGGCAAAACATCCATTCATAAGAAATAAAATTTTAAAATAAAAAAGAATTTCATCCTTTCTGGCATGGTGGCACATCTCAGCACTCGGTAAGCAAAGGCAGGTGGATTGCTGTGAGTTTGAGGCCAGCCTGATCTACAAAGAGATCTACAAAGGCCAATGCTACAAAGAGAAACCCTGTCTCAAAATAAATAAATAAATAAATAAATAAATCTTTTAAGGGCTGGAGAGATGGCTCAGAGGTTAAGAGCACTGGCTGCTCTTCCAAAGATCCTGAGTTCAATTCCCAACAACCACATGGTGGTTTACAACCATCTGTAATGTGACCAGATGTCCTCTTCTGGCCTACAGGTGTATGTGCAGGCAGAACACTGAATACATAATAATAAATAAATAAATCTTTAAAAAAAGAAAGAAAGAAAAACCTAACAACCAAACAAAAAACCAGTTACAGCCTCTCTCCCAACAGAAACTGTGGCCACAACATTAGGCTTCCTAGTGGTCCTCTCCAAACTGTGCATCTTGTAATTATTTTCAGCCCACTTGATCTTTTTCACCTACACAAGTGTTATCGATAACAGCTGGGCACAGATTCAGTGTTACATTGTCTCAAAATCTCCTCCACTAGAGAAATTAGCTCATTACTTTGAAATTTAAGCTCAGACATGTTCTTCAGACAAGGGCAGAAGACAGCCAGGTTCTTTGTCAAAATATCACACAAATGCCTTCTAGCCCAGTTAGCAATGTTGTTCCCCCCAATAATCTCCTGAGCTGGGCCTCTGCAATCTAAACTGCTCCCAGGACTGCTGTCTCCGGGGTCTGACTAGAATGGCTCTGTAAGCTCTACTTATAGCATTAAACCACTTTTCTAGGCCAAAGTTCCAAAGTCGTCCACGTTCCAAAACCCAACATGGTCAGGTTCTTTGAAGAAAAACTCCATTCCTGGTACCAACTTCTGTTGCTGTAATTAAAAAAACAAAAACAGGGCACCAGAGAGATGGCTCAGTGCTTAAGGGCACTGCTGCTCTTCCGGAGGGCCTGAGTTCAATTCCCAGCAACCACATGGTGGCTCACAACCATCTGTAATGTGATCTGATGCCTTCTTGGGCAGATAAAGTACTCATATACAATAAATAAATACATTTCAAAACAAAATATCAAAAAGCAAAAACATGTTAAAAAGAATTTAAGGAAGAGGCCAGGCGGTGGTGGCGCACACCTTTAATCCCAGCACTAGGGAGGCAGAGGCAGGTGGATTGCTGTGAGTTCAAGGCCAGCCTGTTCTACAAAGTGAGTCCAGGACAGCCAAGGGCTACACAGAGAAATTCTGTGTAAAAAAAAAAAAGAAAAGAAAAGAAAAGAAAAAGAATTTAAGGAAGACAGTGTTTATTTTTTTTTTTTTTTTACAGTTCCAGCGGCATAAGAGTCCATCATGGTAGGGAACCATGGCAGTAATGGACGGGAACAGGAAGCTGAGAGCAGCAATGGGCGGGAACAGGAAGCTGAGAGCAGCAATGGGCAGGAACAGGAAGCTGAGAGCAGCAATGGGCAGGAACAGGAAGCTGAGAGCTCCTATGTTCAAAGCCAAGCATGAAGCAGAGAGGGCAGATTGGAAGTGCCACCCTCTCACAGCCCACCCCCAGTGACACACTCCTTCCTGCAAGGCCACACCTCTTCCCAGCCAGCACCACCAGCTGGAGACCAAGTGTTCAAACACCTGAGTCTATGGGGACACTTCTTTTTTAAGATTTATTTATTACATATACAGTGTTCTGCCTGCAGGCCAGAAGAGGGCATCAGATCACATTATAGATGGTTGTGAGCCACCATGTGGTTGCTGGGAATTGAACTCAGGATCTCTGGGAAAGCAGTCAATGCTCTCAACCTCTGAGCCATCTCTCTAGCCCCTGGGGGATACTTCTTTTTTTTTTTTTTTTTTTTTTTTTTTTGCATTTTTTTTATTAATTTATTCTTGTTACATCTCAATGTTTATCCCATCCCTTGTATCCTCCCATTCCTCCCCCACCCCCCATTTTCCCATTATTCCCCTCCCCTATGACTGTTCCTGAGGGGGATTACATCCCCCTATATATTCTCATAGGGTATCAAGTCTCTTCTTGGCTACTTGCTGTCCTTCCTCTGAGTGCCACCAGGTCTCCCCATCCAGGGGACATGGTCAAATGTGAGGCACCAGAGTACATGAGAAAGTCGTATCACACTCTCCACTCAACTGTGGAGAATATTCTTACCATTGACTAGATCTGAGAAGGGGTTTAAAGTTTACCTCCTGTATTGTCCTTGGCTGGTGCCTTAGTTTGAGCGGGACCCCTGGGCCCAAATCTGCCTATCATATTGTTCTACTTGTAGATTTCTAGGACCCTCTGGATCCTTTTATTTTGCTGTTCTCCCATGCGTCTCTCATTTAGAGTCCCAATAGGATGCCTTCCCCTCTGTCCCTGGGGGATACTTCTAACTAAAAACCAACACACCCAGCCATGCCTTTAATCCCAGCACTCAGGGAGGCAGAAGCAGGCAGATCTCTGTGAGTTCAAGGCCAGCGTGGTCTACCAAGTGAGTCCAGGACAGCCAAGGCTACATAGAGAGACCCTGTCTCAAAAGACTAAATAAACACAAAAGAACAACAACAAAAAATCCACCACCCCTGTCTTCTTGGAGCTGGTGTTCTGGACCTAGAATAGAGACAGACAATAAGTATATAGATGATATTATGAATATCATTCAGTAAATATAATACATGAACATAATATGTAAATATATATGATTTGTAACCATAGATATATATGTGATACATAAAACATGGTAAATACCTATATGATACAGAAACAAAATACAATAAATATATAGGGGCACAATACACTAAATGTATTGTCTATGAAAAAATAGGTGTGTGACACATCAAGTACATGTGTAATACACAAACAAGATACAGTGTGATACACACACGTGTGATAGATTAACACATAATGTAATAAGTATGTGTAGGAAAATTCATAAGACAAGAAAAAGAGAGAGGACTCAAGGTCTAGTTGGTATTTTCTGCTTGTTGAGAGTCAAGTCTTTCGACAGGTGTGGTGGTGCACGCCTTTAATCTCAGCATTCAGGAGGCAGAGGCAGGTGGATCACTGTGAGTTTCAGACCAGCCTGGTTTACAAAGGGAGTCCAGGACAGCCAAGGCTACACAGAGAAACCCTGTCTTGAGAAATGAGAGAGAGACAGAGGGAGGGAGGGAGGGAGAGAGACAGGTCTTTTTTCTTTTTGTTTTTTTGTTTTTGTTTTGTTTTTGTTATTCTTGCTGTTTTTGAGACAGGGTCTATGTGACCCTGGCTGTCCTGGAATTCACTCTGTAGACCAGGCTGGCCTCAAATTCACAGAGATCCACCTGCCTTTGCCTTCTGAGTGCTGGGGCTAAAGGTGTGTACCACCATGCCCAGCTAAAGAATCAAGAATTTCAACACAACTACCTAACTCAACGTTACCTACCGACATAGCATTCCTTTTCTTAAGACATCTCAAATAAGATATAGATATATTTCCTAAGTCTGGAGACACGGCTCAGTGGTTAAGAACATGGGCTGTATGAGGGCTGGGGATTTGAACTCAGATCCTCGTGTTTGCACAGCAAGCATTCTACCTACCAATCCATCTTTTGCATGCTCTCAAGAATTTCATAAACAAGCACAATGTAATTTCTTTGGGCCAGAATGTTAGTGAGGGTTTTTTTTGGGGGGGGGTTCTTTTGTTGTGTTTTCTTTTTCTTTTCTTTTTTAAAGATTGATTTATTTATTATGTATAGTGTTCTGCCTGCATGTAATACCTGCAGGCCAGAAGAGGGCACAAGATCCCATTATACATGGTAGTGAGGCATCGTGTGGTTTGTTGGGAATCGAACTCATGACCTTCACCTCTGAGCCATCTCTCCAGACCGCTTGTGTTTTACATTTTGAGATAGTAATTCTCTGTGTGATTTTGCCTGTCCTGAGACTAACTCTGTAGCCCAAGCTGGCCTATCTCTGCCTCCAAAATACTGGGATTAAAGATGTGGGCCATGGGCTGGAGAGATGGCTCAGAGGTTAAGAGCGCTGACTACCCTTCCAGAGGTCCTGAGTTCAATTCCCAGCAACCACATGGTGGCTCACAACCATCTGTAATGAGATCTGGTGCCCTCTTCTGGCTACATGCAGGCAGAACATTGTATATATAATAAATCTTAAAAAAGAAGAAGAAAGTGTGGGCCACAATTGCCCAGCTTTGTTTTTTGGGGTTTTTGGTTGGTTGGGGTTTTTTGTTTGGTTGGTTGGTTTTGGTTCTTTTTTGGTTTTTCTAGACAGGGTTTCTCTGTGTATCCTTGGCTGTCCTGGACTCGCTTTGTAAACCAGGCTGGCCTCCAGCTCACAGCGATCCACCTGCCTCTGCCTCCCAAGTGCTGGGATTAAAGGTGTGCACCACCACTGCCCAGCTGACTCTTGTTTTGTTTTGTTTTGTTTTGTTTTGTTTTGAAAACAAGGTTTCAGTATGTAGCTCTGGCTGCCCTGGAACTCATTCTGTAGACCAGGCTGACCTCAAACTCCCACAGATCCACCTGCCTCTGCCTTCCTAGTGCTGGGGTTAGAGGTCTATGACACTAGCCAGGCTCTTGTTTGTGACTGGAATTTAACTGTGTCAGCATTCATCTCTCATGCATACCTCATAAACCACCTTAAAAACTCATCTACAAAAGGAAATGCTTTGAGAGAATGAGCAAACCAGCTCACATCGTTTTTATGTAACTTTTAAACTTTACTTAATCTTTAACTTCGATTAACTTTGAGCCAGGCTGTTAGTTGTGTCCTCTGAGCAATGTAATTTCAAAAGCTACAAAAATCATACATGGCTATTGCTAGTGTTAACTGAGAATTTGGAGTTCCTGTTCCTGAGTTCCGGGTCTCCTTCAAAGCAGACTCAGAAGGGAATTAGAGGACCGTTTGGCTAAGAATTTGATAGAAAATCAACAAGACAAGTGTGTTAGTCAGGGTTCCTCAGAGGAACAGAATTGATAGAATGAAGTGGGCTAAAAATAATTACAAACTGTACAGTTTGGAGAGAAAAACTAGGAAGACTAATCGTAGCGATTTGTGCTGAAAGAAGCTGTAATTGGTGTTTTGTTTGTTTGGTTTGGTTTCTCTTTTTGTTTTTCTTTTGTTTTGTTTTTTTCAAGACAGGGTTTCTCTACGTAGCCCTGGCTGTCCTGGAACTCACTCTGTAGACCAGGCTGGCCTTGAACTCACAGATCTGTCTGCCTCTGCCTCCCCAGTGCTAGGATTAAAGGTGTGTGCTACCATCACTTGTCTGAGACTGTAATTGCTAAGGAATGCCATTAAAGTTTAACCCCTTTTGGGGAGTTATTTTACTTTATGTGTATGAGTATTTTGCCTGCATATGTGTCTGTGCACCACTTTCATGCCTGGTGCCTGCCAGGGACAGAAGAGGGCCTTGAACCCTCTGGAACTGGAGTTACAGATGGTTGTGAGTCGTCATCAGGTGGTTCTTGGAACTGAACTTATGTCCTCTGCCAGAATACTATGGACCCTTAACCACTGTGCCACAGTCCCAGCTTTTGTGTTTCTTAGTCTCATTAATAAAAGAATATAGGGCTGGAGAGATGGCTCAGTGGTTAAGAGCACTGACTGCTCTTCCAGAGGTCATGAGTTCAATTCCCAGCAACACCATGGTGGCTCACAACCATCTATAATGTGATCTGATGCCTTCCTCTGGCCTGCAGGTGTACATGCAGGCAGAGCACTGTATACATAATAATAAATTAATTAATTAAAAAATAAAATAAAAATAAAAGAATCTAAAGGCAGGGCGTGGTGGTGCACCAAGAAACCCTGTCTCTAAATGAATAAATAAATAAATAAATCTAAGAATAGATCCAAATGTAAGCTCAAGAACATTTTATTAGAATTTGAAAAAAAAAAAAAAAAAAAAAAAAAACAGGTCAGGTCAGCTGCAAACCTCAGCTGCCCTCCAGAGGAGGACACTTCAAAGAATTCATTTCCCCAGGCTATCTCTTGGGAAAGCAGAGAGAATGGAGCTGCCAGGAGGTATGTATCTCCAGGCTTATGAGGGAAATTGCACCTAGGAGGAAAGGAGCCTGTGAGCTGGGGTGAGGGGCTTTGAAGTATATAACAGGTACTTTGTGAGTAAGGTCCTAGAGGGTAACATAGCCGACGGTATGCCAGTAGCTACCACAAGCATAGGTTAATGGAAGAGTCATGTGTCCCTTTTGACCAAGTAAGGAGTCCTTTGAGCAAGCAGGAGCTATCTTTTCTATCCCCTGAGGTAAGGCTGGCTTTGTCTAAATGCCAGACTTTGGGAAAGGAATGTCACAGCTCGTCCAAATGTAGAGAATAAGTGATGGATGCAGCCCCAGCGGATACCTCTATAGGGTAACCCCTGCACCTGAGGGCCAGGAAACGTCAAAGAACAGCGCAGGGGTGGGGCTTGAAGGAGGCAGCCGACCAAGACCAAGGCCGAGGCTGTAAAACTGTGCCTTCTAGCTGTGGCGGAGAAGCTACACCCATCAAATCTCAAAAGCAAGCTGCCTAAAGATCTGTGGCATCCAAATGTGGGTAGGGGAAGCCCGGGGTGGTGGTGGGGCCCTCCCCTGCATGAAGCACTACAATCAATTAACTACTGCCGGAGAGAGAAAATTAGTCGTCCTCAGGGATAAGCCTCTGTTTGATCTGGGGGGGGGGGGGGGGACAATTCCACGAGCATCTGATTAAAGCAAGCTGAATTTAGAACAGGCTGTCCCAAAGTCAGGATTTCAGAGAGCAGCTTCTGAGATTCCTTTTATGGGGAAAGGTTAGGTTGATAGAAAACAGGTACGGATGCCGGGCATGGTGATAAGTGCCTTTAATTCCAGGCAGAGGCAGGCGGATAGCTGTAAATTCGAGGCCAGCCTAGTCTAGAAAAGAGTCCAGGACGGCCAAGGCTACACAGAGAAACCCTGTCTCAAGAAGCCTAAGAGAAAAAAGAAAAAGAAAAAAAGGAAAACAGCTGTTGAGATAATTGACTGTAAGGGGGGGGCAATAAAAATAAGTGTAAAGCCAGGTGTGGCGGTGCACACCTTTAATCCCAGCACTCGGGAGCCAGAGGCAGGCAGATCGCTGTGAGTTCGGTAATAACAATAATAACAATAATAGTAATAATAATAACAAGAAAACATCATGTGGACCCTTTTACCAAGGTATCTGGGAAGACATTTTCCTAAGGCAAAAAGACAAGCATCACAGGTTCAGGAGTTTAGCCAGGCAAAGGGATGGGCACACACCATGAGGCCACAAGTTCAGGGTAGACTGAAAAACATAGTTTGCAGGATACCTTGGGCTTAGTAAACAGAAACTTATTCTTGTAAGGTATGGAGCCTTAGTCACAATGTGGCTCCTCAACATCAGTGTGGCTCCTGCTATGGTTTCACACCTCTTACTGGTGTCCCTAAACCCAATGATCAGCCCTAGAAATATACACTCAAAGACAAACACTGAACAGACTCTCGGGTTGTATTTATATATTTATTCATTTATATGTATATGTAGCAACATGGTTTAAAGAAAAGGCTCAGGGCCAGGCGCGGGTGGCACACACCTTTAACCCCAGCACTCGGGAGGCAGAGGCAGGCAGATCACTGTGAGTTCGAGGCCAGCCTGGTCTACAAAGTGAGTCCAGGACAGCCAAGGTTACACAGAGAAACCCTGTCTTGAAAAACCAAAAGAAAAAAGAAAATCCAAGGCGGGCAGAGAGTATTTAGGGGACGGTGAGGTGCAATCCTCTGGGTACACTGGTGTGTGGCCTAACCCTCCCTGCTTGCTGGCTGCTGCCCTGGGTGGATACTGGAAACAGCAGTAGGAGTCTCTACGGTGGATGCAGGAGGCATAGGTTTGACATTGGCCGTTGGTGGCAGAGGGCTGTCGTTGGCACTGAGACAAGATGAGCAGGGTTTTGCTGTGGGGCAGCTGGACAGCAGAAACAGATCCTGGAGCAGGGGGAGGCCCGGTTCTGACTGGACTGGTCCAAATACCGAGTCTGAGTCAGACCAAGAAACAAACCAGAGACAGGGACAAGATAGGCCCAGATCTAGCCAGGAAGGTAGGCAGAAGGGGATCAGTGGGGTGGGGTCCCCAGAAAAGGGAAGGACTGCCCAAGAGGACTGGCCAGTGTTCTTCCTAGGTGACTAAACTGTAGTGACGGACCTCAGGCCCATCCCACCCTTGCATACATCTTAGTGGTAAAACTCAACTAATCTCCGTCCCAGCATGATTTGGCACCCTTGGCACCCGCACTTGGGGCAGAGACCAAGACAGTTTCCCGGGTTCCGCCTAGACTCAGCCCCGCCCACTTGCCACGCGGCGGGGCCGCTTCTTCCTCCCGCCAGGGGCAGCTCGCACCACCAGAGCCTACTTTACACCAGACCCACCACCCACCACCCACCACCCATCCCCGCACTGCCAGGACCTGGGCTGCGGTGAGTCCCAAAAACTGCCTGTGCCGTCTCTCCAAACCCGCCTTCACCCTCTTCCACCAAGTTCTCTGAACTTTCTTGTCTCTCGTCCTGTCCCACACTTCGCGATCCTCCTCTCCAGCCCCTCCCGCGCCCTCACACCCGCTTCCTCTTTCCATTTCCCCGAGCAAGTCCACCCTTCACCAGCTACGCGCCCCCCCCATCCCCCACCTCAGCCCCAACCATCGTCCTCCACCACATCCGGTTCCTCCTCTCCCATCCCGACGCCTCTCCTTGCTGTCCCCCTCCACATCTGCTGGTTCCTGTGCCCCAACGTCCGGCCTCAGCCGGACTTTGGGAAGATGGGTCAGGACCAGTTGAGAGGGAGGCCTGCAGCGCAGGCTGAGGGAACTGGTTTACAGATTCAGTTGCGTTCCTGGCTGTCCTCTTAAGGGTCTTCTTGGCGCAACCCCTCGGTGGGCGCTTTATAAATATTGCTACCCAGCTAGCCCCTCACTGTCTATAAGGATAGGCCAAGTTTGAGTGTTTATTGTCAGTCTGCAGAGGGAAGTCCAGGCCACGTGGACCGAGACAGCGTTCCATGGACAACTCCAAAGACGACCCCACCATATTCAGTACCCACTGTCTGCCCAGTGACCCCAGGCTCTGGGCCACTGTGACCAACTCATACCTAGGTACACGTGTCTATCATGACACCATACATGTAAACGGTGTGTACAACGGAGCTAGAGGGGACGCTCACCGGGCGATTCTACCCAGCCCCCTCAATGTCCGTCTGGAAGCCCCTGCAGGAACAGAATGGCTGACAGAGACCTTTACCCTGGACACCAACACAGGTTAGCTGCCACCAGTCCGGGACAAGCTATAGCTCTGGGTGACAGGGACTCCTCACTTGTCCATTAAGTCTCATAAGGGAAAGGGGCCACAAAAGCTAGTGTGTGACTCAGGCCTGTGATCTCAGCGCTGGGAAGGTTGGGGCAGGAAGATGGAGAATTGGAACTCAGCCTCCAGTACACAGCAAGACACATCTCAAAAAAAAAAAAAAAAAAAAACTAAACCAATGGCCTTTAATTTAAGGAAGGAAAAAAAAGGCGTAAAAAAACTGCCTCCTGAGATGAGGCCTCTGTGGTCTGTTTTGCTTTCTTTTCATCTGGGTGGACCCACTACACAGTGGGGAGCAACAACTTGAGGTCTGAGGGACCCCACTCCCAGGAAGGCTGTGGTCTTGGGAGTCCACAGCTTTGAGTCCATCTCGCTTCTTCAGGATGACTGAGCCTCCCAACCCTCCCTAGGTTCCTTCCTGCACACCTTGGAAGACCCCAGCTTCCGGGCTTCCCAGTGCATCTATGCTCACCGTGTGTTACCCCATGTACTGGCCTTCAGTGTGTCCGTTACACGCTTGACCCCAGGGGACAAGCCCATCACGGTGCTGCTACGGGCAGCCTTCTCCCCAGAAAGCCCAGACCTGGACCTGCATGTGGGGCCTGACTTCCAGGGAGTCCGGTAAGGAATACACCGGGTAAATCTATGTAGCCCAGAGAGGGCATCCTTTCCTGAGACCCAGCTATGTTCTTGCAGGTACCTGCATGGCCACACACTCACCCCTGAGCAGCCAGGAGAGCCCCAGCAGGAAGTACACATGCTGTGGACGCCGGTTCCCCCAGCCTTAACCCTTGGGGAAGACGAGAAAGACAGGACCTGGGACTTTCTGACTGTGGTGGGTGGCAGGCAGGCTGAGGCCCAGGCCTGCTTTGCTGAGGCCCTGCAGCTGCAGACCAGGGGTGTTCTACATACGGTCCACGCAGATGCCTGGGCCCAGCTCTGGGCAAGCTGTGGCCTGGATGTAGCTGGGCCCCTGGCCCTACGCCAGGCCCTCCGTGGCTCTCTTTACTATCTGCTCAGTGAGCTTCCCCAGCCTGGAACGCAAGGATTCATCAGCCACGGCCTTAGCCCCGGAGGCCTCTCCAATGGGAGTCAGGAGGAATGCTACTGGGGCCATATCTTCTGGGATCAGGTACATGCTGTGCCGGTGGCACAGGGAGAGCTGTGTGTAAACGTTTTGGCTATTGCCTTTGAACTATCTGAGATCAACACTAAACATGGGGGCTATAGATAGGAGGGCTTTCTAGAAGAGATGGCTTCTCAGAAGGGTGTGTGGGAGTTTGGTAGAAAAGAGTGATGCAGGTTAGAGTAACAGACGGTGCAAAGGATGTGCCACATCCGAAGGCAGAGAAGGGGCTTCAAAGCAGGCCAGGGCCTCCGGAGCCTCAGAGTGAGCCAGGTACAAGGCCAGAGCTTACCCAAGGACTAAAAGAGCCATAGACTTTTTAGAGGAATGACAGATGTGGAGATACGGTCTGGAAAGTTCTGTTGCTGCCAGGAGTAGCTGAGTGAAGGGAAGCAAGTGCTGGAGAGGTCAAGGTTGTAGCCTCAGGGTGGGGAAGTATTGAGGGGGAAAGGCTCAAGGCCACTCCCATGTCTGACACCTTCTGAAGTCGGCTGGCTCGGATGAAACCAAAGGAAGCTGAGGTCGGGCAACCAGAGAGCTTAAGAGCAAGCTCTCCCTAGTGGCCTGATGCAAACTGGACGCCACAAGCTTCTCCTGATTCTGACTGGGCTGAGGGCCAGAACTCTGGGCTGTCTAGGCTAGAGAGATAGCATTGGAGTGGGCAGGCAGGGGTGGGGAATGGGTTGGGGGGGGCGCCCAGGTAGGTCTGGGTGAGCATGATGAGGCATGCAGGGAGAGGCAAAGGGACTGCCAGAGGGGAGGGGGGGAAGGCCCCCGGTTGCCTGCTTTGCTGTCTGTTGGCTGGAAGCGTTGGTGGAGTGGAATATGGACAGTAAGGAGGAGTAAAGGAGGAAGAAGGTGTAGAGAAATGTTTAGCCCCGTTAACGGTCCATCCTCTCAGGACCTCTGGATGTTCCCAAATATTGTGATGTTCCACCCAGAGGCTGCCAGGGCCATCCTGGAGTACCGGGTCCGCACGCTGGGAGGGGCCCTGAAGAACGCCCAGAACTTGGGCTACCAGGTAATGGGGCCTGAGTACCACCACCCACCACCCCCATAGGCCTCTGCCCCAAGGTCTTCCCAGTGCCTTTCAGTGGCCGCCAGAGCCCAGAGCCCAATACCTCTCGTTTCCTTTCCTCCACAAATGATCATCCCTCTAGTATGGCGGAGGGCTGCCCCCCTCCCCCAGATCAAGACCTGACCATCTCATCCTCTTCCCTCACAGGGAGCCAAGTTTGCTTGGGAGAGTGCAAGCACTGGCCTGGAGGTCTGCCCTGAGGACATTTACGGGGCCCAGGAGATCCACGTCAACGGGGCCGTGGTGTTGGCCTTCCAACTGTATTACTACTGCACTCAGGTGAGGCGCCATGATAGCCCATGTGCACCCGTGCGCCTCTTGAATCCACACTTTACCTTATGACCCTAGGGAATCGTGTGGAAAGGGGCTTTGAAAGCCAGGCATTGCTTTCTCTGTGCTCCTCTTCTGAGCCTGGTCCTTTGGCCTGCTCTCACTCTTTAGGACCTGCCGCTCTTCCGAGAGGCTGGCGGCTGGAACGTGGTGAGCGCTGTGGCTGAGTTCTGGTGCAGCCGCGTAGAATGGAGCTCCCAGGATAAGATGTACCACCTGAAAGGTGAGGACCACACACGGAGTGCAGTAGTCAGCTCGGCATGGGACTCTGCTCATGGAAGAGCATGTCCTGAGCCCCTACCCTAACTGTCATGGTGGCCCTGTGTGACTAGGAGTCATGCCCCCTGATGAGTACCACTCCGGAGTCAACAACTCTGTGTACACCAATGCCATGGTCCAGAACAGGTCAGACAAAACAAAAAAACAAAAAACAAAAACCATGCCCTTTCCCTCAACCTTGCCCCAGCATAGCAGGCAGGGCCCAGTCAGAAACCATGTAACCGTGGCTTGTCCCCTCTCCAGCCTGCGCTTTTGCTGCTGCATTGGCCAAGGACTTGGGTTTGCCTGTTCCAAGCCAGTGGCTGGAGGTGGCCGATAAGATCAAGATACCATTTGACTCTGAGCAGAACTTCCACCCTGAGTTTGATGGCTATGAGCAAGGTGAGTGGTCCTAAGTCCTTTGAAAGGCCCTCTGCTTGGTCAAAACCTGTACATTCACCCTGGCACACTCGCATCTCTTTGACTGATAACCTAACCCTATCCCGCTACCCCCTTCCCCCAAATTAGGAGAAGAAGTGAAGCAGGCGGATGTTGTCCTCCTGGGGTACCCAGTCCCCTTTCCCCTGAGACCTGACATACGAAGAAAAAATTTGGAGGTTTATGAGGCTGTGACATCCC
Organism: Acomys russatus; assembly: GCF_903995435.1. Classification (NCBI taxonomy): domain Eukaryota; kingdom Metazoa; phylum Chordata; class Mammalia; order Rodentia; family Muridae; genus Acomys; species Acomys russatus. The sequence goes on from NC_067141.1 coordinate 21,279,460, forward strand.
CTCAGGGCCCTGCCATGACCTGGGTGAGGAGCCCGGCAGGCAGTGTTTCCCTCCTGTCTTCATCTTCCTTCCCCCGTGGTGGGTCTGACGGCTTTATATCTGAATTCTGACCTCAGAGCATGTTTGCTGTGGGCTGGATGGAGCTGAAGGACCCCTCAAAGGCACAGGCCCTCCTGAGCAGGAGTTTCACCAATGTCACTGAGCCCTTCAAGGTCAGCCTGGCTTCTACCCACCACCCACAGCCCACTGTGGTAGTCTCACCAGGGTAAGGGTCTTACCCAACCCTAGGGCGGTAGCCTCAGGTGATAGCCACCCTTTGCTGCCTGCAGGTGTGGACCGAGAATGCAGATGGGTCTGGTGCAGTGAACTTCCTGACAGGCATGGGGGGCTTCTTGCAGGCATCACTCTTTGGGTGCACAGGATTCAGGTGAGTGCAGTGGCCAGCAGTGAATTCCCACTTGTGCCAACCCTCTTCACGCGGCTCTCCCAACAGGATCACTGAGGCTGGTGTGACCTTTGACCCGCTGTGTCCAGACCTGGTCTCCAGAGTGTCTGTCTCTGGTATCTCCTACCTGGGGAACAAGTTCAACTTCATCTTTTCCAAAGACTCAGTGACACTTGAGGTCACAGCCCGTGCAGAGCCCTGGGCGCCCTTGCTAGAGGCTGAGCTGTGGCCATCGCTGGTCAGGCTCCCCCTGCTACCAGGTAGGGAAAGGTCTTTGTGTGTGTGTGTGTGTGTGTGTGTGTGTGTGTGTGTGTGTGTGTGTGTGTGTGTGTGTGTGTGTCTCCCTCTGCCACCAAGTAGGGAAAGGTCTTTGTGTGTGTGTGTGTGTGTGTGTGTGTGTGTGTGTGTGTGTGTGTGTGTAGAGAGAGAGAGAGAGAGACTGAGCTGTGGCCATCGCTAGTCAGGCTCCCCCTGCCACCAGGTAGGGAAAGGTCTTTGTGTGTGTGTGTCCCAGGTGTCTTGGTGCATGGCCTCAAGGATTAATCCTCTCTCTTGCAGGGCACAAAGTCTCCTTTCCCCACTCAGCTGGCCGGATACAAAGGTCACCCTCATAGATGTCCAGAAATTCCAGCTCTTCAGTGTTTGCTAAACAGGAGTTTTGGCATTAGAAATCCCTTTGGGTGCCTCTGAGACACTCCTAGGCCCTCAGCTGCATCCCTGACCCAGCAGTCTATCAATCCAGATCCTGCCCTGAACCATTAAGGCTACAGGCTGTTCCCTCCTCCTTACTCCCCTCACCCTCTCCAGGACTGGCCTATCTAGTTAGCACCTCAAACACTCTTTGCTTTGCAGCTGACCACAACTCCCTACCCCTTAGCTCCCCATCTTGCTGTCTCCCTGAGCCTGAACTTCCTTCCTGTAGCATACAGTTGGTACCAGGCGGGGTTAGCCAAGTGCTCAAGGGTTTGTGGCTTTAAAGTTTCTATTTGACTCCTCTTGACATCAAATGGTGTCTGGCATAGTGGGCTAGGGTGAGAGCTGTCCATCACCATACAGCTGGTAAGAAGGAAGGCAGTGCTCTCAGAAGACAGGGCAGATGGATCATGGGGCTGGCGACCAGAGGAACCGGAGTCAGACGGACTGGGTTTCCAGGCCACAGTCCTAGGCATCGGTGCCGAGAAGCTGCGCAGCCTTCTCTCCTGTTCTCAGCTCCTGGCATATAATCAGTGTTTCCCCAAAGAAGGTGCATAGAGTAGGGCCAGGATCCTGGTAAAACCCATGTCCCTATACCAAGCCAACTTGGCTAATTAAACGCAGTGCTGGCAAAAGCTCCTGAAGTCAGGGTGTGTGATGGATACATGTCTCTTAGCACCAGGGCCTGAATGGTGATGTGGTTTCCAAGCAGGGGCAAGGTGGGGCCTTCACGTCTTCTTCCAACTTCTTTATGGTGGGCCAGGAGCCACTCTGGCAGAATAGATGCTTATCTGTTGCCTCAAAGCCAGGACGGGACATGAGCACCAGCAAGTTGATGGTGGCACTGCACCCAAAGAACAGATGTAGCCTGGTACCCTGGGTGTGCATACTACCTGTGTGTATGTGGTCACTTCTGTGCATGGAGTATGGTGAGCTTCTGAGGCCGTGGGGGGGCGATAGAGCATGTAGGCTGGCCTGGCTGATCGGGTCTAGCCTAGCAGGCTGGGGCAGGGGAAGCTGCTGCTGCTGCTGCTGCTGCTGCTGCTGCTGCTGCTGCTGCTATTGTTGCCTAATTAGCTTGCCCATACATGTTGTCCTTAGCACTTGGACACAAAACAGTCATTCCTCGTATTATATTTGAAAGCTGGCAAACTGTCCCATGTTTGGGCGTATCTACCCAGGAACACCCAAGTCCCAGTAGCCAGCAGGAATTGACCTTTTCTTGAACTAGACCAGGAGCTCCTGGTCAGCACATTGTCTCCATCTTTGTCTGAGTACAGTCTCACACTGTTCTTATCTCTGGTCCACAACAGGGCTAGTGCCAGCACTGGCTCCATCTCCAGCCCCAGGCACAGAACCGAATAAGGCCCTATCTCCTGGGGTTGGCTTGCCACACTTTCGGTAGCTTCGAGCTCCTCAGGGCCAGCTGTTGACTACAGGCGTATGACAGGATGCAGAGGATTGGGAGCCGCTTAGGGTCTCCACATAGGGCAACTAGACAGAGACCTTCGCTGACAGGGAGAAGCAGGTGCTGGGGAGGAAAGGGACCTGGGTGGAGTGCTCGACCTCTGCTAACAACAGTTAGCTGGCCACAGTAAAACCCTGGGTGGGGGTCCAGGAGCTCATTGCAGCTTTATGAGGGTGTGTGTGTGTGTGTGTGTGTGTGTGTGTGTGTGTGTGTGTGTGTGTGTGTGTGTGTGTTGCATCAGTGTGTGAGCCAGGGGCATGCAACATATAGTAGAGAGGAGAAGCCATGTGACAACATTCATCTAGTGCCACTGGTGGCCCAGAGTTTATCCAGGGCCAATGCCTGTCTGCCTCTGAACACGTGCAAATGAAAGGAAAGGTGGAAGGAAGGGCTGTCTGTGTCTGTGTGTGTCTGTGCAGATGGTGTTGCTGTCCTGTGTGAGGCCCGTATCCAGTCCCACATAGGAAATAGACCCTGCCTGCCTTTGCCACCGCCTTTACTAACCCCGGAGGGAAGAAGACCGCTGTGGCATATGGAGAACCAGGGCACACCCTCACATGTTCTGGGACACAGCCCATCAAACCACAGGGCAGTAGGAATCAAAGGCCTGAGTTCCCGAACTTCATCCTAAAATACTTAGGCTCCTCCACCCCAAAAGCCACAGGCTGCATTATAGCTAGGCAAAAGCAGTAGTCAGGGGGCAGCCAAGCAAGACAGAACAAGACGCCTGGGGGCTGGCCAGAGGATTTGGTGCTGGGGCTCTCTGCAACAACTACCACCAGGAAAGAAGGAGCCACACATTTCTGGAATCTGCCAGCTTTAATTGTGAATGGAGGCTCAGCCTGGTAAGTGGGGAAGAAGGGCAAAGCCAGGTGCCGAGGACCGTCTAAGTTCGAGGTAAAGTCTAAGGGTTCTGAGGGGGTCAGCGTCGGACACACATTGTAGAGAAGAGGGAGGCCAGGGATCATCGAGGTACTATGGTGGGTGGTGTGGTAGGAGCTGGTGTTGGGCACCTGGGGGCAATGTCCTGGCATGGTTGTCCTTGGTTCAGGACAAGCTCAGAACTCTCAATTATAGTCCTCGTCGTCAAACTTGGTGCTGAAGAAAGCCGCAGAGTCCTTGGCTAGCCGGGACAGATGCAAGGCGCCAGTCACCACCAGCGCCAGGAGCAGCAATGGGGGTACCAGCGTCCACATGGCAGCCAGGATGTTGTAGCACTTGGCTCGGGAGCCATACTGCCTCGCAGCCTCCAGGTCCCCAGCTACCTTCCGGTCTCGGGCCTGCAGGGCAGTGCCAGAGCCAAAATGTTAACATGTTTATTGGTTGTCTAGGGGACTCACAGACAATCTAGAGCAACTCTAGGATACAGGCTGGACCCCAAATCTTGATGGAGAGGTATGGCTCGAGGAGGCATTCCCCTGGGCTAGGCCCACTACCTCCAGTCTCCAACATGGCTCAGTTTGGCCCTTGGCAGGGTCCTGAGTCATGGTGGCCCTCGCCTAAATAAAGGCCATATAGGTATAGATGTATGCTGATTAGATTCAGTAGCCACTGTGGGTCAGTAGCAGCCTCTGAGAGCCTCCTGTGGGAAAGGAGCCCTCTGGGAAACCAAGAACTCCATCCCATTCAAGAGCTATAGTGCTATTCCTCATCTGTGGGAATCTATAAGGACTTTGCCCTTTGGGGCAGACTATATAGTCAGGCCTTCCTTTCCTGTAAACAGTGTACATACTCCTTAATGGAGAGGCTCTCGTGGTCCCCAAACTTGGTAAGGTACTGTGGCTATGCCAACAGGCCCTCCTTTTGAGTCCCCCCACCCACCCACATCACTTCACGCCCACACTCATTCTCCCTCCCCAGTCCTTCCCACAAGCCTTGAAGCCTACCTTGACAGAGTGGACCAGCGCCAGGAAACCAAGGCAACACAGATTCAGGTACAGCGTGCTGAAGACGGACCAGAGCAGATGGTCCCGTGGCGTAGGGCCCGGTGTTCCTATGGAGAGGGCTGTGTGGGCAGCAGCATCAGCCTTGCGGGATGATGGGGCCCGAGGGTCCTCACGGGGATATGAAGTGTCCATGGGTTCCAGCGCCGTGTCTTCCTAGCTGAGGCTTGTGCTCTCTGAGCACCAGGCCTGCTTATAGCCCCACACTACCCTCCCTGGCTGGCCAGCTCCACTCACTATATATAACACAAATTACAGTCTCAGCCTGCCAAGTAGGGTGGCCCGCCCTTGTGCCCCAGCGTCCCCCACCCCTCTCAAAAGACCCCATCAAAGGCCACTGTGCCACATGGGTAGTAGCTGTAGACCACCCACCAGAGCCCCCTGAACCCCCTCCCCCTGCTGTCTCGACTCTGCACAGAAGGCTGCTCCAGGACACTAGCTGCAAACAGTAACATGGTGGACACAGGCTGAGGGGACATGAGGCTTCCTCGGTTTCAGGGAACAGCCAGAGCTCCCTCCCCAGGACCAGAGCCGCATATACCACAGCCCTCCCATCTCCAGAACCCAGAATCCAGGCTTTGATCATGTCACCTGCTGAGGTGCACAGATGGGACACCTGGCAGAGATGAATGCTAAGAAGAAAGTGGCAGGCAGAAAGGAATGACGGAGGCTTCCCCCTTTCTGCTACAAACCAGAAAGCTCCTCCCCACTCCCCAGGATGAGCAATCCTTCCAGCTCCTGGCCAGGTAGATCCTCTTCAGTCACCTTAGCCCATTAGTCCTGCCCCTCTCAATCCTTAAAATGTGAGTGGCATCTTGAGGGCTCAGATACCTGTGTGTATGCCAAGAACTCAATGCAATGCGTATCCAGCAGGAAGTCTGTAACTCCAGGCTCACGGGCCAAGAGCTTCCCTGGTAGCGTCGTCTCAGCTCAGACTTAGCAAGGACTAGATCCTCCACATCCCCACTGCCCAGCCTCCCTCCTGTGCTCAGCTTAAAAGCCTTGGTTACTTCTGCTCATGGCCCCATGAGATGAGTAAGCAGTGCTGGGCTGTCCAGGATAGTCTTGAGTACGTGGAAGTGGACAGAGATCCCCGGACGTGTGACGTGGAGAGTCTGCAGATGGCAGGGAGGACGACAGGGACCTAGGGAGAGCATCTGGCTCTGAAGTGACTTTCACCAAGGTCCCTTGTCGTTTGGTCTCCTCCAGTCTGGGGACAGGAAAATGATGGGTAATATTGGAGCCCAGGCCTACACCTCCCCCGATATGGGTGCTAGGAATCCACCTGGGTCCTCTGTACGAGCAGCATATGCTCTTAAACTGCTGGAGCAGCTGCCGGCCCTCTTGACAGAAGACAGACCTGCCTTCTATCCCGGCATTGTCTTGCGCACGAGATGAGTTAGATACGGCACAGGGAAGACACGCAGCAAAGTACAACGGCAGGGCTGACAAAGACTCAGAGCTGCATGACAACAGGTCGAGGGAGTACTCACAAAAAACAAGACTGTCCCAGACTAACCCAAGGACCACTGCCTATCCTGGGCTTCCTACCCTTTGCTTCGTTATAATAGCATCTTCACCTCATCAGAATTATAAAGTCTCCTGCTCCCATTATACATACGGACAAAGGAGGGAGGGGACTCTATTTGGGAGGGTGGGGGGAAATCCTGACATCACAGGAATGTCCTGTCCTCTCCCCCAGCCCAGCCTTAACTTGTGACCAATCTACTTCCTCATAAAAGTTGAGCCATTGTCCTGGAATGGTGCACTCCTCTAATCTCAGCACTCACAGGCAGAGCAGGGGGGCGGGGGATCTCTGGGAGTTCCTGGCCAGCCTGGTCTACATAGTTCTAGACCAGCCAGAATCCCTGTCTATTAAAATAAAATGAAATGAATTATCCAAAATCCCAGTGGCAAAACTATCCAGGAGCATGCTCCCAGCCTTTAAGAGTACGTCGCTTTACCCAAAGTAAAGCTTTTCCCCAATGTCTTTCTGATTTCTGACAGTGCCAAGAACCTAAAAACACCTTTCACTCACCAGCAGCACACACTCCATAGCTGCACCACGCTCTGACGCCTAGACCTTGACTTTATCATAGATGTTACACTTACACATCTGTCCAGCGGGACCATGTAAAATGCACCTTGTTGTAAGTGTGCTGTGATACCTTTGCTGTTACCCCAGTCTGGTCCCACTCACAGCCTACTCTCACCCTTGCTGCCTAAAGCAATCAGGACGCACTCTCACCCACTCTGTCTGAAGGGAGGAAGACCCATCCTCAACATTGAGGTTTCTGGCCTTCTGCACTGGGCAGATAGAACCCCAGTGAAGGTTCCTGAGCACTGAGGTCTAATTTAAGAATACACTGTGTCTAAAATTACTAGGCTTGCAGGTGCCTCTAATTCCAGCAGTCTGGAGACAAAGTCAGGTGAATCTCTGAGGTAAGAGGCCAACTTGGTCTCTAGAGTTGAGTTACAGAACAGCCAGGGCTACACAGTGAAACCCTGTCTCGAAAAACCAATAACTATAATAACAACAATAAATTACTAGGCTCTGGGAGACTCTCAGGGAATAAGAACAGTGCTAGCTATGAGAGATGGATGGATCCTGGTGCCTTGTTTGTTTGTTTGTTTTGTTTTTCCAGACAAGGTTTCTCTTGTAGTCCTGCCTGTCCTGGACTTGCTTTGCCAGCCAGGCTGGCCTCAAACTCACAGAGATTGGCCTCCCGAGTGCTGGGACTAAAGCTGTGCGCCACCACATCAGGCTTAGGTCCTGGCACCTTTAGAAGCCGCTGGTGATGCTCTGGCCCTGGCCTATCCACCTCTACCTCCATCTTCCACAATAGTGCTTTCTGTCCACTGAGCACTGCCCACTCTTCCATGGGCTGCTTGTACAGGCATCTAGTAGCAGGTTGGCAGGGAAAAGCCCTCAGCTCTGGGTCTACTGCAGAAGCCAAATGTCAGATATGTGACCTCCTGACCAGAGACTGGGCAGACCTTAAGATCTTAGGAGCAAATCCCTGAACCGTGCCAGCCATGTGCTCCTCATGGCGGAGGGACTGCTGCTCTGGGTCCAAGAATGTTCCTAGCCCATGGGTGTGAATGTTCCTAGCCCGTGGGTGTGACTTGTCTTCCCTAATGGCTATGTCTGAGCAGGCGAGCTCTCTTCCCACGTGGTTTACCATGCTCCAGAAGAGTCCTGAGGTCAGATTCTGTTTGACTCCTTCCTATGGACAGTTACCCTCAGTCTGGACTCACAGGCTGTCCTAAGTCTTTCTGCTGAGCTACCACCCAACTCCTTTGGTACCTTCCTGCCATGTAGCCATGGGAAGGAAAGGTACCCCTTGCCCTGGAAGACTCTCACCAGCTGTGCAGCAAGAACCCCAACATAATTAACAGTTTCTGAAGGCCTTTCTCCTTTCCAAACTGTAAACCTGCCATTTTCTAGGGATCTCACCAGAAAGTCCTTGGGCAACCCTAGCAGCCTCGGACTCTAGCTCACCAGAGTGTGGTCCCATCCAGAGGACCCTCAGAGTTGCTGTATACCCTCAGACACTGAAATGAGGATAGACAAGGGAAGAGTTCCATAGAACCTTTAAACAATTAAATTCCCCCCACCCCCATGACAGGGTCTCTCTGTGTATCCTTGACTGTCCTGGACTCTGTATCCTTGAATGTCCTGGACTCGCTTTGTAGACCAGGCTGGCCTCGAACTCACAGCAATCGCCTGCTTCTGCCTCCCAAGTGCTGAGAGTAAAGGCGTGCACCACCACCGCCCGGCAAGCAATGAAATTCTAAATGCTTCGAAAATCCTACCTACGACCTTTAAAACACTTAGTGGTGACCCCCAGAAGCCCAACACCTACTCTTAAGTATGTTTTGTATCTTACCATGGGTACCTTTCTATTTGGAAAGAACTCCAAACTTCTTGTGCTGACTTGTGAAATTCTTCTTGTGTCAAAATCACGTTAGAGTCTCTAAAAGAATGAAGGAACTCCCCAGGCTTGCAAACCTCAGCATGGAGCTGGCCTCTTCCCGACAGCAGCTGTTCACACTTCCTATTAAGAAACCATACTTCCTATTAAAAAAAAAAAAAAAAAGACCTTCCGCTTCCCAAAGCCACACAGTGCCTTCTCACTCGTACCTCTACCATGGGACCCACTGTGCCACTTCTGGAATTTTGGATACATTCAAGTCAATCATGGTGTTAGAAAAGCAAGGGGCTATGGGACAGGCCCAAGTCCTGCAGACATAGGAAGCTCCATCTGACTCCCAGGTATCAGGCTTGGGTAAGCAGAAAGGCATACCCTGTAGAAAGAACTCCTGCGATGCTTGGCGCATGTTAGTAGGGCACCAAGACAGACAGCTTCACCTCCCAGGGAGATGGAACATAGTAGCTGTGGCCCCAGCAGAACTCCTGATCATTTGGTCCTCCCTACTGCTCAGAAACCACAGGAGGCATTCTTGAATCCCCACCCACTCTAGGTCTCAAAGTGTTGTGCTGTGCGTGCCTGCGGGGGTGGGGGTGAGGGAAAAGCAGGCAGCTGGGGGTGGGGGGGGGGAAAGCGGGCAGCTGGGTGTGGGTGTGTGTGTTCCCAACTCATGGTACCCAGGTCAGCCCAAGAAATCTGAAGTCATATCCAAGAGGCCACCACGGGATGAAGGCACCACTAATCCTGGTTAAAGGTTTCTTTTCCCTTAAAGGACTCTGGGTGTCTTTTACTCCTGGACTAACGCCTCCTTTGCTCAGGGTTCTGTACCCTTCCTGGGCGCCCTTGGGGGCATGGTGTCAGAATTGGGTGGTACTCATATCCTCTTTGCCTAAAACAACCAAAAACCCACACAGGATGCTAGTCAGCTGCTGCTCATTTCAGGAGACCAGAAGCCTGCCAAGTTAAAGGCTCTCTCTCTCCTCTCTCTCTCTCTCTCTCTCTCTCTCTCTCTCTCTCTCTCTCTCTCTCTCTCTCTCTCTCTCTCTCTCTCTCTCTCTCTCTCTCTCTCTCTCCTCAGACAGGAAGGATGCAAGGTAAGCTTGGTACACACCCAGAGAACAGTCACAGCCAGACTTGCCACCATGTTTACTTTATTGAATCCACAGTGGACAGATATGTGAGGGTAACATTTGCAAACGCATAGGGTCAAGGCTTGAGGCCTCAAGCTAGGGAGAGGGCCAGATGTGGACAGCGGAGCACGGGGCAGGATTAGAATCCAGAGTGCGGTACCCTTTGTGAAAAGGCTTGAATGACTGCCACAGAGGTGGTGGAGACAATAATGATGCAGACAATGACCATCAGGACGCTGAAGATCAGGGAGCTGATGTTCAGGCACTTGGCAGTGGAGGCGTAGGCCTGGGCTCCAACCACATCGCCCACCATCTTCCTGTCCCTGGACTGAAGAAAACCAGATGGTAAGGGGCCCTGGTGCTGGCCAGCTGAGTGTCAGGTGCTGTGACTCAATTCCCTCACGTCCTCTCTCCCTGCCCACTGCCTCACTCCCTCAGGCCAGGAACCCCTCCTCTTTCTTCCACACACAACAACAAACTCAAACTGTACCTGAGGCCCCAGCACTGGCTGCACACCCCACTTTTCAGATAGCTTAGGGCCCCAGTGTAAAGAGTGAAGGGATGTTCCAGTAACAGGGTGGGGAAAGCCTGGCCCAGAATTCCCAGGCGGCCTCGTCCTGTGACTATCAGAAAGTCTCCAGGATGGACAGACAGACAGACAGACAGATGCAAGCACGCGCGTGCGCGTGCACACACACATACACAGAGGAAGGGTGCGCACAAATTTACTCTCTTAGACAAAGTACCGCACACCTCGATGGCATCTGGATAGATGGAGCGGCAGGCTCACACGCCCCTTCTTCGGCTCTCACTCCCACCTCAGCCGCACTCACCTTCACAGAGTAGGCATAGGCGATGAAACCCAGGCAGCAGAAGTTCATGAAGAGAGCGTTGAAGAGGGACCAGACCACATGGTCGGGCACAGACACCTCTCTGGGCATGTTAATCACAGTGGTTCTCACGACAGCCGAGTTGTGGGGTTCCCCCAGCTCAGTCACCCCATACTCCTCTTTGATTGTCTCATAGCTTGGAGGAAGTCCGGCATTGGGGGTCAAGAAGGCTTGGGAATTGTGGCTCATGGTAAAGACTCTAGAACAATCGCACCCGCACCGTCAGAAGGATGGCTGCTGCTACCCTGGCTCTGTAGGCCCGCCCTTTCTCTAGCAGTTTCCTTTTCCTGTTGGTGGGTTTGTCTCCAGAAGGCCTTACAGGAGGGAATTGGCTAGGTATTGAAGTGGGCGGCACTAAGGCCTTGAGGATCAAATTACTTCAGGGCTAGGTGACGGTTAAGATACAAAACTGAGCAAACTTCCTGGGGTCAAGACTTGTCCCAGGGCTAAAACTTGCTTCCAGGTCTCCAGGTCTCCAGCTCGTGCTTAGAATTGGAAGTACTGGGATTTCCCCAAGTCTACAAGTCTCCCCACACCAGAAGAATAGCTGCAGCGCCTCGCTGTCCCTGTTCAGAGCCACAGCCAAAAACCAAACAACCCCCTGCTCTAACACCCCCTGAACAGCCCTAAAGCCAGCCTCCCTGCAAAGGCCTCCGCTAAAGCAAGCCATGTCTTTCTCCCACCCCCACCCCAGCCCCCCCACCCCCACCCCCGCCTCCACCCCAAGCTAATCTGTTGCATGTGGGGGCTGGGGAGAGCTGCAACTCAGTGGGTTTTTTGGCTGTCAGTAGGGGTGGGAGGAGCCTTCCATGGAAGTCCAGGGCCTGGATGCTCCTGGCTAGCTGAGGAAGGAAAATTCCAGTCATTTGGCTGCAGCCTGGGAGCTTATGGAAGACAGATGTTTTCCTGCCAGTTGTGAAACAGCTAAAATGAAGCCTGGAGAAGAAGGGCAGCACAGGGAACTAACTCCGAAGCAGTGAGGGAGGGGACTTGACTGCCAGAATCAAGGTGAATTCATTTGCGGTGTAGGACACAACAAATCACCTGCCACTTTAACCTATCCAGTAACTTCGCACCGCCCCCGCCCCAAACTTCATCCTCCAGGGCGGAGTGGATGAAGAAGATCAGTAAATGTAACTCCAGAGGCCCTGCTCACCTCTGGATTACAACCCTCACCATCAGAGCCTCAGACGCTGGAGCAGGGCAGAGTCGGTGATGCCAGCGCTTGGGAGACATAAGGTCATCTTCAGCTACATAATGAGTTCGAGACCAGCCTGGGCTACATGAGATCTTGCCTCAAATAAATGAAAAAAAAAAAAAAGGGAGTTAAAAGTGAAAAATGAACAAAGAGGGGAATTAACATTTCTTCCAGAAGATGTGCAGTGACCAACAGGCTCCAGCACCATCTGTCTGCTTCCTTCCTCTAAACTGTAAACAAGCCTCCAATTAAATGTTTTCTTTTGTAAGAGTTGCCTTGGTCAACAAACAATCAAAAAAAAAAAAAAAAAGAGTTGCCTTGGTCATGGTGTCTCTTCACAGCAATAGAACAGTAACTAAGACACTGATCTTTCCCAAATGCAACCCAAACTAGGCTAATTTAGCCAGGATCTCTCCCACCTTCACTAAGAAATTCAAAAGTCTCATGGTGAAATTTGACCTAAGCTAGAAAAGTATCCATATTGCTCTAACCATTAGGAAAAGTCCCATATCTGGGCTTTAGCACCATCCCTGAGCTGAGGAAGCTCACCCTCAGAATTCAGTTATAGCCAGGCCAGCTTCCACTGCAGGGCCGGGTGGGGAACTTTGAGGTCATATCAGGACACTTACAGGAAAGAGTCGGGGGAGGACCCACTGGAACTATATGATTACCTTTTTATTAGAGATAACACCTCTACCGGTGAAGTACTCATCTAGAAGAGATAAAATGCCCAAAACTATGACAAACTGTGGAAGATAATGTAGGTGGCTTCTAAGAATCCCCATCTCTTTGGAGCTGAAAGCATGAACAAGTATATGAATCCTGGTTGTACATTTTGGAAGGCAAGCCTCTCCAGCTAATGGGCAAAAGCTAGACCAAGAGTCCCAGTGCCATCCTGCGCTTTCCCTGTACCCGAAGCCTTTTTCCAGAGCCCCTTTATTGTTACACAAAAGACAGCTTTAGCAAAACAGTCTCCACACACCAAAACTTCTATCTGATCTAGAGGTTTTATCAAAGAACCATCATAGCAATTCTGAGCCATAGGAGACTTCCAGGTTTGCCAGGCTTGTCTTAAGACCAGGTTATGAAAAGGCTCTGAGAACCCTTCAAAAGAACAAGCTCATAAAAATCTCAGATAACAATCACGGACAAAAAGCCACTTCAAAACATAGGTGTCATCACTCAGGAATTCACGCCAGATGGAGTGGCTCTGCTGAAATTCTGCCACACACCAGGCTCTCAGCAAACTTCAGAACTAGCCAGAAGCTTTACTGAGCTTTTAACCCTACCGCTTCTGCCAGATCCCAGCACCGAGGCTTCTCCACAGCACTCCTGTGTGTAAAGCAATGAGCCTCACCTTCAGTGCAGGACCACACCTATAAGATTCTACGCTTTCAGGCTGGAGAGATGGCTCAGAGGTTAAGAGCACTGGCTGCTCTTCCAAAGGTCTTGAGTTCGATTCCCAGCAACCACAGGGTGGCTCACACCCATCTATAATGAGATCTGGTGCCCTCTTCTGGTGTGCAGGTACACATGCAGGCAAGAACAATGTATACATAATCAATAAATAAATCTTAAAAAAAAAAAAAAAAAAAGATTCCATGCTTTCCCAGCCTGAGACTGCATGATGGTAGCAGTTTTATGGTGGCAGGACACAAGTTTTCAGGGTATATGATAGTGTGACTCACAGAGGTCATAGAATCTGAGACACTTCCAGGTAATTAATTCCAAGTCAACCCCAAAAGCAAAACGCGTTGTTCTAAATAAGCCTGTCCAGCTGGGGGCAGGAGTAACTTAAAATTTACAGACTCAGCCATTGCTTTCCACATGACCTATGTACTTGAAGCAATCAAGAGAGAAAGGATGCCCCTGAGATGTTGGCCTAAATATCATCTTGACTCCAAAATAGGTGACTATCACACATTGCAAGACCCATTTTTAAAACAAGCCAGGAATATTCTGTTTGTTTGCTTTTTGGTTTTTTGTTTTTTTTTGTTTTTCAAGACAGCATTTCTCTGTGTAGCCTTGGCTGTCCCAGACTCACTTTGTAGACCAGGCTGGCCTCGAACTCACAGAGATCTGCCTGCCTCTGCCTCCTGAGTGCTGGGAGGAAAGGCTGGGATTAATTATTTCAAGGTGAGATTGCCAGTCTTCAACCCAGTAGAGGTAAAAGAACCATACCTCCCCACCCCTACTCCCAGGGAAACTCAAGATGAATAAACAGGAGCAACAAAGCAATGAGCAGGGGCCTGATACAGTATCACTGCCCACATTTCCTGTAAGGAAAACCGATTGCTGCTGAGTTTCAAGATCTCTTAAAGGTTATTGTGGGAAACAGTGGTCTTCACTTCGTACCATGAGCACTGAAGCTGGGCATGGTGGTACACACCTTTAATAAGCAAGCAGAGCTCTGTGAGTTCAAGGTCAACCTGATCTACCCACTGTGTTCCAGGACAACCAGGGCTGTGGACAGAGTATTGAAGACTCAGAGTAGTAAGGTGAAGCACTTTATCTTGAGACCTTGCAAGGCTAGTACATGACTCTAATGCATGACCTTTCCTTTCTTTCAGGAGTGATCAAGAGAATATAATCTTATATATCATTAGGTCTTATCTTTCCCTCTCCCCAGTATGTTTTTTCTCAACATAAATTGGGGGGGGGTCTTTTTTGCATTTTACATCCTGTGTAATTGATTGATTTATGAATATATGGACCCGCCTGACCTTAAATTCACAGAGAGTCATTTGCCTCTGTCACCTGAGTTTAAAGTCGTGCCCACCAATCCCAGCTGCTAACCTGTTTATTTTATTTTGTTTACTTATTTTAATTTTTTTTTTGCTTTTCTTTTTTTTTTTTTTTTAATTTAAGTATTTTTACATAATTTCAATTTATGTGCATTGGCATGAGGGTGTCAGATCTTGGAATTATAGACAATTGTGAGCTGCCATGTGGGTGCTGGGAATTGAACCTTGGTCCTTTGGAAGAACAGGCAGTGCTCTTAACCACTGAGCCGTCTCTCCAGCCCCCACCCCTTTTTTGGGGGGCGGGTTTCAAGACAGGGTTTCTCTGTGTAGCCTTGGCTGTTCTGGACTCACTTTGTAGACCAGGCTGGCCTTGAACTCACAGAGCTCCACCTGCCTCTGCCTCCCGAGAGCAGGGATTAAAGGTGTGCGTCACCACGCCCCGTTTATCTTTTTCTTAAATCCTAAACAATTTAAGCTTAATGTGAGACTATAGCTGTCTATTATCCAGCCCCATCAGAGACTTAGCATTAGATAAGAGAGAAAAAAGGATAGAAGAAAGAAAATAAAAGAGAGAGATCCCTGAGCCTAATGTCCTATACCTTGTTCCTCCCCTCACCAAAACCATTTAACAACTTGCAAAACCAACCTCCTTTTAGTGACAACAAGCATCCATCACCCATAGAACAACCAAACCCACCCACCCACCCCTTCTTGGGAGACGGGGCATCACTCTCTTAAAATTGTTTCCTGTTGTTGAGGTCATCATTTTTCTTTTGGGGGGCCCAAATGTTGGGATATTAACCAGTCTTAAGGCTAGCTGTAACATTTGTTGTTCAGCCTCTGTGTGCTGTGAAAGTGCAGGGCTTAAATCAAATCCAGACTGGAACAGTCTATGATGTGAGAGGATCTAATTAGCCATTTTAAGTTGTTTTGGATGCAGATATTTTGAGAAAATAGCTATTGAGGCTGTCTGTGATTGGGTCAAGCAGGATGCCAGAATGAACATGTCTCAGCATCTCAAATCCTTCAGGACGAATCCTTTCAGGGCCACTCCAGTTTAATTAGTGTCTGTTCCTTTTGTTTTGTACATATATGAACTTTCACAGATAATAGATATTCTTGCATAAACACATGTATGGAATGTGCAGTGTACACATTATTCTGAAAATGATTCTCTGCTCTTTGTTTTAGCAAGTGAAAGGCATATGTCTTTCTTTATAAGCCAGTCTGCACTGTATAACCAAACTGTAATACAAGTTTTCATCTACGCTGTTGAAAGGATGCCATGATAAGTCCTGAAGAGTCTGTGGCCAGCAAGATTCATTGGCTCTGTATAAGTGAGGTCCTGGATGGAGACATTTTCATGTCTCAGAGCTGTTGTCATGTAGAGGGATCAGCAAATAGTTTACCTGTTTGTTTGTTTGTTTGTTTGTTTGTTTGTTTGTTTAATCTTGATTTTATTTTTCTCTGCAGCCAAGATCTTCAGGGGGGATCTCCTTTGCTTCCCAGTCAAATCTGGTTTTTATCAATTTGGAAGGAATCCACAGCTTCTCTTTTTCCTGTGGAAACATACAAAACCTCTCCTCAAGCATAACATATTTCTTTCCCTCCATTTGGAAGTTAAGACATCCCTAATATATACAGGCTGATTTAGTTCAGCAGCTTTTTCCATAACCCAATGACTCTCAGCAGCTACAAGTTATTTTGCCCATTAGCACTTTAAAAATGTAATGTTAGCAGAGCGGTTGGGGTGCACGCCTCTAATCCCAGCACTCCGAGAGGCAGAGGCAGGCGGGTCTCTGTGAGTTCGAGGCCAGCCTGGTCTACAAAGTGAGTCCAGGACAGCCAGGAATACACAGAGAAACCCTGTCTTGAAAAAAAACAAAACAAAAACAAAACAAAACAAAAAACCCAAAACAAAACAAAATGTAACGTTAATAAAGCACTGTGTAATCTGGGTGTGGGAGTGTTTGTTACCCCTTGTATTTGTTAAACATTCTCCTTTAAGCTTCAATTAAATCTCTATACTTGTCCCGTAGGAGTATGTGGTATGCCTGGAATATGTTTTATATTATAATATGCAAAATTGTTTCATTTTACTGAAAAATATGCTGGAGCATAATGTCAGTCTTAACTTATACAGGTATTTCCATAATAGCCACAACTTCTATAAATGTGTAAGTACAGAATCAGCCTTTACAGAATGAGCCGCCATGCCAGTTTTGGCCTGGCATCTCTCCTTTTTAGACCTTAGCACACTTCTTTACTATGTGGATGATATTTTATTCTGCATCCCTTCCCTGTCTCTGTCTCAGAAAAAAAACCACTGCCTCACGCCTAAGCTGTCTCAGCTCCCTGAGTTCCCCTGTCTCTCCATCTGAAGCCTAGCTGTGCTCTCCTGCTGTTGCTTACTTCAGGCTTGACTCAGCCCAGGTCTAAGACCCGCACCCCTGGACCAGGTGCAGTCTCTGAATCCAAGCTCAGCAGGTGGCAGACACATCATTTTCCTTCATCTGCAATCCTTAACTCCCCCCCCACCCCACCCCACCTCCCCCCAACCCCTGCTCCATCCTCTGTGTGCAACTTCTTCTGGGCTCATCGCCGGAGGCTGCTGAACTCACCCAGGAGATCCTGTTCCTAAACAAACCTGCCCTTTTTATACTTTTAATCTGGCTCGGATGGAGTTAATTTTTTGCCGGAGATAACCTATCACACTCTACCCACTGCTGACAGTCACTGCTCTCCCCAGCAGTCAGCTTTCCAAATCAGCACAGCTTCTTCTTTTTCTTCTTCTACTCCTCCTCATCTTCCTCCTCCTTCTTCTTGTTTTTTTTTCCCAATTTTTAAAAGACTTATTTATTTATTATTAGGTATACAGTGTTCTGCCTAGACATACACCTGCAGGCCAGAAAAGGGGCATCAAATCTTATTATAGATGGCTGTGAACCACCATGTGATTGCTGGGAATTGAACTCAGGACCTCTGGAGGAATAGTCAGTGCCCTTAACCTCTGAGCCATCTCTCCAGCCCCCCCTTTTTTTTCCAATTTTAATTTTTTTTAAATGTATTTATTTATTATGTATACAGTGCACAGATCACATTATAGATGGTCATGAGCCACCATGTAGTTGCTGGGAATTGAACTCAGGGCCTTTGGAAGAGCAGTCAGTGCTCTTAACCTCTGAACCATCTCTCCAGCCCCCCAATTTTAAATTTTATGTGCATTGGTGATTTGCCTTCATGTTTGTCTATAGGAGGGCATCGGATCTTGCAGTTATAGACCGTTGTGAGCTGCTATGTGGTTGCTGGAATTTGAACACAGGTCCTCTGGAAGATCAGTCAGTGCACTTAACCTCTGAGCCATTGCTTCAGCCCCATTTTAATGGATTCTAAGAGTCCACAAGTTGGGCACCATTTGTAGCCGCAGGCTCTTCCACCTGTACCCCAGTTCCTAAAATAACAACTCTGAGACTTTATTGCTTATGAATAAATGCCTAGGCCATAGCTTTGGCTCATTCTCTGACTAGCTCATAACTTATTTTACCCATTTATTCTAGTGTATGTGTGCCACGTGGCTGCTTACCTCTCCTCAATTTGATGCATCCGTCTTCATCAGATTCTGAGGTGAATCTCCCGTACTGCGCTACCCCAGAGTATGTCTTTCCCTCTCTGCTGGAACTCCCATTTCCTGCCTCAGTTAATAGGCCATCTGCTTTTCATTGACAGGCAATGCTTCCATACAGCACACAAGAGATTCTCTCTACAAGCCAGGCACTATCAGACTGTAGAAACCAGGGGAGCCCAAAGGGAAGAATAGTGTGTCTAGAAAAAAAAGGGGGGTTACCTCTGATGCTTTTTCTGTTTCAATAGGGAGTGGCTCTATCTACCCAGTGAAGGTGGCCACTAGAACCCAGTGGTTTTAATAACGATTGATAGGGACTCAGTTAGAGAGCTTAAAGAACTGGAGTGAAGGGGCCGGGCATGGTGGCACTTGGGAGGCAGAGGCAGAGGCAGGCGGATCGATGTGAGTTCGAGGCCAGCCTGGTCTACAAAGCTAGTCTAGGACAGCCAAGGCTACACAGAGAAACCCTGTCTTGAAAAAACAAAAAACAAAAAGAAAGAAAGAAAGAAAGAAAGAAAAGAAAAAAAGAATGGTACTGGAGCCTGAGCAGGTCTTCGGTAGGTCAAGCCTCAGGATGAGTATGACAGAGTCACCTGTGATGGAGGGCTTTAGCAGCAGTGGAGATGTCGGACAGATTGCATTTTTATTTACTCAGAGTCAAAAGAAACTAGTTTGGAAATAATAAAGTGTGTGTGTGTGTGTGTGTGTGTGTGTGTGTGTGTGTGTGTGTGTGTGTCAGGGATGATTGTGTGTCGGGGCAAGCATGTGCCATGGCCTCCCACTGAGGTCAGAGGACAACCTCTGGTGTCAGCCCTCATTTTCTACTTTGAGACAGCGTGTTTCTTGTTTGATGCTATGCTGTGTACCCCAGGATAGCCCAGTCCATGACCTTGCAAGGAGTTCTCCTATGTCTACCGCCCCACCCTCTCCATCTCACCACAGGAGTGCTGAGATTACGAACACATGCTTCTCCATCTGGGTTTTACATGGTGGCCTAGTTTCATCTCGGTTGCTGTGACAAAACACCCTGACCAGAAGCAACTTAAGGTGGCAAGGATTTATTTGGCTTAAATTCCAGGTTACAGTACATCATTGGGCAGAAGCCAAAGTAAGAACTCAAGTTCTTACACCATACCCGCAGACAAGAACACACAGAGACAAGTGTACCCAGGCTGCCTTCTTGGTTGCTTGCTAGCTTTCTTTGTTCTTATATAACTTAGGATGCAATTGGGGTGTTGCACACAGTGAGTTAGGTTTTTCTATGTCAATTAATAGCCAAGACAATCCTCCGCAGATCAACCTAATATGGATTATTCCTCATCAAGACCGTTTCTGGGGTCTGGAGAGATGACTCAGTGGTTAAGAGCCCTTGCAGCTCTTGCAGGGGGCCAGGGCTCCACTCTCAGCACCCACATGGTGGCTCATAACCATCTGTAACTCCAGTTCAAAGGGATCCAGCACCTTCTTCTGGCCTCTGTGGACAGCAGGCACACATGTGGTATTAATCCTTTTATGCAGATAAACACTCAGACACCTAAAATAAAAATAAATGCATAACTCTCGTTCCATAAGATTCCATGTTGTGTCAAGCGAACAGTTAATAACCAATCAAGGTGCATGGATCCAAGAAGCTGGACTCAGCTTGCATGGCAAGGGCTTTCACCTGATGAACCATCTCTCTGGCCCCTTCCCACATCTACCTTTTTACTTGGGTGCTGAGAATTTGAACTCATGTCTTCACAACTATGCAGCAAGTGCTCTTATCCACTAAGCCATTTCCCCAGCCCTGCAGTACAGCATCCTGAAAGATTTTCATAACACTCAAAGGATTTGCCTGGAAAGGCCCAGCTAAGAGTGTCTAAAATCTTGAGTTTATAGATTTATTTATTTGAAGTTGGCTCTTGATTTTTTGTTTGTTTGTTTGTTTTTGTTTTTGTTTTGGAGGCAGGGTTTCTCTGTGTACTCCTGGCTGCCCTGGACTCACTTTGTAGACCAGGCTAGCCTCGAACTCACAGTGATCCACCTGCCTCTGCCTCTGCCTCCCGAGTGCTGGGATTACAGGTATGTGTCACCGCGCTCAGCCTTCTTTTTCTTTTTTAAAGACTTATTTTCATCCTATTTATTTGTGCATATTTGTGTGAGTATACACACTCGTGTGTGAATGGGTGTGTGCACAGGTACCAGAGGACAGCAGTGGGCATCCTCCTCCATCATTCTGCCTGTTCCTCTCTCTTGACTGTGGAGCTTGAGTCTCAGCTAGGCTAGAAGCCAGAAAGCCACAGTCATCTTCCTGCCTAAACCTCCTCCCAACGGTGCTGAGGTTACAGGCATCTGTAAGGAATGCACAGCTCATTAAACGGGTGCTGCGATCCACACTGTGGTCTCCTGGTTGTACAACAAGCACTCTTAACTGATGGACTGTGCAGTGCTTGCTGTCTTTTTGGAAAATAAATGCTAAGTTTTCCATTGGTTTGCAGCTTCTGAGGGCTCTCTTGTCTTTTCATTTGAATGCTGGTTGGAAAATTGGATTTTATTCCATTAGGTGAGTACATTGAGCAGTTGTTGGAGCACTCAGTAAGACCTGAAAACCTTTTCAGGTTGGTTAAAGATGTTCATCTGTGTGTTGTTTTTTTTTTTAACAAAATCGCAATTGTTTGATTTTTCTTTTTAAACCAATAAAGCGTTGGGAGCCAGATGCTAGAATGGAAGCCTGCTAGCTCAGAGAGGCAGAGCAAGCAGCCAGCTGATCCTCGTCCTCAGCCCATGTCCTGAGCAGAAAAACTCTTGAATCAAAGGTGTGCGTTAGGGCTGAGCCACACCACAACTAGAAACAGGTTTTTCCATTAACCAACACAGTCTCAGGGTTCACAGTGTGATCAAATGCCTCTAACACATCTGAATGAAGTTCCGTCTCTGAACCAGTTCATGATGACACATCTGGGCAATGACTGATAAATATTTCTACAGTATTATTAAGTATTTTGATTGTTAAAAAAAAAAAATACTTCCCTGGCCAGGTGTGGTGGCGCACCCTTTAATCCCAGCACTCGAGAGACAGAGACAAGCTGATCTCCCTGAGTTCAAGGCCAGCCTGGTCTACAAAGAGAGTCCAGGACAGCCAAGGCTACACAGAGAAACCCTGTCTCAAAAAAAAAAATCTGAGTAGATAAATAAAGTCAAATTGGTAGCCCCAAACCAACTTTCTCTCTGTTGTAGTCAGTTGGAACTCTGTGGAGTCACTGCTAGGGTCTTAAAAGGATCCTCTTTCACCCTTATTTTCCCTCTACCAGTCAGTGTGCTGTCTGAAGAGGTGGATCTTGCTGACTGTGTGAATTTCCTCCAGTACCAAGGAGACCTTTCCCCATCTAGTGATGGGGGCCTGGGGCTCCCACGGCCTTTCTGAATGAGCGCACAGGTGACTTAGGGGAGTTGTAGGGCCCCTTTACAGCGGTCTCACTGTCCCCTTGATCCTGGCTGATCTTTGGAGGCCCTTTAGGTCCCTGTATCCTCACTGGCTGTGGCTTATATACCTTGTTTGTTGAACACCCAGACAGACGGTTTTGCTAGTCATAAGGAGGAAGTAATAAATTTTAGTTTTAACTTTCATGTAACGGACAAAGCTCAGATAAAAACACAAATTTTCAAATAATTTCTGGTTTTGATATTACTCAATTCCACACGTACTTCAACTTCTAAGAAACTTAGCAGTTTTATGTCGCCAAGAACAAATTAATATTTTCTAGAACCCCATTACTTTAAAACTGGGAACAAGATTTTTAGTTTTAGGCCAGTGCCCTGAATTTTAGTCTCTGGAATTGTAAACATTATATATATGTATTTGGGAGGTGGGTTGAGACAGGGTTTCTCTGTGTAGCCTTGACTATCCTGGACTTACTTTGTAGACCAGGCTGGCCTCAAATTCACAGCGATCCGCCTGCCTCTACCTCTGCCTGTACTGGGATTAAAGGCATGTGCCACCACCTCTTGGCCTATGATATATACTTTTTATTTTTTTTAATGTATTTATTTATTATGTATACAGTGTTATGCCTGTATGTAATGCCTACACACCAGAAGAGGGCACCAAATCTCATTACAGATGGTTGTGAGCCACCATGTGGTTGCTGGGAATTGAACTCAGGAGCTTTGGAATAGCAGCCTGGGCTTTTAACCTCTGAGCCATCTCTCCAGCCCAATATATATATTTTAAAGTTTCGTTGTCTACAAACTTTTTGTGGCAGGCTTCAGCTTTCAAGTTTTGTCCTCATCTTTACTTTTTCATCTTTGGAAAGGAAAAAAAAAATCTGGTTATTTTAACTTAGGACAAATCTTCTTTTGTCACCCCAAAATTCATCTTATCAATCAGGCATGGTAGCACATGCACACCTTTAATCCCAGATCTCGGGGAAGCAGAGGCAGGCAGATCGCTGTGAGTTTGAGGCCGGCCTGGTCTACAAAGTGAGTCCAGAACAGCCAGGACTGTTACATAGAGAAACCCTGTCTCGAAAAAATCTAAAATAAAAATAAAAAAATCCATCTTATCATGAGACAGAGCAACATAATAAGCAAATTTACAATTTACTAAAAGAGTTGGATCTATGTCACATCTATGATATAATGTCATGGCTGAAGGAACTCATTTCATACTAAACACCCTGCTGGGTGCCTAATAACCATTTGTCTTGACTCAGTTTCAGGAAGGTAAGTTCCCAGGATCCCTGACACCTAGACACATGAAACCATGACCATCCGCTCTGGCATGCTCTTTAGCTTCTGTAACCCCCTTATGCAGATATCCAAGGACTATTTTGAGATTTCCCTGACTGCCTAATCTTGGCAGAGCAGAACAGCTCTTTGGTTTCCTGTAATTTGCTTGTGCAATGACTTTTGTGGTTTTGCTTTTAGAAATCCTTCCCCCACCCTCCTCTGGGCAGCATATCTCTCTCTCTGATTTGGATAAACACTGTGGCCCTTGATAAATTCGGCTAATTATAATTTGAATTGAGTCTGAGGGTCTTTCCCCTCTATACAAATGTATAACCTAATTACCTGTCCACATGTTGTTAAAGTGTAAATCTTGTCTGTCATAAGTTACAGGCAGGCTTTAGTGCTGCTTGGGCTTTTGTTTTTTGTTTTTGTTTTTTTAAGGTACTTCTGTGTTTTTCCCTCCTTGGTCCCCCAAGAATCTGTTACACTCCAGCAAGAGATGGCCAAAATAATTAAGTTCCCAATGACTTTGGATGGTGACTTAGTGAGAAAGGCAGGAGGGACCATGTAAAGTGTCAAAAAAAATTCATTTTTAAAAAAGATTTATTTATTATGTACACAGTGTTCTACCTGCATGTACACCAGAAGAAGGCACCAGATCTCATTATAGATGGTTGTGAGCCACCATGTGGTTGCTGGGAATTGAACTCAGGACCTTTGAAAGAGCAAGCTGTGCTCTTAGCCTCTGAGCCATCTCCAGCCCCCATCAAAAATTCTTATATGATAACTCAGCAATTCTGACTTAGAATGCAAAAGATCTCTGCTCCCCTGAAGAACTGGAATACAAAAAACAGCGGCTTTTTGCCTGGAAGACCAAAGGGTAAGAAAAGAGAAAGCGATAGTGTTCAGTCGTGCCACATGGACAGGAGACTTGCCACTGGAACCAGTGACGGCAGACTGGAGCATTGTATTCAGGATAGGAGAGATACATGGGAAAGGGACATGTACCTGGGTGACACTAAGGTCTTCATGAGCCACCTCAGGAAGGGAAAACATGCCTTCGGAGAGAAAGAGGGATGCTTTTACTTGCTCCTCGAGTTACCTAATGTGAAAGTCCCAAGCAAGTGTGTGAGAGTATGTGTACGCAGACAAGGATAAGGAGCAGTTGGAAAGAGTTTTGCCTGTTGGGAGGAGGAAAACTGAGGAGAGGAAGAAGTCCGAGGTGGAGAGGAAGAGGCAGAGTTGCCAGGTGGAGAAGTGGCTGGTAGTAGAGGCGTTGGAATGTGCCCAAAGGCAGTCACCATGGATGTCACACTGGGCTGTGAGAGGGATGGGTAAAAGAACCCAGTAAGGCACAAATGGTATCACTGTCACAGGTGAGCCTCTGAAGATCAAACAGAGATCCGTTATTGAGATTGCATCCAGGAAGTGAGTCAGGGGGATAGAGAGTAGGCTCCATTGATGTCCACCTAAGGCACATCCCTAGAAGGCAGTGGGTACCACCTCCTGATGCTTTCAGTGGTGAGATATGGTCTCAGGGCACTGATGTGCCTGAGAAGTGCCTTAGATGGGAGTGTCTCCTCAAAGGAAGGGCTCTCTCAGCTCACAGAAGTAATGCCCAATTTCATGCTAGAGCCAAATTAGTCCTATTGGGCATCACTCCTCTAAGGGATACACAGAAATCCAAATTACCACATAGCAATTGTGAGGGAGAAAGTACAACCATGGTCACTCATAGTTCTCTCAGATTAGGAAGTCTGATGGGTATGAGGCAGATGGACTTGGCAGGCATAAATGTTGTCAGTCACATGCTCTGTTCCCTCTTCCTCCAGAGAGCAGCAGCAAATGCCAGAGCATAGAAGGTGAGTGGGAGGCAAAAAGCAAGAACAAAAGAAAGAATCCTCAGTGCCTGTGGATCCGCCTGGATAAACTACCGCTGCCAGCCCTAGGTTGGTTCACCAGCTGTTATGAAAGTATCCCATTGTCCCTCCAAGAATTTACCTACTGTGTCTTTTTATAATTTTTGAAGTACATTTTTTTCTCTTTAAAAAATAATACTTACTTTTGAAGATTTTATTTTTTAATTTTAAAATATCTTATTTTACAGAAATGGGTGTCCTGCCTGCACATAGTCTGTGTGCCATACATATACCTGGTGCACAGAGGCCAGAAAGGGGTGTCAGATCTCATGGAAGTGAAATTACAAACCGCAGCCATATGGATACTGGGACGTCCAGGTCCTGTGGAAGAGCAGCCAGTACATTTAACCTCATAGCAACTCTCTAGATCTAAAGATTGTTTTTATTTTTTCAGTGTGTGTGTGTGTGTGTGTGTGTGTGTGTGTGTGCACTTGAGTGCAGTACCCAAGGATGCCAGAAGAGCGCATCAGATCCTTTGCAGCTGGATTTGCTGATTGTTCTGAGCTGTCTGACATGGGTACTGGAAAGCAAACTCAGACCCTCTGCAAGAACACTAAGTGCTCTTAACTGCCAAGCCACCTCTCCAGCCATCCCCAGCATCTTTTTATTATTAAATCTTTTACATCTAGATTCTAGTCTGGCAAATACCTCGATCCCTGTGCCTTTGGCTCCTCATTCTCAGCACATGATCCAACCCAAACAAAGGTGGTACCATTGCCTGAAAAGGTCCAGTCAGTAGAAAGGCAGCTCGTGAGGAGCTCTGCCTCCTCTCACCTGGTCTGGGGGCTCTGTTGTCCTCCACAGCATGTTTAATTACCTAAAGGTTTTAATCTGTTTCTCTTAGACTTCTGATGGCCTACTTCACAGCTTTTATGTAGACAGGATTTCCCAGAAGGTAACATTAAATGCTAGCCTAGTCATCTCTTTCAGTGGAAATGCCAATGGTTAAGAAAAATTAAGTGCTAATGGTGTTGAAAAGTTTAAAACATGGGGCTGGAGAGATAGCTTAGTGGGTAAGAGCACTGTCTTGCTCTTCCAGAGGTCCTGAGTTCAATTCCCAGAAACCACATGGTGGCTCACAACCATCTCTAAGGTGATCTGATGCCCTCTTCTGTCATGCAGATGTACATGCAGATAGAGCACTCATATACATAAAACAAACAAATAAATAAATATTAAAAAAAAAAAAGAAAGAAAAGAAAAGTTTGAAACAGACTGCTGCAAACCTTAGCACCTTCACATCTCCTAGAGGTAGAAATGATCAAGGAGGCAGCAGAAAGTTCCCAGACAAGGCTTTTATGAGGGGCTTTTACTTCAGAGGAAAAGAGGAAGCAGGTTGGAGGTTTGGGAGGATGAAGGAGAGGCATGGCTCTGCTACTTCCTACCTCGTAAGTACATTGAGGAGGCAAAGAGGTGACACCGAGCACACTGCGATGGTTGACATTGGTTATCTGGTTGGCTACATCTAGAATCAACTACAACCCATCTGCACACACTTTGGAAGGAAAAGAGGGGCTTTTTTGTTTTTTGTTTTTTGGGTATTTTTGTGTGTGTGTTTTGCTTTGTTTTTTCAAGACAGGATTTCTCTGTGTTATCTTGGCTGCCTTGGATTCGCTTTGTAGACCCGGCTGGCCTTGAACTCACAGTGATCTGCCTGCTTCTGTCTCCCTAGTGCTGAGATTAAAGGCGTGTGCCACCACAGCCTGGCTGGGGTTTTATTGTTGTTGTTGTTGTTGAATTATTTGAGGTCAGAAGACCCACCCTAAATCTGGGCCACACCTTCTGGTGGCAGCTCACATAAAGGACATGGAAGAAGAAAGCTTTTTGCCTGCTTGTCCCCACTCTCTCTGGCAAGTTCATCTCTCCTATCCCTGAGGCACTCCTTTGCTGTTAGAACCTACTTCTTCAGGATTCCAGAAGCTCTCTAGGACCTCCCTGGGACTCTAGCATCAAACTGAGACAGCTGACACTTTCAGTCTTGTGGACAACTACAGGATCCTTGGCCTTTGCATCAAGGCGACAGCTATAGTTGGACAGCTCGGAGCACAGCCTGTAAGTCATTCTAATAAATCCCCTTTTAAAACCATGTGCAGCTGTTTTGGCCAGGGTTTTAGGTATAGTTATCTCTGGGGAAATCCAGTCTTTTGTTGTTGTTGTGTTGTTTTTCGAGACAGGGTTTCTCTGTGTAGCCTTGGCTGTCCTGGACTTGCTTTGTAGACCAGGCTGGCCTCGAACTCACAGCGATCCGCCTGTCTGCCTCCCGAGTGCTGGGATTAAAGGCATGTACCACCACCGCACGTCCGGGAAATCCAGTCTTATGGGCCTTTGTTTTTCTTTCAACTTCAGCTTCTAGAGTACCCTCCAAAGGCAAAAGCAGATCGACTAAAAACAGAATCATGGGCGAGTCATGAGCGCTCAGCCCTGTCTGTACAGGGTCGCTCTTAGAGTCGCTGACAGTTGTGCCCCATTATCTATCGCAACAAAAGGAGGAAGGTCACAACGAATGTACAAAAAAGTCGTCAACTGTCAAAGGAAACCACAGGGCGATCCTGTTATTCCCTTCCTCTTACTGTTAACTCATGCACCTGGGGTTATTGATGTTATTTCTTCTCCCCAGTGGAGAGCAAGCTGCTGCCCAGCCCTTCCAACTCCAGCCTCTGGGGATTAGGCTAGCTTGGGAAGGGCCTAGAAGTGGCTCTCTCCCTGCACACCCTGAACAGTAACTTGAAACCATTATTTGTTCTTACTCCCCGGTCTCTAGAAAACATACCCATTTACAAGCAGAAGGAAGCAGTTTTCCGAGAAACAGACCCCACTGGGGAAAAGGCGGGCCCACTGTGCAACGGCCTGCAGACTTCTCAGCGTTGGTCACATTTCTCATTCCTTCTTTATTCACAACTCTTAGAGCCTCAAAAAGCCAAGAGATGGCTAAGGAACAACGAGAGGTGATTGTACTGGGGGGGCCCCACATCTCAACTTCTGCAACCACCACCACAATCAACATGCCTGTTGAGATCGCCAAGCCTGATTATGTGGTCTGGTCCCTCTTCAACGCACTCTTCATGAACTTCTGCTGCCTGGGTTTCATAGCCTATGCCTACTCTGTGAAGGTATTGTACATGGGCCTCAAGCCTGGTGGGTGTGTGTGGTGGTGGTGGTGGGGGGCATCCTGTGCCTGTGCGTGAGAGAATATATGCGTTATCTACCTCTGTGTATGTGTGTTGGAGAAATACCTGGGGAGGTACCTGGGGATCCCTGGGTCCAGCTTTCTCTGTCATATCCTAGAGCCTACAGGAATTCTCCTGGAATGTCCCTTAGCTCTGAAGATTAAGACTCCGGCTGGGTGGGAAGTGCACAAGGGTCATAGGAAACTGTGGAGCCAAGTGGCCAGTGCTGGGTCTTTCTAGGTAGTCATGGGTGTGTGAAAGCGGAGGCAGGTCCTTTGGCCTGAAAAGTAGAGAGAAATGCAGTGGACTGGGACGGTGATGGGGGAGCTGAGTCAGAACATTTGTCTGTCACTTGACCAGTTCCAGGACCACTGACTATCTTGTTTCCTTCAGTCTAGAGACAGGAAGATGGTAGGCGATATGACTGGGGCCGAGACCTACGCCTCCACCTCCAAGTGCCTGAACATCAGTGCCGTGGTCTTCAGCATCCTTACGGCCCTTGTCGTTATAATTATTTACGCTGCCAAGTGATAGCCGTCTTTCAGGATCCTCACAAGTAGATGACACATTCCGGGGGCTTCTAGTCTTGCTTTGTGCGCCACTGTCTACAGCTGCCCCAAACCCTGGTCTTCGTCCTAAGCCTTGACCCCAGACATATGCAAATGCTACGTCTGTCCACAGTGGATTCAATAAAGTGCACGTGCTTTGACTCTATTCCTGGACTAATCCTGTACTGAGTTCACCATGCATCTTCCCAGTCTGAGGCCATCAGGGTGACCTCAACTTGGTAGGTCTCTGGCTACCTGCAATGGGCAGGAGCTCACCAGAATTCTTCGTGTGCGGGAGGGGTTATGAGCTCTGCCTACTTGCGGCTTCATGTCCCCATAGGGCTCAGATATGATACAAAACAAATGACCCAAGGAGTGTCCAGTCCACTAATGTGCTACCCGTTGAGGTTCCTGCCCTCTTTCTAGCCAGACAAATCACATCCCAGGGCTCTGTGAGGACCTCTGAGTTGGGTCTCTGAGCTCCTGGACTGAGCTCAGATATAACACACTGGATTCTGCACTGGGAGCCCGTCTTTTCTTTACCCTTCCGGTTTCTAGTGTTTATTTCAGATGCTTGGGTGTGCGGTTTGGGATGAGGGCCACACAGTACCCTTGTTACTTGCTTTGGTGAGCAGCCGGCAACAAACCCAAAGGAAGTCATGCCAGCTTCTGGGGAGTCTAGACGCCACCCTGGCTCCCCCTAACCTTGCTTTGCAGGAGCATCCTTGTGCCGGAGGGCCTCACGTCCTCCGTTAGCAGATCCTGCCACAGACTAGACCCAAGTGTGGTGGCGGCCACGTCCACACTTGCACCTCAAGTTTTCAAGTCTCTTGGAGTTCCCAGGGCATCAGTGCTGGCTCAGGATGTCTGGTTTTCCACCTCAGTGGCGCCTTCGAAAGAGTACTTGCTTCTGGTTCCCGAGGTCAATCTCTCAGACTCCACTCAGCCTTTCTCCCTGTGTCTGTACAATTTGCCATTCTCCCGCCCCACCCCCACCCCAATTCCTTTCCTCCTGAACCACTACAGTGGCATTGAATATATCCAGAATCGTAGGGTAGCTCAAGGGTCTGCGTTGCCCTCGGTGTCAAAGTGGGAAGTGTTGCAATGGATTCAACAGGAAGTAGATCAGCTCTTAACAGGAAGGGGCGGGGATTTTTGGTGTGGAGTGATAAAACCCCTTACAAGGTGGGTCCAGGGCCCAAACTTGTCTTCTGTTCCTGACTGTGGCAGAGTAGATGGGCCCAGCAGGGCAGCATCCCCCACCCGTGAGGGATCTAATTAGTGCGCATAGTTGCCATCTAATTTTCCAGCCTCCCTTGAGGCTCAGCATAGTGAGAGAAAAGGTGAAGGAAGGTTTCAGAAGTGTGGTCAGGCACCACACTCCCCATTTGGTAGCTTGGTTTCCTAGACTGACCAGAACCCCGCCTCCTCCCTCTCCCCCCATCTGCTAACCCCCCCCCCCGTATTGTTTTAAGTTCTAGAAGTTTCCTGTTTGTGAATTCAGGCTTTATAGGGAATAGCTAGGTACTGAGGGGAGACAAAACTAAATAACTGAGGGCCAAATTATTCCACAGCAGAATAGCAGGAAGAGGGATGGGTCTGGGGGACTTCCTGTCCTTGAACCCAAATCAGAATTTGTCCTAGAGCTCCTTTCTCCTGTTTAGGTGGGAGTTCTGTGGCCATTCCCAGTTGTGGGAGTCTGCTCAGCGCTGGTGAACAGCTGTAGCACCTCAGAGCCACATTCAGGCTCCACACAGCCACCCCCAGAGCACCCTAAGTTTGAGCTCACTTTGAGGGGACCTCTGATGCCATTCATGGCCTCTCCTTGCCTGATTTGGTATGAGCTGGATAGCTGTCCTATTTATATGTTAGGGAGGGCGGAGCTTTCCCACTCAGGGTAAGGATGCCTCTGGCTGACTGAAGAGGATTTATGCTGAGGGACTGGAAAATTCCAATTACTTGGCTGAAGCCTGAGAATTCCTGGAAGGCAGATGTTGTCTTGACAGTTGTGAAATAACCATCATTGAAGTGAAGCTTGCACCACATGGCAATATGGGAACTCCAATTTTATTCCATGGAACCAACTAGAGAGCTAACATCAGATCTGAGGTAAGAGGCTGGAGAGATGGCTCAGTAGTTAAGAACACTTGTTGTGCTACTTTAATCCCAGCACTCAGGAGGCAGAGGCAGGTGGATCACTGTGAGTTCGAGGCCAGCCTGGTCTACAAAGGGAGTCCAGGACAGCCAAGGCTACACAGAGAAATTCTATCTCAAAAACCAAAAAAAACCCAAAACAAAAAAAACACAAAAACTTATTGCTCTTCCAAAAGATCCAGGTTCAATACCCAGCCCTACATGGCAGCTCACAGCTCTCTAACTCCAGATGTATAAGGGGAGCCAGTACCCTCTTCTGGCCTCCCTGGGTACCAGGCAGGGATATGGTGCACAGAAATATAGTGCAGACAAAACACCCATACACATAAGATAAAAACAGATAAATCATCAGGCATGTCAGCACACGCCTTTAATCTCAGCACTAGGGAGGCAGATGCAGGCGGATCTCTGTGAGTTCCAGGACAGCCAAAGCTACACAGAGAAACCCTGTCTCGAAAAACAAACAAACAAACAAAACAAAACAAAAAAGGCAAACCAAATAAATCTAAATACTTTAAAAAAAAAAAAAAAGACTCAAAATAAGAATAAGAAGCCAGGGGGCTGGTGCATGCCTTTAATCCCAGCACTTGAAAGTCAGAGGCAGGTAGATCTCTGAGTTCAAAGCCAGTCTGGTCTACATGGAGAGTTCTAGGACAGCCAGGACTACATAGAGAAACCCTATTTAAAAAAAAGAAAGGAAGGAAGGCTGGATGGGTAAATTCTTTTGTGGTGAAGGACACACAGCCCATTGGCCGCTTTAAGCAGTTCAGTAGCTTCACATGGAGCTGACTTTCCAATTTTCAGTGCTTGGCAGATGGATGAAGAAGCAATAGACTGATTCCTCAAAAGTTGGGGTAGGACCACTCTGACCCCCGCCATCTGCCTGAGTAGGGAGGGCATCATCTTGGTGGCATGTGAACCCAGGAATAGGCCATTCTGAACTCTTAAAGTCCAAGGTTGACCTTAGGGGGTGTCCTTCATTCTCGGGAAGTGACTGGCTAGGGATCAAAATCTAGAGAAAACAAATAACCACAGAGCAGGTTGGGTGGCAACAGCCTCAAGTACACACCAGAGTCACAATCATGCTTTCCTCTGCCCTCACCGTACTCTACCAATTATGGCTGCTCTATGGGTCTCTATCCTCCCTTGGCTCTGGCTGCAGGACCCTCTGTGCAAAGACAGCATCAATAAAGGTGAAGCAAGCAGAGACTGGCAGCAGGAATAGAGCTAAGCTGTGACCCACCCCTACCCCCACCTCTTCCCCACAGCGGGAGAGAGCACTCAAACACGCAGGCACGCAGGACTTCCCTTCTAGGGAAGAGAGGCTCTAGCTAGGCAGCACTGTAGAACAGCTAGCTGAGGCACTTTTAAGAGCCAACGCCTAATTGACACGGTAAACAAACAATGAGAGGGCAGAACAAAACCCAAATGCTCTGGGGCTGGAGAGATGGCTCAGTGGTTAAGAGCAGTGATCCAAAGGTCCTGAGTTCAATTCCAAGCAACGACATGGTGCCTCACAACCACCTATAATGTGATCTGATTCCCTCCTCTATCTGACGTTCTCTTCTGTCATGCAGGCATATATTCAATAGAGTGCTTATATACATAAATAAACAAATCTTAAAAAAAAAAAAAAAAAAACAAATGCTCCTGCAATTATCTGTGAGTTCCCGACCACACTCCATTTAGAGCTTTATAGCCTCAGAATACAGAACAGACCAGGGACAGGAAGTGAAAGACCACAGAGGAACTCCACACACCACATGCTGATCACGCAAGGCCAGATAGAAGCATCCTGAGGGAAAGGCAGTAAAAGCAAAAGAATAAAGGAGACCAACATAAACAGTAAGACCTAGTTGGCTTTGACAAGTAGGACCTTGTCACAACATATTAAAATTCCGACCACAGTTTCAAGTAAAATAAAATGCATACAATAAATACATGAATGCAAGTACTTGGGAATATCATATCTGTCACAAAATGTTCTAGATCAAAGTGAGATCAATATTGAAAAAGACAAGAAGTAGATTGGTAAAGGCATATAAATATAAATATATAAATATATATATATATATATTTCAGTTCGTTTCCATATACCAGTTGTTACAGTAACAATCCAAAAACAAGTGAAAATTTAAATTGCATTAAACTGTTTGTGGCCCTGTAAACAGAATGAAGCAGAGCAGAATCATCTAACTTTTATAATTGAGATACCCTGGACCTCTGATGCATGACATCATCTGTAGGTTAGGCATTACTAGTGCAGAAAGGCATGCACATATTTCCTGGTGTCCGTCAGTTTTCTACCCGTGTAGCAAACACCTGAGATCACAAATTAACTAATGAAGAAAATGGTTTGTTTGGGCCTCATGGTCCCGAAGTTCCATCCAAGACTGGCAGCCCATTTGCTTTGAGATCTGTCCGGGGTTGGTGCATCACAGGGCAGCACAGAGCAGAGCAAATGCCAGTAAAGGTCAGTGCCCACAGTCCTCTTCAGGCCACATCCCCCAGTAACCTGAGCATCTGCCACTAGGACACATGTCCCCTGATCCACCACCTCCCCAAAAGGCAAAGAAATAAAAAAGCTACAGTGAACACAGCCCTGACAGTCAACGGACCCTCTGGAGTCTGGGATCACATCAGCCTGACCAATCTTCACTGTCAGTTTGACTGGGTTTTACAATCAGGCGTGGAAACCTGGGTGTATGTGTGGAGCTTGTAGGCTTGATGGAGAAGGGGGGAAAAAATCCTCCTCGAGTGTGGATGACACCGCTCCACAGGCGGGAGTCATAGACAAAGGGAGATCGCTGAGTCCCACCGTTCTGCTTCCTGACTATGTGTGCAATGTGGCCAGCTGCCTCACGGTCCTGCTACCATGCCTTCTCTGCCATGATGGTCTGCACTCTTCCTCAGGTTGTGTTAGACACCACAAAATCCCTTTTCCCAAAGTCTAGCATTTAGAGAAAAGCCAGCATTCCCTTGGGGACTTAAGAAGATAGTCTCTACTTGCTGAAAGGAGTCATCCCCTACCTCTGGATAAGCTATTTTTTTTTGTTTTGTTTTTTTATGTATACAGTGTACATTAGATCACATTATAGATGGTTGTGAGCCACCATCTCAGGGGAATTGAACTCAGGACCTCTGGAAGAGCAGACAGTGCTCTTAACCACTGAGACATCGCTCCAGCCCCTAGATAAGCTATTTTGGCTACGTGCTTTCTTACTTGTTCTCTTGGCTCCACTCCTAGAACTCTCTTTATCCATTTGGGCTCTCTCTCTCTCTCTCTCTCTCTCTCTCTCTCTCTCTCTCTCTCTCTCTCTCATGCTCTCTCTCTCTCTCTCTCTCTCTCTCTCTCTCTCCTCTTCCCTCTTTCTTTTCTTCCTCTCTCATTCTCCTCCACTTTCTCTCATGGCCCAGTTTAGTCTCGACTCTTCCAGATGCCTCTGGCTGTGTTCTCTCTCACATCTACAATAAAAACCTTCTCCTCAACCTAGGAGTGGTCATGCACTTGGTTTTTTATTTATCTGGTGAGTTATTTAGGAATCAGAGGAACTGGGGGAAGGGAAATGAAGTGCAGGGGCTGGAGAGGTTTAGGGGGTGAGGCTGGGTATGCTAGCCAGGATGACTCTGTAACAAGTACTCGTGAGTAGGGACTGAGGAGCCTGGGAGCTAATAGGCACCCCAGGGTTAGCTTAATGGAGGAACCATATGCCCCTTTGGCCAGAGATCAGGGGATGACTCCTTTCAGCAAATAGGAACCATCTTCTTAAGTCCCTGAAGGAATGCTGGCTTTGGTCTAAATGCCAGACTTTGGGAAAGGGAATTTTTTGAGACCTAACAGTTTTGGGTTTTGTGTTCTGTGCTTTTCTCCTTTCCTAATTTTTTTCTGTTCCTTTTTTTTTTTTTTTTTTTTTTTTTTTTTGCCTTTCTTTTACTTAACCTTGATTCTTCTTTACTTTCTCTTGCTTCAAGTAATTTAGTATTTGTACCTTTCCTGCAGTCTTTAACTATGGAGCTTCTGATAATGTCTGGTGAGGACTGTGGTGGTTTGAATGAGAGTGGCCACCATAGGTTCAGATGTTTGACTGCTCGGTGCCTAGGTCCATGAACTGCTTGGGAAGGATTAGGAGGCGTGGCCTTGTTGGAGGAGGTGTGTCATTGGGTGGGCTTTGGGGTTTCAAAAGCCCATGCCAGACCCAGTTTCCAGCAATCTACTTACAACTTGTTGATCGGGATATAAGCTCTTAGCTACTGCTCCAGTGCCTGCCTGCCTGCCTGCTGCCATGTTCCCCACTGTGATGCTCAGGGCCTCACTGTCTGGAACTATAAGGAAGCCCCCACGTACACACTTTCTTTTATTAGTTGTCTTGGTCTTGGTGTCTTCTCACAGCAATATGACACTAACTAAGACAGGGAATAATTGACTTTAATAAGTTTTGTATGTAGCCCTGACTGTCCTGGAACTCACTTTGTAGACCAGGCTGGCCTTGAACTCACAGAGATCCTCCTGCCTCTGTCTCCCAAGCGCTGGGATTACAGGCGTGTGCCACCATGTCCGCCTGGCATCATGTATTTTAAACCCTGAAGGTAAATAGCTACCTATCAAGACTATTTTCAGATCAATAGGGAAGCGGGGTGTGGTTGCTTACGCCTGTAATACCAGGACTTGGGAAACTGAGGTAGTAAGACTTCTGAGATTTGGAGGCTAATTTGAGCTATACAGTGAGTTCCAGGTCCAGCTGGGATACAGAGACCAGTCTCAAAAACAATACAACAGCAACAAGATAATAAATGAAGAACAGTTTTGCAAGAGAAGCAGCCGTGAAGCAATCCCTGACCACTAAGCTGGTACTCAGCAGATGCTGGGAGTCCTACAGATGAGAAACAGCCACAGACGTGAGAGCTCAAGAAAGAATAGATTTCAAGCCAGGCGTGGGGTGGCACACGCCTTTAATCCCAGCACTCGGGAGCCGGAGGCAGGCGGATTGCTGTGAATTCGAGGCCGGCCTGCTCTACAAAGAGAGTCCAGGACAGCCAGGGCTCTGTTACACAGAGAAACCCTGTCTCAAAAACCAAAAAAAGAAAAAGAAAAAAGAAAAACAAAACAAAACAAACAAACAAACAAAACCTGCTTAAGACCCCATACAAATAGCAGCTGTAGCACTATTTTTCCCTTGAGAAGCACATAGCTACTGGAGTGTGCACAATATTCTTTTTCTTAAGTCTCCCTCACCCTTCTTTTTTTGTTTTTGTTTTTGTTTTTTCTAGATGGGGTTTCTCTGTGTAGCCTTGGCTGTCCTGGAACTCACTCTTTAGACCAGGCTGGCCTCGAATTCATAGAGATACCCTTGCCCCTGTCCCCCCCCCCCTACCCAGTGCAGGGGCTAAAGGACTGCACCACCATGCCTGGCTTAGCCGTCTTGTTTGTTTGTTTTTTCGAGACAGGGTTTCTCTGTGTAGCCTTGACTGTCCTAGATTCCCTTTGTAGACCAGGCTGGCCTCGAACTCACAGCAATCCATCAG
The DNA here is from genome assembly GCF_903995435.1 of Acomys russatus. Classification (NCBI taxonomy): domain Eukaryota; kingdom Metazoa; phylum Chordata; class Mammalia; order Rodentia; family Muridae; genus Acomys; species Acomys russatus. The sequence continues at coordinate 21,315,543 of NC_067141.1, forward strand.
CCTCTGCCTCCCAAGTGCTGGGATTAAAGGCATAGGCTGCCATACCCGGCCTACCCTTCTTTTTAAGACTTTTTCTGCATTTCCTTAGTCTGTGCAGGTGCACACACTGCACATGAATATGGAGGCCAGAGGATACCTTTTTCTAGCTGTCTCTCTTCTTCCACCACATGAGTCCTGGCATCAGATTCTGGTGCTCAGGCTTAGAAGCAAAGCTCTTTATCCTGTGGCCATCTTGCCAAGCCCAACACCCTTCTTCACACGTGAAGGCCAGACAGCTTTCCGGTGTTGGTTCTCTCCTTTCAGGGAGGGCTCGAGACCAGCCTGTCATCAAGCTAATGTCATTAGGCTTGCATTAAAGTGCTTCTATCCAGTAGCCATCTCACTGGACCTTTGACTTCCTTTCCTGTCTCCCCTTTTTCTCTTCTTCTTCTCCTCCTTTTGGTTTTATTCTGGGCTAACCTGGAACTCACTCTGTAGCCCAAGCTGGCCTCAAACTCACAGTAGTTCTCCTGTGTCAGACCCCTGATTGCTAGGATTACAGACATCAGCTACCATGCCCAATTAAAAGCTCTTTTGTTAGGGGGCTGGAAAGATGGCTCAGTGGTTAAGAGCCCTGGCAGCTCTTCCAAAAGACCCAGGTTCAATTCCCACATGGCAGCTCACAACTGTCTGTAACTCCCAAGATCTGACACCCTCACACAGATATCCATGCAGGCAAATCATCAATGCACATAAAAATAAAAAAATTAAAAGGCTCTTTTGTCGCACTAACTGTGCTTTATGTTTACTCATTCTGAATTATTTTTTTCTTTTTCTTTCTTCCTTTCTTTTCTGTTTTGTCTTGTTTTTGTTTTGTTTTTCGAGACAGGGTTTCTCTGTGTAGCCTTGGCTAGTCTGGACTCTCTTTGTAGACCAGGCTAGCCTCGAACTCAAAGAGATTGACACCACCATGCCCAGGTTTTTTGTTTTGTTTTGTTTGTTTGTTTGTTTTGTGTTTTGTTTTTTGTTTGTTTGTTTTTTGGATACAGGGTTTCTATGGGTAGCTCTGGCTGTACTAGAACTCGATCGATAAACCAGGCTGGCCTGGAATTGAGCAATCTGCCTACCTCTCCATCCAAGGGATTAAAGGAATGTACCACCATGTCTAGCTCTGTATTTTTTTTCCTAAAAACTTCTCTAACCCAACATCCTGTCATGACCTGAGTGAAGGTCTCTGGGAGAACTCCTTGAACTGCCATAATTGAGCATATTGACATAAGTGTGCAGTTTCTACTGCTAATGCAAATGGCAAATGCATCACTGAACCACAATCCTAGCTGTAGTTACCACAGTTAACTACCAAGATCTGAAAGCCACTTCTGCTAGCACAGACTCCCCTAAGGTCTGCAAGTGCCATGGGCTGAGAAGCCACAAGAATCTGTCTTCAGATTTTGCCTGTTCTTTGCCGCCTTAAACTTTCCATCATCTTAGCTCCGCATATAGACATGCTGACCATCAAAAAATACTGTAATACTCCAGGAGCACTGGCACACCTGCCTTTAATCCTAGTGCTCAGAGACAAAGACAGGCAGATTTCTGAGAGCTCCAGGCCATCCTAGTCTATGCCCGTGCTGTGTTCCAGGACAACTAAGGCTTTGTTCAGAAATCCTGCTTTAGAAGGAGGAGGAGAAGGAGGAAGGGAGAAGAGGAGGAGGGGGAGAAGAAGAAGAAAAAGAAGAAGAAAAGGAGGAAAGAAAGATTGTAATGGGGGTTGATGTGCCCTAGAATTGCCTAGTCACTCACTCCACCCTGTAGGTTAAAGATGCCCACAAGCTAGCATGACCACAAACACCTGGGCCATAAACGGAAGGAAAAGAGGGCCTCTAGAGTCTGGGAAAATCTGTGTTTATGATCAGAAATGACTGAATATTTGTGCCCCTGTTAGCTTATCTCACGATCTCACCTTTCTTTCTTTCTTTCTTTCTTTCTTTCTTTCTTTCTTTCTTGACAGGGTTTCTCTGTGTAGCCTTGGCTGTCCTGGACTCACTTTGTAGACCAGGCTGGCCTTGAACTCACAGCGATCCGCCTGCCTTTGCCTCCCAAGTGCTGGGATTAAAGGTGTGCGCCACCACACCCAGCTACGATCTCACTTTTCCTTCCTTATATTTGTAACTTAACTCCCCAGACTCAAGAGGCTGATTTGCTGGAGGCAGGTCTACTTCGGGGTTCCTTCCTTACCCGTGACCCTGTTTCTTGAGACATGGTTCTCTTGAAGCAGCAGCAGCGATCATTGGGACTGGTCTGACTCCATCACTAAGGAGAAGCTTGCCGTAGTTCTCAGCACCATCTCCAGAAGCTCCACACAGACTTCCCGGAAGGGAGAAGCATCTAGAAAACAGAACTTATCTTGGCACCATGACTTGTCTGGGACACTCTCAAACACGGTGGAAGTCGTGGTGAAGGCACCTGGGTAAATGCATGGCTCCATGGAGACAGGCTGTCATAGGTCAGCTGGCAGGAGAGCCGCAGCGAACCACCTGCCTCTGCCTCCTAAGTGCTGGGATTAAAGGCATGCGCCACCATGCCCAGTCCAAACAGCCAGTTTTTGTTGTTGTTTTGTTTTTTTTAAGATTTATGTATTTATCATGTATACAGTGTTGCCTGCATGTAACACCTGCAGGCCAGAAGAGGGCACCATATCACATTATAGATGGTTGTGAGCCACCATATGGTTGCTGGGAATTGAACTCAGGACCTTTGGAAGAGCAGCCAGTGCTCTTAACCTCTGAGCCATCTCTCCAGCCCCAAACAGCCAGTTTTTAATCAGTAATTTATAGAGCAATTTATGGACTAGAACATGGTGAAACAACCAGCAATCAGTGAGCCTAGATCCATGGTTGGCTCTGGGCAAGGCTTTGTCACCAACACCAGACCATCCTGGTCCACAGATCAGTGCCTCCCTGAGTCCACGTATATGTGTGGAGATGGTGAATTAACTGAGCCTGTCTCTTAGCAGCAAAAACAGTAGCAGGCCTGGGATGTTCAATGCTGCCAGAGTTGCTAGAATGTACCATGGAAAACTTAGCTGCAACTGGGGAAGCTACAGGCACCCTAGTGCTCCACTGCCTTTTATCTAGGAGGTTAGTGGTCAGATGCTAAGGAGTTTGCTCCCCTTAGCTTTGCCATGGTCAACACCCCTACTTGGTTACTATGGTAACTGGTTTAGATTGCACAGAGTGGGGCTAGTAAGTGAGATCGAGATATGTCCAAACCTCAAAATCTCATCTTGAGACTGGCAGGAGGAAAGACTGCTCCCTTCCTATCCTGGGCCTGCATGTCCGGTGCATGTAGCCTTGCAACCCCTAACTCTGGAATCGTTGAGGTGGTCAGGTAGCCTGGTAGCCAGGTTTCAAGTTTTAAAAAAGTCCTATTTCCTTACAAGGACAGGGCCAGCTAGCACCTGGAATTCCTCTTTATACAATGAAGCATTCCCAGCACCTCAGTGATGTGCACTCACCCCGAAAACCCCTATCCACTTCCCCAAGGTTTATATAGCCTTTCCCCCGACCCCACAACACAGAGGGCTGTATCACCAAAAAACAACTGAGAGAATTCTCCACCCCATCCCACCTCCACTCGCCCCCCACCCCACACCCCACACCCCACCCCCAACTGAGATCCTGCTAACCCTCCCACCTGGCTAAGCTTCATTCCTTCCAGTCCAGCACCTGTGCACAACAGTACCTGAACCCTTGAGACCTGAGAAGGGTACAGGCCACCTGAGTTGTTTTTCAGAAAGCAAGAAACCACTTCCATTTATCTCAAACCAGATGAAACCACTCATCCTTCCTGTGGGCCTCGGTGACCTTTGGATATCAGAAAGCCAAACTACAAGCTGGTAGCACAGTAGCCACCAACTCCTGAGCATGCTCCTCTCAGGAGCTATGGTGATTACAGTCTTCACGGCCCTTCCCTCCTCTCACACCCCAGAGCCTTTCATCTCTTACCACTAGACTTCCTTAGCCCACTACCGAGAATTCGACACCTACCCTCCTGTCTCTGTGCCTAGCGAATAAATGTTTTCTCTCCATCAAACCTTGTGTTAAAAGCTGTACCGAGGGATGGAATCACACCACACAACAGATCCACTTAAGAGGTTTAATAAGGAGATACAGAACCTGTCTCTGGAGACACATGTGGAGAGAAGGGGAGAGAGAGAGGATAGAGGGAGAAAAGAGTGGAGAGACATGTAGCGTGGAGGTAAAGAGATAGAGGTAGAGATAGAGAGGCAGAGAGGAGAGGTAGAGAGCCACGTGGAGGTATATCCTTTTATATGGCCCAGGGCAGGGCCACGCCCCTGTGGCAGGTAAGCAGTGACATCACAGGTAGGCCAACTGAAGCAGAATCCTAACACCTTGTTCTTTCATGATTGGCACTAAGAGGTCAACAGTCACCACCGGGTTCTGTGACGCATCTTCTGAGAAAATTCACTAGCCATGTTTCTCTCTGGGAAACCATGAACCCAGACACTTCCTGCCAGAGACCTGAATGTTGGCGTCAGCAGGAAAAGGCTTCAAAATAGGCGCGCTAGGCATGTTCCCAGACTAAAGCCTGGTGCTGAGAAGCAAGGGGGCTGCGATGCCATGGTGATGCAAACAAGAGAGGATTAGTGAGCGAGTGGAAACCAGAGCACAGAAACAAATAGAAGTTGCAGTGAAAGGACGGTCGCTGGACTGAATACGGAGTTATGGTTGTCCAGAGAGCACGCCACGGCTGCCAGACCTCTCTTCCAATCATAGCCAGAAAAAGGTGAAGTCAACCGGACTCAGCCATACTTCTTAGATGAGTCCGAAAACTGAATACAGTGCACAATGCCACCATAAAAACTGGAGACAGAGGAGGTCCCCCTCAGTCACAGTCGTAGGGGAGGGAGGTAAGGGGAAAATGGAAGGGAGGGAGGAATGGGAGGATACAAGGGATGGGATAACAATTGAGATGTAATATGAATAAATTAATAGAATACATTTTTTTAAAAATTGGAGACAGAGAATCTGCACACGTGCAGAACCCAGGAGGCCTAAGGACAGCAGATGGAAATTGTTGCTGTTAGTTTAATGGTATGGACTAATAAGTGTTCATTATTAGGCTTAATTATTATGGAGGTATTATCTAACCCGCTTTTACAATCATTAAAGACACAAACATCTGATGTATTTTAGAACAGCCTTGACTCGCCTGGGACAGGGTAGATATTAATTCCCTAACTACCTTCCATATCTCTCAGCCCCCATCTTATGCCATCTGCTCCTACTAATTTCTCTCTGGGCTATCTCCTAGCCATAATCCATAGATACTTGCTAATGTTGTCCATTTTCTCCATCCATGGGGATGTAGCCGCACTCTCTCTCCACCTAACCCATCACAATGGCCCCGTTTCCTCCTTCCATCCGTCTTTCCTCTTCCCCATGAACTTTCACTCTGCCCCTCCCTTCAACCCTGCCCATGTATTGGCTTTTTTTATTAGCTGAAGAAGGAGGCAAGGCTAAACAGCAAAATTTGGGCTGTGTGACAGTCTCCAGTAAGAATCTCGGCACCGAAGAGGAGGAGAGAAATTAACAAATACAAAACCCCAGGCCATACTATAACAATTTCCCCTTTTCTGTCTAAATTAAAAGGCCATTTTAAAGATATAATAACATACAGTAAGAACAACTATGAAATAGTTATAAAAACCAATAGGCAAGATAGATAGATAGATAGATAGACAGATAGATAGATAGATAGACAGACAGATAGATAGACAGATAGATAGATAGATAGATAGATATTATATAGTCTAGTTAAAAGATATTTGTCAACCTTGAAGAAAATATTATCTATCTTGGTGAGTCTAAAGATTTGTACCTAGCCAGGTGGTGGTGGCACATGCCTTTACTTTAATCCTAGCACTTAGGAGGCAGAAGCAGGTGGATCTCTGTGAGTTCGAGGCTAGCCTAGTCTACAAAGTGAGGTCAGGACAGCCAAGGCTACACAGAGAGACCCTATTTCAAAAAAGAAAAAAGAAAAAGAAATGATTTGTACCTAAATTAATTTCTATCATACTTTGTATCTAACCAGCCTAAAAACATCTACCTAGACCTTAAAACATCTTTATAATTCCTAAATAATTAAGCTTAATTGTAAAACTATAATAATCTAGTCTTCAGTGAGCCCAGGACAGCCAAGGCTACACAGAGAAACCCTGTCTTGAAAAACAACAACAACAACAACAACAAACCCCACAAGATGTTTTGTTACTGTTGTAGATACTTAGTTAGTGACAGTGTCTGGGGTAGCCCAGGCTGCCCCTGCGTTCCTGAGCCTCCTACCTCCATTCCCAGGTTCCAGATTTACATCCCTGGGTCCCTGGGCCCAACTTCACACCATCCTTTTGTGTTTGTGACAGCACTGAATCCAGGGCCTCCCATACTCTGGGCACGTGCTCCGTCTCTTAATAACGAGTGCTCATCTGTTTCTTGTTCTTAGCTGACCTAACAATGAGGGATTTGGTGAAAATAACAATAGAGTTAAGTATAGTAACTCACACCTGTAATCCCAGCGCTTGGGACATTGGTACAGGAAGATGAGACGTTGAAGGAAACCTGCACTGTATAGTCAGTTTGTGCAGGTTAGTTTTATGCCAACTTGATACAAGCCAGAGTCATTTGGGAAGAGGGAACCTCAATTGAAAAAAACAAACAAAAAAAAAGATGCTTTCATTGTCCGGGTAGGTGGTGGTGGCGCACACCTTTAATCCTAGCACTCAAGAGGCAGAGGCAGGAGGGTCTCTGAGTTTAAGGTCAGCCTTGGTCTACAGAGCAAGTTCCAGGACAGCCAGTGCAAAAAGAAAAGAAAGAAAGGAAAGGAAAGGTGACTCCACCAAATTGGCCAGTGGACAAGTCTGTGAAGCATTTTCTTGATTAATGTGTGAGAACCCAGGTCAATGTGGGTGGTGCCTGTTGCACTTGGGTGCTATAAGAAAACGGAATGAGGGGGCTGGATGGATGGCTCAGAGGTCCTGAGTTCAAGTCCCAGCAACCACACAGTGGCTCACAACCATCTACAATGTAATCTAATGCCCTCTTCTGGCCTGCAGGTGTACATGCAGGCAGAGCACTGTATACATAATAAATAAATAAAAATCTTTTAAAAAGAAAAAGAAAACTCCAGTAAGCAACATTCATTCCTCCATGGGCTCTGCCTTAGTTCCTGCCCTGATTTCCCTCAGTGACAAAGTCTGGCCTGAGAGCTGTAAACTGAAATAAACCCTCTACTTGCCAAGTTGCTTTTGGTCATAGTGTTTTATCACAGCAATAGTGTTGAGATCAAGTAAATGGGACCCTAGGCACTGCCATTGTGTTTTCAAACTCCACTTGAGCACCCGGTGAAACAAGTTCAAATTCCCAGGCTTTAGGGGAGCTGGGGACTTTCCAGGTGGCTTGCCAACTTCCTTCTCATTCTTTGTCTCCTAAAACATAATGATTTATTTGGGTTTGGTCTGATTGCTGCCCAAATGAGATGACTCACGTACCCCAAAATGTTTGTAACCTTGCCTAAAACCGTATTCCTGTCTGACCAAATTTTAAAAAAGCCAACACTCCTGGGCAGGGCAAATGCGATAGACATGGCTAAGGTTCCAGGGCTTTGGGGAGAGAGAGACCAGAAGAGATCAGAGAACAGAGGAGGGAAAGGAGGAGATGAAGGCTGTATCATGGGTTAGGTGGAGGAAGAATCACATGGCTGGCATGGATGAAGGGTTTGGCCCAGATGATGATAATTAGCAAGTATTTGGGATTATGGATGGGAGGCAGCTCCATAAAAATTATTAGAAGCAGATGGCATGGAATTGGGGCAGGGTATGATATGCCCCAATATGGGACACAGTTTAGGGGATTAAAATCTGGCCTGCCTCAGGTGAAACAAGGCTATTTTAAAATATAACAGGTGTCTGTGCTTTATTGATAGCGGGTTAGAAAATACCACTGTAATAATAATTACAGGTCTAATAATAAACATTAGGCCCTACTTATAATTTAACCGCAATAATGATTGCTTTTAATCAGCACAAGATTCTGATTGGTGAAACACTGCCACTGAATCTTGGCACAGATGCTTATGGACTGTATGGTTTTTCTGCTTAAATACTGAGAGCCAGGCAGCAGTGGTGCATGCCTTTAATCCCAGCACTGGGGAGGTGGAGGCAGGCAGATCTCTGAGTTCGAGGCCAGCCTTGTCTACAGTGAGTTCTAAGACAGTCAAGGCTGTACAGAGAAACCGTATCTCAAAGAAAAAAACCCCAAATAATAATAATAATAATAACAACAATAATAATAATAAATACTATGGTGAATGTTTGAAGATATAGTTAGGTACCAAGTCTGACAGGTCAGTTTCTGCTGCCTAATTCAATAAAGATCTTGCTTTGCTTTTTGCTGTTGTTTGTTTTGTTTTTTGAGACAGGGTTTCTCTGTGTAACCTTGGCTGTTCTGAACTCACTTTGTAGACTAGACTGGCCTCTGCCTCCCGAGTGCTGAGCTTAAAGGCATGCGCCACCACGCCTGGGAAGCCCAGCAAGATATTGCTTTGCATGGACTCTAGTGCCTGCTGGGGTTGTTCTGGATTTTTGGACCCTCACAATAGAAAACCTAAAACAGAATTTAAGGTCAGCCTGAACTTCTAGTGAGACCCTAATCGTGCATATGAATAGAAGCATATGTTAGATGCTATTGTTTAGGGAAGAGTGAGACTAAAGGCAAAAGCACGAGGAGGGACAGAAGAAATGGGAACACTGTAGGAGGCCCGCAGTTCCTGGAAATACACGTAAAACGGGACTTTCCTTACCTAGACCGCAAGCTCCCAAATAATGACACAGAGGAAGACTTTTTATTAATTATGATACCTTGGCCTTAGCTTCAGCTTGTTTTCCAACCAGATATTAACTTAAATTGTCCGTTTATACTGATCCATGTTCTGACGCAAGGTTCCTCGGTACCTTAGCCCTGGAACTTGTTTCTTCTTCTGTGTCTTCCTGTGCTTCATTCTTTCCCAGAGTTCCGCCTACTCTCTCCTGCCTTTGCAATGAAGTCGTTCAGCTCTTTGTTAAACCATCAGAAGGTGCAGGAGAGAGTGTTTACAAATTATGAATCAACCATAGAAGATCAATACCAAAGTCCAGCCCGTGATCAGATCTCTGCTAGTACAGAAATTTGCATTTGAATAGACAAAGATTATCTTTACACAGTGCACAAAAAGATCACCCCAACATACAGACTGGGGTGAATGTGAACTCAAATATATAAATCTGTTTGGAATTCTAAAGAACAGAAAAGCAAGAGCTGGTTCTTTTGGGGGGGTGGTTTTTTATTTGTTTGTTTTGTTTTTGTTTTTCAAGACAGGCTTTCTCTGTGTAGCCTTGGCTGTCCTAGACTCCCTTTGTAGACCAGGCTGGCCTTGAACTCAAAATGATCCGCCTGCCTCTGCCTCTGGAGTGCTGGTATTAAAAGCATGTGCCATTACACCAAGCCCAAGAGCTGGTTCTTAAAAGATTAACAACACTGGCAAACTGGGGAAAATAGAGGAGACTAAATTATTGGAACCAGAAGTCAAAGCAGGACATCACTATCAGCCATGCTTATAAGGATCAGAAAAACTTTAAAATAGTAAATAAATAAATGAGGGTCTGGAGATGGCTCAGCGGTTAAGAGCACTGGCTGCTCTTCCAGAGGGCCCAGGTTCAACTCCCAGCAACCACATGGCAGTTCACAACTCTCTGTAACTCCAGTTTCAGAAGAACCAATGCACTCACACAGATATACATGCAAGTAAAATACCAATGCACATAAAATAAATATAAACAAATCATTCAAAATAAACAAATAAAAGCACACACACACACACACACACACACACACCAGATGAACATGTAATCTAAAGTTAAAAAGGGGAACTGGAGATATGGCTAGGAGGTTAAGAGCACTGGCTACTCTTCCAAAGGTCCTGAGTTCAATTCCCAGCAACCACAGGGTGGCTCACAACCATCTATAATGAGATCTGTTGCCCTCTTCTGGCGAGCAGGTATACATACAGGCAAAACACTGTATACATAATAAAGAAATAAATCTTTTAAAAAATTAAGTTACTTGGGAGGCAGAGGCAGGTGGATCTCTGTGAGTTCGAGGCCAGCCTGGTTTACAAAATGAGTTCAGGACAGCTAGGGAGACCCTGTTTCGAAAAACCAAAAATAAATAAATAAAGTTAAAAAGGAAGAAATTATCATTTAAAAAAAAAATGCTCCAAATTGCTCCCCAGAATTCAGACGACTTAGATGACATGGGCAAACCACAAGACGGGCTCAGCTACTGACGCTGACTCAGGAAGAACAGACAAGATGGAAAGTTCTAGAACAGGAGCACACATTAACAGGCAGCCTGTAAGCCACACACAGATGCAGGCCCAGGTGGCCTACTCACTAAACACTACCAAATATCATTTCAAAGAATCAACATCAAGTCAACATCCCAAACAATGGTAAAGTTAGTCTGATGAAGGAAGCAGCCATTTTTTATGTGATGCCTAATTGAGTGGCAGAAAAGGCGACAAACAAGAGAAGGTTGGATGGAATAGGATCCGCCCAACTCTCACAAGAGGGAGGAAAGGGTTCTTACTAAGAGGCAGTGGTGGCGCATGCCTTTAACCCCAGCACTCCAGAGGCAGAGGCAGTCGGATCGCTGTGAGTTCGAGGCCAGCCTGGTCTACAAAGCAACTCCAGGACAGCCAAGGCTACACAGAGAGACCCTGTCTCAACCTCCTCCCCACCCCACCCCCAAAAACAGAGGCAGTTTTGCAGAAAAGAAGGCAGTTTTACCTGGACAGCAGTAGAGAGATGGGTTGCAGAGAGAGAACTCAGGTGAAGACAGAACAAGCCACAAAATGAGAAGAAGCTAAGCACGATCTAGCTGTGTTCTAGACAGGAATCAGTTTGCTAAATTTAAGCCCTAGCAAGACGGATTCCCAGGCCCCTGGTAGGAGAACAAAGATGTATTCTTAAGGTTTCTTGGGTGAACAGGTCTTTTTTTTTTTTTTTTTTTTTTTTTTCAAGACAAGGTTACTCTGTGTAGCTTTGGCTGTCCTGGACTCACTTTGTTTTGGTTTGGTTTTTCGAGACAGGGTCTCTCTGTGTAGCCTTGGCTATCCTGGACTTGCTTTATAGACCAGGCTGGCCTCGAACTCACAGCAATCTGCCTGCCTCTGCTTCCCAAGTGCTGGGATTAAAGGCATGCGCCACCATGCCCTGCTGGGTAAACAGGTCATATACCAAGAGGAATCCTTAATTAATTTGTAACCTGTGTAATAGAGGAAAGGAGCAGGAACTAGGCTGCATGGCAGGGACCACTGTTTTGGGATAGGCAGGTAAGGCCTGGTTACCTGTAATGCCTAAGTCTTGTCAGGCTGCCTTGAACCCTGGGAGAGAGGGGACTCTGGCTGTGTTCCTGACTGTCTACAGCCTTTCCTGTTTCTGGTAATCATGTTACTCACGGTCACTTACATGTTTGTGGTTACTCATGAGACTTAACTCCCGAGCTCATGAAAAGCTGTAGGAATGCCTGCTGCTATCCATTTCCTCAAACTCCCTACCTTGTGGCTGTGGGAGGCAGGATGGAAAGAGCCTCTGTGGGAGTGGCCCTCCCTGGCACACATCCATGGTTGAAACTTAAAACTCTGCAGTTTGTTCTCTCCTTGGTTTCTAGGAAATTCACTGACTTATAAAATGTCTTCTGAGAAACAGAGAACACTGCAGAAAAGTTGGGCTCTGCCGTGCTTGCCTCCAGACCCTCTCCTGCACCCCACTTCCCACCCTGTCCTGGCTCATAGCACACATGTCCCCCCCAAAACCAGGAGATGCTTAGCAGCAGCATGAAGTAGTCATACTTGGGGGACCCCATGGCTCTACTCGTGTGATAACCACCATCGTCAGCCTGTCCAGTGAGGTCTCAGTGCCTGGTCTGGTCCCTGTTCAACACACTCTTGGTGAGCTTCTGCCGCCCAGATTCTGTAGCCTAAGCCTATTCCCTGAAGATGAACGTGGTAGAGGGGGCGACACAGGTGGTCTGAAAAGTTCCCGGGGGGGGGGGGAGGTCACAAGAAATAGTAACCCATAGGTGTAAGGGGCGCCAATGCTAGGACCCACACAGTCTGAGTGTGTGAAAGGAGACCTGGCCTGAAGGATGGAGGGAGATTGCAGAGGGCAGTGAACAGTTGGGAACTGAGTTGAAACACCCGGTTCTCAGCTCACTGGCTCCTGGGCCCCTCACCAGCTGTTTTCCTCCAGTCCAAGGACAGGAAATGGCTGGGGTGGAATGAGATGGGCCGGGTTTCTCCCAATTCCATGGGTTTCTGTCTCCCTGCTGTGGACAGTGGTTAGCAGCATCCTGGGTGGGGGCCTCCTCTCAAAGAATCGGCCTCTCCAGGAAAGGCAGAGCTGAGAGAAGTGCTGATCCCTGTCCCCATTTCTCCGCGGGACTCAAGGAAAGTGCAGAGTTCTCAGTCCTTAGGTGGAGGACCAGCCGCTGCTCCTTGCATAGCAGAGAAAGAGCTCAGCTATGCTGACAAACTTTGTCCAGAATTCCATGGTGGCCCTGGATGAGAATCAGGACTCCCTGAACGCAGTAGATGATGGGGTGAGAGTTAGGCGTTCTCTGCCCACCTACCTCTCGCAGCCCTGGTTAGGACAGTTTGCTCCCAGGCTTAGGGGCAGCTATGGGTGAAGGCAGGCGTTAGGCTTTCAGTCAACAGGGAGGAGACGCGGGGCTCTAGCGCCCCCTAACGGCTGTTGGCGACGATGGGCCAGGTCCTTCTCATTCGCTGAGTAGGGAGGGTTTTTTTGTTTTTGTTTTTGGCTGGTTCCCTAGTCCGCCAGTGCTGGGAAGTCTTCTCTCCTTTTCCGGGTAGCTCCAAAGGCCCGGTTTCCACTTCCCTTGGGGAGCTCCAAGTTCGTGAGTCTTCTAGAGATCGCAGTGTTTGTGCAAAGACTCCAGTCCTGTGCTCTAAAAATATAATATATGAATCCCGGAAGCCCATCCTAGTCCTAGAGTCAGTACCACTCCAATCAACTCTTTGGGACATGGGCTTATCTTAGAGACTGAGACCCTAATGGCAGTGAAGACAGAGGATCCCAACCAATTGTCATATGGAAAGCTGTTGTCATACGATAGGCGAGTGGCTCAGCCAGACTGAGTCCTGGGGAAAAAAACCAAGGCCTGTTCAGTTTGCACCTTGCCAGGGAGCAAGGTGGTTGAGCCTGAAGCAGTGGCACACGCTTTTAATTCCAGCATTCAGGGAGGCAGAGGCCGCGGATCTCTTGAGTTCCAGGCCAGCCTGGTCTACAAAGCGAGTCCAGGACAGCTAGGGCTCTGAAACACAGAGAAACCTTGTCTCAAAACAAAAACAAAAATTAAAATTTGGTAACTATTAAAAAATTACAGGGCTGGAGAGTTGGCTCAGTGGTTATGAGCACTGACTGCTCTTTCAAAGGATCTGGGTTCAGTTCGCAGAGCCTACAAGGCAGCTCACAACTGTCTGTAACTCCAAGATCTGACACCCTCACACAGATGTACATGCAGGCAAAATACCAATGCACATAAAATAAAAATAAATAATTTGTTTAAAAGTACACAAAACAAAAGTAATTTATTTCCAATATGATGCAATCACCTTGCTCCACACTCTTGGGATTCCCCACTTATTTCCCACATGGCTGAAAGGCAACTGGAAAGTGAACCATCAACTAAAAGTCCTCCCTCAGGGTTGTGAAACCTGCCTTCGTAAGAGAATTGTCCCACACGCACACAGCACACAAACACCATTCCAGGATCTGATGGGAACCAGCACACAGGGAGTCCAGGTGGGGCCCTTCACCCAAGACCAACGCCCTGCTATGTTCTTTCTGCTCTGCTGTAATTATAGCAAGCTGCAGCTGGTGTCCCAAAGTCATCCTTAGTTAAACTTTTGAGGCCTTGAGTCAAAAGGCATCAGTCATAGGAGGAGGTTAAGTAAGCCAGGGCCAAAGACACAAAGATAAATTAAAACAGAAGGGCTGGGTGTGGTGGCGCATGCCTTTAATCCCAGCACTCAGGAGGCAGAGGCTGTGAGTTCGAGGCCAGCCTGGTCTACAAGGTGAGTCCAGGATAGCCAAGGCTACACAGAGAAACTCTGTCTGAAAAACTTTTAAAAAAACAAAACAAAACAAAACAAAAAAAAAGAAGCAAAGACTATGGTAGCCTACAGGTCACATGACTGAGTGGCCTGTCCCTTGGTTTTGTCTCATTTGATACAGCAGAGGGTGTAATCTTTCACAATTCAGTCTGAGAGAGGGAAGCTGGGATTTTTATTTTGATCTCTGAGGCTTCGATACTTTACTCCTTTATAGGTAGAACACAAATGAAAATTATATAAATGATAAGAACATTTTTGTTGCTTAACCATTTGAATTTGTTGGATTCTGAAAGAAAGGGAATAGGGGTAGGGGAACCAGAGTAAAATAATAATTTAACTGTGGTGGTAAGAGGAGATAGATAGTGACAGCCACACCCACTCAATAACTAGGAAAACTGGCAGCAAGAGGACAGAGCAGCAGGCCTGAAATAGCAGAAGAGAACAGGAAAGCAAGGACCTCTTGTGACAGGAAAAGGAGCAAAGAGATTTGCTTTGTATTACAACAGGTCAGGGAACCAAACCATGGGCCCTGCTGCTGCCTGTAAGTTGCAGGTGCCAATGACAGACACTAGAACTGAACTTATTTGTTTGTTTTCTGAAATAGGGTTTCTCTGTGTAGCCCTGGCTGTCCTGGAACTTGCTCTGTAGACCAAGCTGACCTCAAACTCAAAAGATCCACCTTGGAAGAGTGGACGGTGCTCTTAACCTCTGAGCCATCTCTCCAGCCCTGGTGGCAAATACTTTCACCCCCTGGAGCCATCTTGCCCACCACTGATGTCATCCCTTGCCCACCCCGGTGCCCCTGGAGTGGAACAAGGTTGGAACAGCAGAAACTAACCTGATTGGGCACCTTAAGAAATGCCTCTACTCAAGAATCGGAAAAGAATGCATGGGATGAGGAGAGGCATCACAGGTCTTCCAGTGTGCTGACCACATGACCAACGGGGCAGTGGTCGACAGCCTTATCCCCACTCCCTTTCCCCCCATTTTCACTTTCTGCCTGGACATGAGATGGAAGACAGAGCTCTTAATTTAAAAAAAATTTTATCTGCATGGCTTGTAACCCTTTACACTTTTTTTTTTTTTTTTTTTTTTTAGACCAGGCTGGCCTTGAACTCACAGCAATCCACCCACCTCTGCCTCCCGAGTGCTGGGATTAAAGGCATGAGCCACCACCGTCCAGCCCACTTGCACTTTCTATGTCCGCCCCAACTCTGAATAAAGACAGAGACTTATGTTTATTTATAATATCTTGACTGGCTCTCATAACCTATGTTTAATCTGTGTCCTGCCTCGTATTGTCTTCACCTCTCCTCAGTTTCATACTTCCGGCTGGGAATTGAACTCAGGACCTCTGGAAGGACAGACAGTGCTCTTAACCACTGAGCCATCTCCTCCAGCTCAAGAACAGTCATCTTTTCAGGATGTACACTGACCCTCCACTGTCTGGGGTCTCCATGGCCTCTCTGGTCAAGAGGACATGTGACTTACCAAAGTTGTAGGCCCTTTGCAAAGGAGACCCACAGTCTGCTGAGTCCTCGATGATCTTGGAAAACAAAGGCTGAAACATCAGCTCTCCTTTTCAGCCCTGTGTCCTCATTGGATTAGGCCTCTAAGCTTAGTTGTTGAAGCTGAAGATAGCCTTACCAGTCTTTAGGAGAGAGTGATATTTTGTTTGTTTGTTTGTTTGTTGTTTGTTTTTCAAGATAGGATTTCTCTGTGTAGCCTTGGTTGGTCTGGACTCTCTTTGTTGACCAGGCTGGCCTCAAACTCACAGAGATCTGCTTACCTCTGCCTCCTGAGAGCTGGAAATAAAGGCCTGTAACTACCATGCCCAGCCCAGAAGTAATGTATTTTTTGTTGTTGTCGTGATTGTTGTTGAAGCCAGTTGTTTTGGGTTTTGGTTTTGTTTGTTGGTTGGTTGTTGGTTTTCTTGTCTTTACAAAACAGGGTTTCTCTGTATAGCCCTGGCTGTCCTGGGTCTCTCTCTTTCTCTGCCTGCAAGTGCGTCCTGAGTGCTAGGATTAAAGGCATAGGCTGCCACCGCCCAGCATCTTCAAGCCAGGTTTTATAAATGTCACAAAGAACACGTCACTATTTTAAAAGAACCTCATCGATGTAAATAGAGAACTCCTCTCTAGTTTTCTGTCAGTTTGATGTTGGGACTTTTACCAAGCTTCAGTCAATAGAGATCTTTAAATTCTCCACATATTCCACAAAGGATTCGATTCATTCAGGCCCGTGATTGCTTAAGCTTCCGATTTTGCCTCTTGCCTCCTCCTTCCCAATTTTGGCCAGTCATTTGGGGGGGGGGATCTTATATAAAAAAAACTTTCTTGTGGAAAAAAATTATCTTTTCAGCTGGGTATGGTGGCACATGCCTTTAATCCCAGCACTTGGAAGGCAGAGGCAGGAGTATCGCTATGAGTTTAAGACCAGCCTGGACTACAAAGTGACCAAAAAAAAAAAAAAAAAAAGGACAAAGTTCTTGCTGCTGAAGGCTGAGGACTAGAATCTGGCTTCTCAGCACTTATGGGGATACTGGGTGGATATAACACCTTCCCTGTAACCCCAGAGCACAGGAGGATTATGGGGATCCTGAAGGAAGATGGCTTAGCTAGACTAACCATGTCAGTGAGCACTAAGTTCAAATGAGAGACCCTGCCTCAGTATATAAGGGGGCGAGCAATAGAAAAAAGTACTCCATGTCAGCCTCAGACCTCCACATGCATGTGCATATATGTGGGTGTACACCAGAACACACGTGCCTAAAAACATGCATACATGTAATGCATATGCATGCCCAAGCACATGTGTACATGCAAGCACATGCACACACACACACACACACACACACACACACACACACACACACACACTCATCCTCCTGGATCTGATAAACAAGAGCCTACAGGCTTTAAATTTTCTGGAACTCAAATGCTAGATTGTAAAAGGCCAAATGGGATAAGGGGAATATCTTTTCCACCAGGGGCTGGAGGCACCCAGAAGCGGGAAGGAAGGGAGAATCTCAGGAGCATGTCTTCATGCAATGGGAGATCAAGAGATGTGTGCAGTAGACACAGCATCTTGAGTCCTGTTGGCCATAGAAAGTGCTGAGCTCTAAGCCCTGGTCCATAGCACTAAGGGAGAGTGCAGTAAGCAAGGCATATCAGGATCTCATCAAATTGCCTTAGCAATTGGAAGTTTTCCCTCTTGGCCAAGCTTAAGAGCCTTCAGTCCCACGGAGTTTCTAGGCGAGAAAAGGAAACCAACAAAGAGAGGAGTTGGCAAGCCTCAGCTCCTCAACCATCAATCAAAGAGAGAAGTGAAAGAGCTCTGCTGGGTGACAGCAGAGATTAACCGGGGTTATAAGTAGCCACAGAGGAAGGGAAGTGGTAAGAGGGGCATTTCATGGTGAGACCATGCAGTAGAGAGTAACCAGAGAAGAAATGCGTGGTATATTTGCAAGACATGCAAGCTGTCAGAAGATTCAGGAGACATGTAGAGCTTGTCCAAGCTCCAGAGAGGAGTGGAGACAAGTGGCCAGAGACAGAGAGGCCTCCATCTTGCCTTTGATGAAAGGCCATGTGAGCCATGGCACCAAGATATTAAAGGATTATTTAATTCTTAGTTGTTTTTCTTTTCTTTCCTTCTTTTTTCTTTTTCTTTTTCTAGAAAGATCCCCAATTTAAGTAGAAGTTAATTTAATAAAAAACAAATTAAAACTTATACTCCAGGGCTGGAGGTTGGCTCGGTGGTTAAGAGCATTGACTGTTCTTCCAGAAGACCTAGGTTCAATCCCCAGCACCCACATGGTATTTCGTAATTGTAGGTAACTCCATTCCAGGGAACCCAACACCCGCACACAGACAGACATGCAGGCAAAAGGCCATGCACATGAAACTAAAAACCCAAAAAATGAAACTAAAAACCCCCCAAAAAATGCTAAAACAAACAAATTTAAAAAGCATACAAGGCAAGAGAAACTGGATGGATGAGGCGAGCAGATAGCCCAGTGCACTCAACATGATTGTGAACTCAAATGTTTTTTGTAAAAGTTATGAGGAAGATGGAAGGTTGGCTTTTCCCTCTAAAATCATGGTAGACCAGATCTTCCTTTTAGGATATAGCTGGCCTGTCCAATTCTTGAAACTGAGGTTTCTCTTTCTGAATCATTTTTGGACTCCCATAGAGAATTAACTTTTTTTTTTTTTTTTTTTTTTTTTTTTGGTTTTTTGAGACAGGGTTTTTCTGTGTAGCCTTGGCCATCCTGGACTCACTTTGTAGACCAGGCTGGCCTCAAACTCACAGGGATCCGCCTGCCTCTGCCGCCTGAGTGCTGGGATTAAAGGCGTGCGCCACCACGCCTGGCTGAGAATTAACTTTAGACAATGCATGCATGCTGCCAGATCTGAGATGGGAGACCCGCATATGGCAACTGGCTCTAGAGAGGGGATCATGGGAACAGGGTTTTCACAGCACAGAAAGCAGAAAGAAGAAAAGCAGTGCATTTATGAGACATTTGGACAAGAAGAGTCTTCTTGTTGGAAGGGGGGGGTGCAGTAAAGCAACTGATGGCATGGCTGCTCCATTATTAGGGAGAAGGCTTTTATTGTGCATAAGACCCAAAATAACCAGAGGTACCTGGAAGAGTCTGGAGCAGAGAGCAAAGAGAGAAGACTGGACACGGCCAGGGTTAGGGAAGTGGCACAGAATAGTGGAGACAGCAGGAGATAAGAACAGTAGGAAGCCGGGCGTGGTGGCGCACGCCTTTAATCCCAGCACTCGGGAGGCAGAGGTAGGCGGAACTCTGTGAGTTCGAGGCCAGCCTGGTCTACAAGGTAAGTCCAGGACAGCCAAGGCTACACAGAGAAACCCTGTCTGGAAAAAGAGAGAGAGAGAGAGAGAGAGAGAGAGAGAGAGAGAGAGAGAGAGAGAGAGAGAGAGAGAGAGAACACAGTAGGAAATGGCAACTAGCAAGAGAAGAGAGAAGAGTGAAATAGGAGAGCACGAGAGAACAGCAAGAGTAGGCAGCTGAGTTATAAGGAAGATGAACAGCTGGGGGAGGGGAGCCGGTGAGCTGCAGGGAGTAGGGTAGAGGAGATGAGAACAAACAAAAAACAAAGAAACAAACACACAAAACAAAACAAGAACATTGAAAGTGATACTACAGTGGAGCCCGAGTCCTTTAGGGGTGCACATCCATGGCTAGTGCATACGTGTGACAGGAAAGTGCTCTAGAGCCTTAGTTCCCGGTACAGTAGCAATATCCTAATTGCAACATCAAGGATGTTTAACAATCCAATCAAAGGATATCCTGACCTTTGGGGAACACAGCTATCAAGACTTAGCTGCCAGTTTCCTTGGTTCTCTCAAGCCTAACCTCTTGCCTGTGCTGTATCGTCATCTCTCCACTCTTTTCATAACCTGGTGTTTCATGACCTGGTAGTCCATGGGCATTTTTAGCCTTAAATGAGGCAAGGTTAGATCAGGTGAGTCTATGTTGTAGGTCAGAATAACACGTTCCTCTGTGGTCAATAGTGAGACCCTGTGTCCAGGAGAAGGAGGAGGTGACGACAGCATAGAGTTATCAACAACCGTTATTGGAACATGGACTCAGATGCCTTAAATGTACCTTCTTTGACTCAGTTATCAAGGAGGTGGTTTGCAACTCTACATGGTTTGGGGTTAAAGGGTGATTAAAAAAAAAAAAGCTTACCTGCAGTCGTCCCTTCTTCAGAAAGCTTCCAAATGATAGGCCTCAGAGACGCAGGTATGTGCCTCTGAAGAGGCCTGTTTTGTAGCTTTGCAATGACATGCTGGCCCTGATGCATGTCATGGGATTCTGTGAGACCAGAAACCTAGGGTGTAGCCCCCTACCCCCAAAGTTGTAAAGGGGTCCATGGGCTGTCTATGTTTGCCTTTGCATGCGCATTGGTAACGTCTAGGGTATGGGGAGGTGACGAGGCACTGGCTTGCCCTGTAGTCCCAAGTGCTGTCGTGGCAATGTGACCTGTGGAATATGATGTGTCTACTGTGTCTGTGAGTGACAACTGTGTTACTGAGGCATTTGTTGCAAGAACCTTTCCCCTGGGAGACGTAAGCAAGCATCTGTCCCCTCCTTATTGGGCTTCATCAACCAATCAAAGTGCAATTCCACCAAAATCTAATTTGGTGAACCAATCACTTTATTGTTGAGTAGTTATAGAGCATAGATAAAGGATAACTTAAAGAGCTTGGATTAGCCCAAAGCAGCCACTCCATAAAAAATAAAGTAGCCCTCAGCAAATCCCCCATAGGGGCATTGGTGGAGTACTCCCTTCGATTAATCCCCCTCCCCGCTCCCAGGGCCCCCCCTATGCTTCTTTCACATCCTGAGACCCCCAAGGCCATGTGCAACTATGGCAGAATCACAGCTGGTGGGGAGGTGCAAGACCTACTGGCTGGACTCTCAGGTGAGGTGCCAGTAGCCTTCCCCACCCTCTCCTACTATGAAGGATTGCCAACAGTCAATAAACCCAATCCAAATTCCAGAGGAGGCATCACATCCCATGGCTGAGAGGAGACAGGGTGTTTTATAATGTTGAGAGGTTATTTTGCCCTGTCTCATGAGCCATATGTGTGGTGTCTCCTGAAGAGACAGGCTGCCAACATGTTAAATGGTAAATCTTTTTTTTTTTTTTTTTAAGATTTTTTTGTTATGTATACAGTGTTCTGCCTGCCTGTATACCTGCAGGCCAGAAGATGGCACCAGATCTTATTATAGAAGCTTGGAAAAGCAGCCAGTGCTCTTAACTTCTGAGCCATCTCTCCAGCCCTAAATGGTAAATCTTAAGAGTCAAGTACTCAGGAAGGCAGAGGCAGGAATATCTCTGCATGTTCAAGGCCAGCCTGGTCTACAAAATAAGATTAGAACAGCCAAGGCCACCCTGTCTTGAAAACAAGCAAAGAAAGCCAGTCATGGTGGTGCACGCCTTTAATTCCAGCACTCGGGAGGCAGAGGCAGGGGGATCGCTGTGAGTCCGAGACCAGCCTGGTCTACAAAGTAAGTCTAGGACAGCCAAGGCTACACAGAGAAACCCTGTCTCAAAAAACCAAAATAATAATAATAATAATAATAATAATAATAATAAATTTTTTTTAAAGAAAGAAAGAAAACAAGCAAAGAAAAGGTAAATTTTAAAGCACCAGTATTCTCTTTCTCTCTCTCTCTCTCTCTCTTGAGATTATCAGTTAGGATCAACCATTCTAGTTCATAGGCATTTAAACTCCTATAGTATGAATGAGATGCCCCCCATTTTCTCATACATTTGAATAATTGATTCCATAGTTGGTGGCTGACTGGAAGGCTCAGGAAGTGTGACCTTGTTAGAGGAAATACGTCATTGGGGCAATCTTTGAGGTCTCAAAAACCACACGCATTCCCCGTTCTCTCTCTCTCTCTGTCTCTCTGTCTCTCTGTCTCTCTCTCTCTCTCTCTCTCTGTCTCTGTCTCTCTCTCTCTCTGCTTCCTGTAGTGGATTAAGATGTGAGCTCTCAGCTTCTGCTCCAGCACACACAACTGCAGCTAGCTGCCACACTTTCCCATCATAATAGATGCTAGAACCGTGTGCCAAATAGGTCCTTTCTTCTATAAGTTGCCTTGGCCAATGTACAAGGATTGGACAGGGCTGAATCAAGCAAATGCCAAGAAAACAGGATCAAAACAATCTGGGTTCCTTCTTTTGTTCCTTACCTTCTATGCTCAGGATTTCAGGACCAAACTGATGACCCCTCTAGGATGTCACTTCTGGGTTGGAGGTGAGGACAGTTGCTCAGGCAGATGCCAGGAAGCACAGAAGATCCCATGCTAGCTTTCTGGACTCTGGTGGTTAAGGGGGTACATCAAGGGAACAGGAGGCCCTGCAGTCATGTTTTGGCAACTCCCCCCCCCCTTCATCCATCCTGCCAAGCAGTGAAATTTGAAATATTGGCCCCATGTGAAGTTATTGAATAGGTTAAATGGCAGATGATTTGTTGTGTTCTTCGCCTTGATTCTGACCATCCCTCAGCTCCTGCATTGCCTCTGTCAGGAAAGACATGGAGTCCCCTGTGTCGCCATTCTCCTACAGGCTTCTCGGGGGGTGGGGATGGGGGGTGAGGGTGGGGGGTGGGGGTGGAGGGGCACAGGGTTGTCCTAATTTGTTTCTCTGTTGCTGAGATAAATGTCATAATCAAAAAGCAATTGGGGGAGGGTGTCTTGGTCACTTTTTAATGGCAGAGATAAGACACTGTGACCAAGGCCACTTTGGCGAGGACCACATGGCGACCACTGCTGTTTGACGAAGTCCCAGCATATCAACATCAAGGAGCACATTGCTCCAGCATCCTTTTACTTTCTTTTTTTTTTTTTTTTTTTTTTTTTTTTTAATGATTTTTCACTAGGTGTTATGGGAATTTTCTTATGATTTTTTTCTCCATTGGAAAATATTGTATGAGCTTTGGTAAAGGATGTAAATGTATGCAATGGCAGTCTCTCTACACAAAATAATTCTTTGGGGAAAAAAAATCTCTGCCACCTTCACCTTGGAGCCATATACCGTGATAACTCTGCCTACTCCTGCACAAGGGGGGGTCCCCTTTGATCTCTGGTTTGCATCAAGACTAGAAAAAGTTAAAGATTTATTAACTGACAGGTGGTGCCAGGAACTCTTGGGTGCACCTGGCCCAAGCATGAAAGCTCACAATGGAGAGAAATGAGGGGCCCAGACCCAGAGCCTGAGGCCTTGGCAGGTGAGGGCAAGAGTTCAGTTAGTAAGTGTGGAACAGTGCCCGCGATTGACTCCCTGGGTGAGTGCCATGCGGGATGAACAGCGAGGTCCGGTGTGCTCCAGGAGACGCAGACACTGTTAAGAAGTTAGACTGGTTCGATTCCCCGCTGCCATATACAGGAATACACATTGAAGGAATTAGGGTGGCATGGCATATTGGAAAAAGAGGAAGATATCAGGACCTTCCCTTGGGGAGCATATAAGGAAAACAGACCCATACTGGAAGTCTAAGGCACACGGGAACACAACTAGGAGACAGCTCAATGCTTGTCAGGCTGCGTGGTACAAATGCTCCATCATGTTCCTCGAGGAATGAAAACGGCTTCTTCTACAGGCTTGTTTCTCATGACTCAGTCTGGCACCCCCTGACCACAGAGGCTGAGAGCGTGCAGGAGGAAGTGGAACAGAGCACCTGGCAGGGTTGCTAGACCTTAGAAAACAATACACACTTAGGCTCTTGCTGAACTTAGTGTTTTTGCTTTAAAGAAAAACACTGGCCAGGCAGGGTGGGTGGTGCACGCCTTTAATCCCCCGCATTCAGGAGGCAGAAAAAGGCAGATCTCTGTGAGTTCGAGGCCAGTCTAGTCTACAAAGCAAGTCCAGGACAGCCAGGGCTACAAGAGAAACCCTGTCTTGAAAAAACAAAGCAAAACAAAAAGAAAAATACTGTATCAAAGTGGATGACTTCTTTCATTCTGGATGTTGAAAATTTGGACTAAAATAGGTTGGTTAAAAACAATCGGTGAGGTCCATTGGTGGAGGCGCATGCCTTTAATCTCAGCACTTGGGAGGCAGAGGTAGGTGGATTGCTGTGAGTTTGAGTCCAGGACAGGCAAGGCTACACAGAGAAACCCTGTCTCAACCCCCCCCCCCGCAAACCCCGAAAACCAAACAAACAAAAAAATACAATCTGTGAAAAGATCATACATTTCTTGGATCATTAAGTCTGTTTTCAATATTGCTTGTGGCTAAGCTATTATGCAAAAATAGAGTATAAAAGGTATAGCCTTGGGCTGGAGAGATGGCTCAGCGGTTAAGAGCACTGGCTGCTCTTCCAAAGGTCCTGAGTTCAATTCCCAGCAACCACATGGTGGCTCACAGCCACCTATAATGAGATCTGGTGTCCTCTTCTAGCCTGCAGATGTATATGCAGACAGAACACTGTATACATAATAAATAAGTAAATCTTTTTTTAAAAAGTGTAGCCTTTTTTCTTTTTTCTTCCCCCCCCCCCCCACCAATTTTTTGAGACAAGGTTTCTCTGTGTATCCTTGGCTGTCCTGGACTCTGATTCGTAGACCAGGCTGGCCTTGAACTCACAACAATTTGCCTATCTCTGCCTCCCGACTGCTGGGATTAAAGGCATGCGCCACCACACCTGGCAGCCTTGATTTACCCTCAGATCATGTCGGTTTTTTCCCTCACTAACTCCAAACCTCTTTGGGATCTGAACCCATTGGAGCTGGACTCCAGGCCAACTTAGAAAAGGAAGTGTTTAATTTGGGGCTCACAGTTCCAGAGGGTTAGAGTCTTAGGAGTACCATGGCAGGAACATGGCAGCCGTCAAGCAGGCATGCCACTGGATGAGGCAGAGAGAGGGCATAGGGGGAGAGCCAGTGACACTCCTCCTCCAGTAAGGCCACACCTCCCAGGCCTTCCCAAACAGTTTTACCAACTGGGGACCTAGTATTCAAACCTATGAGACTATGGGGGCCACTGTCATTCAAACCATCACAGTCCATCATTATCGAGGGAAGCGAAGGCAGGCGCGCTTAGGGCAGAAACAGGAGCAGAGACCATAGAGGAATGCTGCTTTCTGGCTGGCTTTCATGGCTCCCTCGGGCCGCTTCTACTTTTTTTATTTAAAATTTTATTTATTTATTTATTCACTTTGTGTCCTGATTGTAGCCCCCTCCCTTCTTCCCAGTACGTCCCTCCCTCCCTCCCTCTTCCCCCATTCCCCTTCTGCCTCACCAGCCCACCCCAGCACACCTTTAATCCCAGCACTCAAGAGACAGAGGCAGGCGGATCGCTGTGAGTTCAAGGCCAGCCTGGTCTACAAAGTGAGTCCAGGACAGCCAAGGCTACACAGAGAAACCCTGACTCAAAAAACAAACAAACAAAAACAAACAAACAAACAAAAAAAGAGTTGTCATGGAGCCGGGCATGGTGGTACATGCCTTTATCCCAGCACTCAGGAGGCAGAGGCAGGTGGATCGCTGTAAATTCAAGGCCAGCCTGGTCTAAAGAGTCCAGGACAGCCAAGACTACACAGAGAAACCCTGTCTTGAAAACATCCCCCCCCCAAACGAAAGAGTTGCCATGGAGACTGGAGAGATGGCTCAGGGGTTAAGAGCACTGTCTGCTCTTTCAGGGGTCCTGAGTTCAATTCCTGACAACCTCATGGTGCTTCACAGCCATCTATAATGTGATCTGGTGCCCTCTTCTGGCATACAGGTGTACATACAGATAGATTCCTCATATATACATTAAATAAATAAATAAATAAATCTTTAAAAAAAAAAAAAAAAGAGTTGCAGTTGTTATGGTGTCTCTTCACAACAATTAAACCCTAAGAAAGACAAACAGTGGTGTGGACATGTAAGCCAAATAAACCCTCTCCTCCCCAAGTTGCTTTGTTGATGGGGGACTGTGGGACAGTGTTTCATCACAGCAACAGTAACCCTAACTACGACTGATGTGCTGTGGGAGGTGCTCCCCCTGAGGAAGTGCTCCTGGGCGGTATAGAAGAGCAGGTGGAGTAAGCTGTGGGGAGCAAGCAGTTAACAGCACTCCTCCAAACAGCACTTGCTTTTGGTCATGGTGTTTTATCACAGCAGGAGAAATGCTAAGACAGGTTGCTCTGGCCGTGAAAGAGGCTGCGTGGGGCCAGGCTATGGCTCTGATCAGGGACAGTGAAGGGCTACAGCTGTTTTACTTGGGTTGAGAAGACTTCCAAGCCTGCAGAAAACTCCAGTACCAGTTCCCTAAGCAGCAGGGTGGGGGAGGTCAAGTCTTGACCAGAGTCTCCAGACAGAAAATTTGCATGACCTTCTCAGGACTAACAGGGCTGTCGCAGGAAGGGAGAAGCTGCCCAGCACTGCCCTTGGGAACCTGAGGGGCTCCTTCCCCTTAGGCCCCTCCAAGAAAAATGTCCTGACAAGACAGAATGAAATAGTTAGGGGTAGGGAGGTGGGAGGCGGGGGGAGGGGGGTGTTTAATTATTACAATAGGAACCAACCAAGCTGTAGAGATGGCTCAGTGGTTAAGAGCACTCACTGCTCTTCCAGAGGTCCTGAATTCAATTCCTAGCAACCACATGGTGGCTCACAACCATCTACAACATGGTCTGATGCTCTCTTCTGCAGATAAAGCACTCATCTCAATAAATAAATCTTTTTTTTTTTTTTTTTTTTTTTTTTGGTTTTTCAAGACAGGGTTTCTCTGTGTAGCCTTGGCCATCCTGGACTCACTTTGTAGACCAGGCTGGCCTCGAACTCACAGCGATCCACCTGCCTCTGCCTCCCGAGTGCTGGGATTAAAGGTGTATGCCACCACGCCTGGACCTTTGTTGTTGTTGTTGTTGTTGTTGTTGTTGTTGTTGTTGTTGTTTGGCTCCTATCATAAAGATTTATTAGGCCGGGCGTGGTGGCGCATGCCTTTAATCCCAGCACTCGGGAGGCAGAGGCAGGTGGATTGCTGTGAGTTCGAGGCCAGCCTGGTCTACAAAGTGAGTTTAGGACGGCCAAGGCTACACAGAGAAACCCTGTCTCAAAAATTAAAAAAAAAAAAAATTTCAGGCTGTGGTGGTGCATGCTTTTAGTCCCAGCACTCAGGACACAGAGGCAGAGGGATCTCCAAGTTCGAGGCCAGCCTGATCTACAGAGTAAGTTCCAGGTCAGCCAGGGCTACATAGAGAAACCCTGTCTCAAAAAACTAAACTATTAAGACAGTCATGGCAGCAATTTTGGCTTTCTCTCGTTTCTTGACTCTCAGTCAGTGAAACATACAAACTAGACCGCAGGGTAGGATTTCTCCATTCCCGCAGCCTCCTCCCTCTCCAGCTCCAGTCTGCTTCATTTGTACCCCTTTAGTACTCAGCCACCCCCAATAAGACAAGATCTCTTTATGAAAAACGTGTGCCGGAAAACCATAAGTGCTTGACAGGGAGGGAGGTCCCCCACCAGCAGAGGAGCTTCTATCCCTCAGAGCTGGTCCATCAACCACCTTTCCCAAACCTTCTTCTCACACACTCTCCCAGTGAGCCTCACATCCCGAGAGAGACTGAAGTAAAGGGGGCACTCTGAACTTCCCTTGCAGCTGCCTTTTGGAAAGGGACACACTTCTCTAGTCTCCTCTCTGTCAGCTCTGTCAGATTCTGGGCTGGGAGACAAGTTGGGGTTCTGGCCCACTATGGGGGCTCTGCCATCCTGGAGGAGAAGCCCAAATGTTTTTACTTGTAAAAGTGCCCCTACCCCCTTTCTACTAGACACTGATCCCTCATCCCCCACCCCTATTTCCCAGCTGCAACTATTACAGCATCTCCCCACTAGCACCCAAGACACGTGTCAGACCCACCATGCTGCCCCAGGGAATGTGGTGACATTAAAACCCACCTCAAGGGCTGGGCGTGGTAGCACACACCTTTAATCCCAGCACTCAGGAGGCAGAGGCAGGCGGATCTCTGTGAGATCGGGGCCAGTCTGGTCTACAAAGTTAGTCCAGGACAGCCAGGAATATACACAGAGAAACCCTGTCTCGAAAAAAACAAACAAGGAAAAAAAAAAAAAACCACCTCAATGGTTTAGGAGACAAGGAGTAGAACAGGCAGAGTCCCATGGGGGAGAAGACCCAAACAACTCTGTTTGTTTTTCGAGACAGAGTTTCTCTGAGTATTCTTAGCTGTCCTGGACTCACTTTGTAGACCAGGCTGGCCTCGAACTCACAGAGATTCACTTGCCTCTCCCTCTCGAATGCTGGGATTAAAGGTGTGTGCCACCATGCCCAGCTGACCCAGACAACTCTTGAGATGCTTGCCTCTGGGAACCAGAAATAAGCACCCTTGGAAAGGCACCTGTGGCAAGCATGATTGGATCCCAGCACCAACAGAAACAGATAGCACCCATCCACGGCCGCCTCCCCCCGCCCCTGCAGGAGACTCATAAACTCAGTGCATCTAAGTGAAGTGGGAATGTGGTTACTAAGGCCACCGAGACCCAAAAAGTGAATCCTGAATAGCCTGGCAGAGGAGGGCTCCATTGAAGCTCACCCTTACCAGGATCAGAGGAGAGGTCCCACACACGGTCACATGGTCACTATGTGTGCAGAACGCCGGTAGGGGGTGCCAGGGCAGCAAGTCTGAGCCTTGTTTAGGGGAAGACTGCAGTGCTGCTGTGGGACCAGCAGGGGACAGACATCAGGCTCCCACCACAGCGCCCAGCAAATGCTGGACAGAGTCAGCCCATGGGGCTACAGAAAGCACCAAGACAGCACCAGTGGAACTTGGGGCACATCTTGTCTGGGTCCAGGTTTTCTTCCTGAAGGGCAAGGATCCGGGGCCAGGTCCTCCACTTCAGAACCGGACTTGGTGCCCTGGTACTATAGGGCCAGGATCGAATGAAGCTCCAGTTCTCCCAATTTGGAGCAGCCAAATACCATCCAGGACTTTGACCAGCAAATGTCCACAGTGGTCAAGCCAGAAACCTGCCAAACTGAGCATAACCTACGTGCCCATCTCACAGAGAGGAAGACTGAAGTGGTAAGCTGAATAAAACCAAAGTCAAAGTATGGCGGCTCTCAATGCACTTTATTGAATCCACTCTGGCTAGGTGAGTGAGTGTGTTACATCTGTATACAGGGAGGGGTAAAGGGGCACGGAGGGACGCAGCAGTGGACGGTGGAGCACATGTCAGGACCAACAGCCAAAAGCCCCGCTATTAGGTTTAATTGTTTAAAGCAATGCAGATGGCAGCAATGATGGTGATAACAACCACGAGGATGCTGAGGACCAGGGTACTGATGTTCAGGCACTTGGCTGTGGAAGCGTAGGCTTGGGCTCCAGTCATATCGCCCGCCATCTTCCTGTCCCTAGACTGGAGCAGAGCAGATGGTCAGTGGCCCTGGAGCTAATAGGCAAACGCAATGACAGTTTCCCCATCACACTCCCTGTGGACTGCATCTGCCCCTACTTAGGTCAAGGATCATTTTACATACTCTAATTACCCAGGAGGCCCTAGCACTTGCTGCTCACCCCACCACGATGGAGTGTTGTTCCCCCACGAATCTCCTGTACACTTTCCACACAGGCTAGCAGCACCCCAATCTGCAAGGTGAAGGGGACACTCTAGGCATTCCTCTAGACTGCCCTGGGACCATCTGACTCCAGCATCCCCAGGTGGCCTCACCCTATGTCTGCCCAGGAGAGTCTTTAAATACACACACACACACACACACACACACACACACACACACACACACACACACACCATAGAAGAAAGAATGCACACACAAACTTATTTTAAATGAAAGACCCCCACGCCCCACCCCCCTATCCCCCAGGTACCATCTGGGTAGACGGGGCGTCAGGCTCACACGCCCCTTCTTCTGCTATGACTCCCACCTCAGCCGCACTCACCTTCACAGAGTAGGCATAGGCGATGAAACCCAGGCAGCAGAAGTTCATGAAGAGTGTGTTGAAGAGGGACCAGACCACATGGTCGGGCACAGACACCTCTCTGGGCATGTTAATCACGGTGGTTCTGAAGGCAGCTGATCCGTGGGGTGCCCCCAGCTCAGCCACCTCATATTCTTCCTTAAGTCTTTCATAGTTCGGGGGCTGTCCCTCACTGGTAGCCGTAAGGAAGGTTTGAGACGTGTGATTCATGGTGCGGAGCAAAACCAGCAGTGAAGGGCACAGAGAAGAGGATGCGAGCTCTCTGGACCCGCCTTTCTCCCGTGGTTTCGGTTTCTCAGAAGTTTCCTTTTCATGAATTTTGGCTTAATGAGAATTGGCTGAGTGCTGAGAGGCGGGGATTTAAAAAGCCTGTGGATCAAATTACTCCAGGGCAGGATGTCAGGAAGGACTGTGAATCAGGGAAACTTCCTGTTCACCAACCCAAGTCAGGACTTGCCCCAAGGCCCAGAGCTCACTGTTTATAACTGAGGGGTCCTGGAGTCTGCCAAGCTCAGTCTAAAAGCTGCAGGTGTTCACACATGACTATCGAGGTCGGGGGTGGGGGTGGGGGGTGAGTAATAGAACCCTCTCTTCTCTCAGCAATACAGGGTGCCCACAGAGCCCCCCACACTCACAATGGTGGCCAGTAACACTGGCTTTGGTGCAGATAGAGGTTAGGGTGAGCTGGGTCTCTCTTTGCAGATACCTGGTGCCCTAAGTGTGGTCAGTTCACTGGACTTTGATGTTGGAACTAAATGATCCTAGGTCACTTGGCTATTACCTAATGGGCCAGGGCTGGCATGTTTGTGCCTACAGCAACTCCCTTTTCTCTTTTTCCCCTCTCACAATTTATTAGTGCTAGTGCAATGGCCACTGAGGACCTTCATCGTGCCAGAAAAGCTGTCTCAAACACGTGGTGAGGTGGGGGCTGTGGCCAGAAAAGCTACTCCTGGTCATCCTGAAGGATTCACTTTAGCAGCCTTCCCTGACTAAAAAAAAAAAAAAAAAAAGTGGGGGAGGGGGCTGGCCTGGATCCTCCTGTTAGGAGTGATAGCTGCGTTCTATCTTGGTAGCGGCACCTTAAGGACTAGGCTACCAGATGGGCTTCAGGTGTCTTGAAGCACCCACCGTTCCTAGAACTCTGGCCTTGGGGGCTGTCCCATCCCCCACCCCACCCCCACCCCCAGTTCCAGGTTCTAGTAATTTTGTTGTCTTCTTTGAGTCTCTCACAAGGACATCAGCACCTCCAACAGTCAGCCCTTGACAATCCTTTTAGCTGCTGCTAGCTTAATCAATATCTCCAATAAGGTCCTGCTTCTTGGAAGATAGGCAGTGTGGTTTCCACCCACTCACCGGCTCCCTCACAGAAGCTCCTGCTAGGCCTCAGGCCATGTAGCAGAGGAAGGCTCTGGACTGGGGGCAGGGACTCTGATGGGAGCCTGAGAGCGGTTTTCCATTCTTCTTTTGGTGCAAAGGGCAGTTTCTGCTGCCTCAAGGATCACCAGAGGGACAGGGATTGACAAGCACTACTGGAAGACCGAGGATCAGGGCCAGCCTTTTGTTGCATCCAAGATCATGCACAATTGTTGACACTTCATCAGTCGGGTTCTGACCTGACTTCACTGTGGTTGGGGGTCGGGGAGATGACACACAGTTCTGTTTTGGGGTTTTTTGTTTTGTTTTGTTTTGTTGTTGTTGTTGGTCTGTTTTGTTGTTTTTGTTTGCTTTGGTTGGTTTGGTTTGGTTTTTCAAGACAGGGTTTCTCTGTGTAGTCTTGACTGTCCTGGACTCCCTTTGTAGACCAGGCTGGCCTGGAACTCACAGAGATCCATTTGCCTCTGCCTCTTGAGTGCTGGGATTGCAAGTGTGCACCCACCACCACCACCACCACCACCACCACCACCGACACACAATTTTGACCAGTGTCCTTCAGTAGAGATGGAATTGAGAGGCCGTGTTCCCTGAACCTTTCAGACCCACATCATTCTCAAACCTGAAACTCACTGTCTCCAGTAATGGCCAAACAGGTGAGAAAAACAGGTAGGGAGAGCACACTGCCTCAGTGTCGGCTGGGGGCAGGAGTTTCTCTTCTGTGCCCTTGGGATTAGTCATCACTTTGTTTACTCTCTGGTTTTGGGTAGGGAGCAACTTGGAGTCTTCCCACCAGCTGACCACTCTACCTTGCCCTGCAAGCAACCAACACAACAGGAAGGCTTAACAACTTCCATCGCTTCTGCTCCAATTCTGCATTTGGTGAATGGGACTGTCCCTGGCTGAACAGCCCCCACTCTGGGTTCTCTCACAGGTTTTAGTAACCACTAGCCATATCTATTCCCATATGTTCCACCTCAGACACAGACACACGGTTAGGATGGTGTACAGTCTGGAGATCAGGGCCTGGCTCCTGTGTCCAACAGTGCCCAACACGCCCAAGGTTTCCGTGCCCTCAGGATAGCAGCCCTCAGGATAGCTCATATGCAGTGCAGCATCAGGAAGGACTGAAATGTGGCCATAGGGACTGGGCTGCCTTCATTCAATCTGGGTCTGAGGTTGAGCACTCCGAGGGCCCGGGGCCACGAGTTTGAGTGGAGTTGGCACACTGAGTCCTTCTCAAAAGCTCTTGTTCCTTGGCTGGTGCAAACCATAAAGGCTTTGATTTCTCACTAGGACTTAGTCTGGCTGCACTCACTCCCCTTCGGTATGATAGCAGCGATCCTGTCTTCACTGGTATTACGGTCTCTGTCTTCCTAAGACTGGCTCAGCTTCCAGGACAGTGAAGGGGAGTGGTGCTGCTTCAGAGCCCTGGACCTGGGCAGGCGAAGCATCTCTAACATTGCTTAGCCTCACAAGATGAGTTCCGGGCATTACATTATCTCAGAACTCAGGACTAGAACCCATGGACCAACAACTTGTCATCTTGATGTTCCCGGAATGAGGTGCACATGCATGCCCGTGCGAGGACATCCAGGAAGAGGAGAGGTGAACTTCACTAGTCCAGACTAGTGGTGAAGGGTGCTGGAGACCCATGAATACCTGCCCCTCCCCATTTCAGGACCTGAGGGCCCACAGAGTGATAACGCGCTCCGTCAGCAGTGGTGCCTGGCAGTGAAGACTCCTCATCCCCTTTCTGCTGCCCACCGCTGACCTGAAGTAAACCTGGGAGGTGCTAGTGGAAAGGTGAGGGTCAGAATCCACGCCAGAGGCCGCCATAGGAATCTCAGACACTGCTTGTCTGGGTCCAATCTTCCTCCTGAGGCGGGCGGACCCCGAGCTGGCCCTCTCCACCCCTGGACTGAGGGCTCACTAGCTCACGCTTCTACACCCTTCCTATGTACTCTAGGGACATAGACCCAGAAACAGGCAATGCTCAGCTATTGCCTGCCTGTGCCTCCTAAGGAAAACAGGAGCCAATTCAGGCTACTTGGCAGCTGCTGTTCCCCAGCAAGAGGCCAGAAATCTTCCTAGCTATGGATCCCCTCCCTCCCCCGGCACTAAGCCCCGCCCACAGCACCTCTGAAACAGGAAAGAGACCAGGGAAACTCTTAGAAAGTTCAGTGCAGGACCAGTCAGGGGACAGAGAGATAAGCGTAACTGCCACCACGTGCACTTTATTGAGTCTGCTGTGAAGAGATGTGGGAGGCTAACATTCACATGAGGAGGAGAGTGACAGGTCAAGACCTCTAGCCAGGATAAAGGGACAACTGTGAAGGGTGGAGCAACGCATGCTTTCCTCAAGAAAACGCTGTATGAGAGAATTTAATACCACGAACACATACTTCACAAAATTAATTCAAAAACTTCCTCCCTTTTTTATAAACATGCTGAAGGCAATGACTGTTATGATGAACGTGATGGCAAAGATGACCACAGAACAGATGTTCAGTAGCTTGGCCTTTGAAGCATAAGTTGTAGCTCCAATCATATCACCCGCCATCTTCTTGTCTCTGGCCTGGAAGAGACCAAATCATCAGTGTGGCCTTGGAGCAAGTCCTCTGAGAGGTAGGTGCTCTGCCTCAGTTGCCCTGTTGTCCTTCCTGCCCGCTACAATCTCCTCCCTCAGGTCATGGACCCCTAGCCTTTTCCCACACTCAGACCATCCAGCAGACCCCAACACTGGCTGCTCACCTCCTCATGGAGTACTGTTTCCCTGTAAGCCCTACTTGCACACAGCCAGGTGCCCCAGTCTGCAGAGTGAAGGGGTGTTTCCAGAAATTAAGCAATAAAGAGAACTCCGCTAAGTGGAGACAGTCTTACCCCAGAATCCCTAGGCAGCCTTTGCCTAGATTGGAGAGTCTCCAAGATACATACAACCCACATACATGTTCTATATGCTATATTCACAGTCTATACACACAAACACATAAGTGCATACAGGACACCAAACTCAGAATGTCACATATGCACAAACATAAGGCTGTACGTGTCCCAGGTACCTTCTGGGCAGGAGGAGCCTCGATCTCACACATACCTTCTTGGACCGTCACTCCCACCCCAGACACTCACCTTCACGGAGTAGATGTAAGCAATGAACCCCAGGCAACAGTTGTTCATGAACAGTGTGTTAAACAGTGACCAGATAACATAATCCCGCGGAGCACTGTCGCTTTGGATGTAAACCACAGTGGATGTCGCAGGAGTTGAGCCAGGGTTCTCCTTAATCATGTTTTGTGCTTAAAGGGAGCTCTTCTTGAGTCAGCTGTGATAGCTCACACCTTTAACCCCAGCACTCGGGAGGCAGAAGCAGGCAGATCACTGTGAGTTCCAGGCCAGGGCTATTACACAGCGAAACCTGGTCTCAAAAAACCAAAAAGAAAAGGAAGCACTTTGTTTCAAGGAAGTTCGTAAGGTATATAACCATTTGTGGCGTGAGGGCCGGCTGCCAGGGGACGGGCTACATAGGATTTACCCCCACCCCTTGCCCCCACACCCCCACCCCTGCCTTCTCAATGGCTTCTTTAAAATTCAGCTTTCTCCAAAATTTCGGCTCCTGCTTGGAAACCAATGAGTTATCTGGGAAGTGGAATGTGGAAACAGATTGCTGAGTGGTAATTACACTAGGACACGGTTCTAGAAGAGGAAAGGTCAGGAGAGTCTCCTGTACCAGAACCCAAGTCAGGCCCTGGCCCTCCGCCTTCCTGCTTAGAATAAGAGCCCTGGTGCTTTCTCCAGGCCTGGGAGTCCCCTCAGCCCAGGCCAACATCTATAGCAGCTATTTTCCTGCAGTCCTCTACCATCCCAATCCCAGAGTGCCCGAAGCTAGTCCTCACTGTAGGAGCGTCCAATGCAGAAATCCGTGTCCTCTTGCTTGCTTTGGATCAGAGCTGCAGAGAGATACAGATCACTGTGATTCTGTCTCAGAACCAATGGTCGGTATGGTGTCTCTCAGGCCCAGGCTCTGCTCACAGGCTGGGAGACTGGACTGGTTATGTCAGGCACATGGCAGCACGCTTGCAATGCTAAACTAATTTATTTGTGCGATTCCACTTTTCCTTCTCGTCCTTCATCGTTTTATTAAAAGGGGAATGCTGGATAGGTCTGGGCCACACCCAGTGGGGCTACAGGAGGTGCAAGACCCAGTTGGCCAAGACCTTCCTGAAACTGCAATCTTTTCTTCTTGCTTCAGCACACCCCTCTGGAAAGATGGGGAAATCAGATCAGAGAGAGGTAAGTAAAGCCTTGCAAGTGATGACTGTGCTGTTACTTTTCCCCAAACGACAGAAACTAAGACACTGAAACAGTCCCCAGCCCCAGGCCCTGGCCTCATATTGCAGACACTAGGCTACCTGCTCCCTCTGCTGTGTTTTCGGAAGCCCCAGGACCTTTGCCCAGCATACTTAGGAATACTTTGATGAGATGCCATAACTACACTGAACCTTGACGAGTTCTCATGGCCAGAGATCCATCCTCAAGAAGGGTTATCCATCACTGTGAAACTAGTCAATTTGAGACTTCTGGTCTCTCGAATTACGAGGGCCAAATGAACCTCAATTCTTTATTATAACATGGCTAGTCTTAGAGACTGGGCTGCAGCAATGGAAGACAGACAGAGGCAGGCTGGGGCTCTAGGGTTAGACCCTGAGCTGGTATTTCATGAGGCAGTGAAACTAGTTCATACATGTCATCAGCTTTAAGAAACCCTGTTGGGCGGGCTGGAGAGATGGCTCAGGGGTTAAGAGCACTGGCTGCTCTTCCAGAGGTCCTGAGTTCAATTCCCAGCAAACACTTGGTGGCTCACAACCATCTATAATGAGATCTGATGCCCTCTTCTGGTCTGCAGGTGTACATGCAAATAGAGCTCTCATATACATAAATAAATACATCTTTCACAAAAAAAAATGAAAAGGAAATGCTCACCATGGTGGCGCACGCCTTTAACCCCAGCACTCTCAGGAGGCAGAGGCAGGCGGATCTCTGTGGGTTCGAGGCCAGCCTGGTCTACAGAAAGAGTCCAGGAAAGTCAAGGCTACCCAGAGAAACCCTGTCTCAAAAAAACAAAACAAAACAAAACAAAAAAACAAACCAAACCAAAACAAAACAAACACAGAGAAACCCTGTTTGAGGCAGGCATGGTGGCGCAAGTCTTTAATCCCAGCACTCAGGAGGCATAGGTAGGTGCAGGAGGCAGAGGCAGGTGGATCTCTGTGAGTCTGAGGCCACCCTAGTCTACAAAGGGAATCTAGTACAGCCATAGCTACACAGGGAATCCCTGTCTCGAAAGACCAAAACAAAACAAAACCAACCAACAAACAAATAAAGAGAAAGAAGCCCTGTCTGGTTTCAGAGTCTCGTGGCAAGAGTCCCACAGTGTCTGCCCACAGAGCTCTCCTCTGCACTGCCCCCTTGTATTTCAGGTCCCCCAGGCCCTCGCTGTCTGACTCTTTTGGCCAAAAAAAAAAAGGGGGGGGCTCTAGTGCTCCTCGGGCTTCCATGGATGAGGTGCCCTGTATCTTTCTGAAGCCTCGCTGTCCAGCCCCGAGTTGGGTGTTCCCTCGGGGTGACACGCTGGCTGTGGCAGCAATACTACAATTCTATTCTCTCATTCACTTTTGTTCTCCAGTGGTCTGTGCAGTTTTCTCTTTCAGTGGTTAAGGGTGAAAGCATGGTGACGCACGCCTTTAATCCCAGCACTCGGGAAGCTGAGGCAGGTGGATCCCTGTGAGTTCAAGGCCAGCCTGGTCTACAAAGCAAGTCCAGGACAGACAAGGCTACACAGAGAAACCTTGTCTCAAAAAAAAGAAAGAAAGAAAGAAAGAAACTTGAATAGTTTAAGTATGTGACTATAGAAGATCACAGATAACTAAAAAATACATCTTAGTTATATATTTAGCAAAAACCCCAATTTAATATACCAAAAGCAGAGAGAGAATTCAAAAGCAGATTAAGTTACTTTGTTATGAAAGTTAAAAGTTGTAGCAGGGTTTCCTTTTTTGTTTTTGTTTTTTGTTTGTTTATTTGTTTGGTTTGATTTGGTTTTTTTGTTTGTTTGTGTTTTTGTTTTCAAGATTTAAAGACTTTATTTACCGGCCAGGTGCAGAAGCAGGCAGATTGCTGTGAGCTCATGACCAGACTGGTCTACAAAGTGAGTCCAGGACAGCCAAGACTACACAGAGAAACCCTGTCTCTATAAAACAAACAAACAAACAAACAGATTATATTTATTTATTTTATGTATATGAGTGCTCTATCTGCATGTACACCTGTAGTCCAAAAGAAGGCATCAGACCACATTATAGATGGTTGTGAACCACCAGGTGGTTGCTGGGAGTTGAACTCAGGACCTCTGGAAGAACAGCCAGTGCTTTTAACCGCTCCCCAACCACAAGTCACAGGAGTTTTATTAAACAGGCATAAGCTCTTTGTAACCAAGAGCCCACAGCATTTGATAGGGAGCACACAGGGACATCTTGATAAAACTTAAAATCTTCCTCCTCTAGGCCTTCGCTGATACTACAATAATGTATGCAAATTTTGTCATTTTAGCAGGAAGATAAAAGTCTGCCTTCTCTGTTTATTTCCATATCAGCATTCGTTTTGGTTGGGCATAGCGGCTTACCTCGCAGTGCCAGCTCTTGAGATGCTGACGCAAAAGTTTTGCTGTGGGTTCCAGACTAGCCTGGCTACAGAGTGAGAGCAATCTCAAAAACAAGCAACAGCAAAACTTATTTTGGTAACCTTATTTAAAATTCAGTTTCAGCCAACTGAAGACAAGATGCCCACCCCTTCTAGTTTTCCATTTTGTTTGTGTCTTCCTTCATATCTGATGGGGGGGGGGGGGTAAAGCGGGGCGGGAGGGAGGGGGGAGGAGGTAAAACAAACCTAAGACTATACAAAATAGCTTCTGTAAATGGAAGCAGGTTCCTGCCTCATATTTACAGCTGTCGTGACAAGTGCCCTGCTTCTCCGAGGATCGTCCCACAGCCGGTTGAGTTCCTTCTTAGTATTGTCAGTCCGCAGTCATCAGTC
Organism: Acomys russatus; assembly: GCF_903995435.1. NCBI lineage: Eukaryota > Metazoa > Chordata > Mammalia > Rodentia > Muridae > Acomys > Acomys russatus. The sequence goes on from NC_067141.1 coordinate 21,353,718, forward strand.
CGAACCCTTGTTCACCTGGAAACTGGGCAGGAAGCAGTTAAGAGGTGCTCATCACACACAGCACTCCATAGGTTGAAAATTATGCTGTTTCTCAACTCTTCTGTGAACTGTGCCATTTCATAATCTCTAGAAACCTTGCTTCTTCCGTATACAAGATCTGCTGTGGTTCAGATGTTTGCTAACTAACTCCAAACCACATAGTTCTTGCACATGAAGAGGCCGGGAATATACAAGATTTCAAATTGTTTCTGATTTTTGTTGTTGTTGTTGTGTTTTGTTTGTTTGGCTTTTCTTTCTTTCTTTTTTCTTTTTTTTCTTTTTTTTCTTTTTTTGGGGGGGGCTGTTTGTCTTTTTGTTTTTTGTTTTTTGTTTTTTTGAGACAGGGTTTCTCTGTGTAGACTTGGCTGTCCTGGACTCCCTTTGTAGACCAGGCTGATCTCGAACTCACGGAGACCTGCTTGCCTCTACCTCCTGAGTGCTGGGATTAAAGGCATGTGCCGCCACCAAGCCCAGTTTGTTTGGTTTTTCAAAACAGGGTTTCGCCTGGCATGGTGGCACATGCCTTTAATCCCAGTACTTGGGAGGCAGAGGCAGGTGAATTTCTGTGAGTTCCAGGACAGCCAAGGTTACATAGAGAAACTCTGTCTCAAAAAACCAAAAAAAAAAAAGAAAAGAAAAAAGAAAGAAAGAAAGAAAAGAAAATCAAAACACTGGTTTCTCTGTGTAGCCTTAGCTGTCCTGGAACTCACTCTGTAGACCAGGCTGTCCTGGAACTCACAGGGATCTGCCTGCTTCTACCTCCTGAGTGCTGGAGTTAAAGGTGTGCGCCACCACCCAGTTTGGATCTAGTTTTAAGAGAGCTAGGTGGTAACCGCACATCATTTAATTTAACTTGGCAGTTATCTAGGGGCATGAACTACCAAAGCAAATGTTCTGAAGTCAATAGCACCATGGGAGGCTTGCTATCTTGAGGTTGTTACATCTTTTTCACTGATAAAGTGTATTTGCCTACTGAACTCCAGGACACTCAGAAACTATTCCTACACTGTACTCAAGGCTAATGGCTCTTGTCCTTACACTGACAAGCTTCAGAGTGCTTCTGGTTATTGTGGGCTTGAAGACATTGGCTTGCTCTTCTTACATTTTTGAGATTTTGTTTGTTTGTTTGTTTGGTTGGTTGGTTGGGTTTTTTTGTTGTTATTTGTTTTTCAAGACAGGGTTTCTCTGTGTAGCCTTGGCAGTCCTGGACTTGCTTGTAGACCAGGCTAACCTCGAACTCACAGGGATCCACCTGCCTCTGCCTCCCAAGTGCTGCGATTAAAGGCATACGCCACAACCTCCAAGCCATTTTTGAGAGTTTTAGGAATACTCAATTTATCTAAGCACTTATTTTTCTTTAAGTCTATTGAGTAGCGCTGTTTTACCTTTTTTTTTTTTTTTTTTTTTTTTTTTTAGTTTTTTGAGACAGGGTCTCTCTGTGTAGCCTTGGTTGTCCTGGACTCATTTGGTAGACCAGGCTGGCCTCAAACTCACATCAATCCACCAGCCTCTGCCTCCCAAGTGCTGGGATTAAATGCATATGCCACCACGCCCGGCCTTCTGTTTTACCTTTTTACCTGTAAATATATAACCTAAAACTGAAATTTTGCCTCAATAATAGTACTGCTGACCAGTAAGTAATGTTGTTTGCAGACATTATAGAATATGGGCTATAACATAGTAAAGATGCAACAGAGGAAGCAATTCCAGTTTCTTCTGCAGTGTTAGGTTAATATGCCCTGATAGCAGGCAAGACCTTACCCTGATGACTTCAGCCAATAATTTTAACAGATAATTAAATTTATGAGAACTGAGATGATGCTTACACTCAGCATGTAATGATTTACTCTCAAGGGCTTTGTGTCAGCCATGCCATTGTCAGGAGACACAGCCTCACATGCTGTGAGCAGCCAGAGGTGCTCCCCTCCCCTGAGGTACCACCACTCCCATAAAGCCAGATCCTCAACCAAATGTTAGTGGGGGGTTTTTTGTTGTTGTGGTGGTGGTTTTTTGCTTGTTTGTTTTTTATTTTTCCGAGACAGGGTTTCTCTGTGTAGCCTTGACTGTCCCGGATTTACATTGTAGACTAGTTTGGCCTTGAACTCACAGCGATCTGCCTGCCTCTGCCTCCCAAATGCTGGGATTAAAGGCCACAGATGTTACTTTTGTTTGTATATATTTGTATATGTTTGCTTTTTTATTATTCTTTGGTGAATGGGCACTCATCCCAAACTGAGTTTCTGTAACATTAATTTTGTAACATTTCTCAAGCCTTAGAAAAATGCAGAAACAAAAGCTTAAGACTTGAAAACAGCTGGGGTGGGGGTGGGGGAGTTGGAGGATGGAGGCGGTGATGAAGGATGGGGGAGGGGCCCTTGCCTTTAATCCCAGCACCTGGGAGGCAGAGGTAGGCAGATCTCTGTGAGTTCCAGGCCAGCCTGGTCTACAAAGTGAGTCCAGGATAGTCAAGGCTACGCAGAGAAACCCTGTCTCGAAAAAACAAAAAAACAAACGAAAACAAAAATAAAGGTTTTTTTTTGTTTTTCTTTTAAAAATAACTAATTTTTGGTAACACCAACCAGAGAAAGAAAAATGTTACAGGGGTGGAATACGGTGGCTCCTATTTATAATCTCAGCACGAAGGAGGCTGTGACAGGAAGACTCCTGTGAGTATGAAACCAACCTGGGCCATGAGTTACAAGCCAGCATGGGCTACAGCATAATAAGACCCTGGAAAGGGTGGGGGCACAGAAATACCACACACATTCAGAGAGAGAGAGAGAGAGAGAGAGAGAGAGAGGGGAGCAGATCCAATAATTTATATTATAAAATCTTAGTTGTGAGTCAAATACAATAAGGAATATTCCTTTGATGTATAAATTTTGGCATGATACTTCACTACAAAAGAAACAACAGCAAAAGCTATTTGAAAGTTGGGCAGATGTAAAATCTTAGCTTTGTTGCAAATACTATTAAAAGCCTTAGCTAGGAACAAGATGTGAAGCCAGCCAGCCCTTTGTAAACTAGTGCATTCTGTACTATCTTATCTGGCTCATAGAAGGGATAATCCTTAGGCAATAAAGCAAGAAAACTTTAAAAATTTTTTAATCTTTTATATTAAAATGTGCGTCTCGAAGCCTAAAGGCTTAAATAACATAGTTTGCCAAAGCAAAACAGGAGCATGTCAAGGCTGGGTTCAAAGGAGAGACAAGAACACCCCCAAAAGCCAAGGGAGCCCTGAGCTACAGCTTGAGGTACAGGGAGGGCTTCTCCACGCATGGTGTCTCCTTTGGCTACTGAAGGCCTAAAGCGGCCCCACGCAGCCAAAGGTAGCTGTTCCTAGTGATTACAGCTCATTTGCAGACAAGAACTCTCAACCCTGCCCTGACAGACAGGCCTGAGGAGCCCTAGGCAGCGGCTACTGTTAGGGTTTCTGGCTCTGGAGTGTCTGAAGACTCCCTTGTCCTTACAGCCTGACGGCTCTCTGGGGGAGCTCTTCCCGGGACCATGTCTGGTAGTTCTGCTTCTCTGGCTTTTTCTATCCTTTAGCTGCAGCTCTGATCTCTCTCTCTCCTCTCCTCTCCTCTCCTCTCCTCTCCTCTCCTCTCCTCTCTTTTCCTCTCCTCTCCTCTCCTCTCCTCTTCTCTCTCTCCTCTCTTCTGTCTCTCCTCTCTCCCTCTCCTCTTTCTCTCCTCAATCTCTCTCTCTCTCTCCTCTCTCTCTCCTTCATCTATTTCCTCTTTCTGCCCTAGTCACTGCCCAGAACTTTACAGCTTCCTGTTATTGCCGTTGTTACTGTCACAGCTACTGCTACTGCAGTGACAGCCTGTGCCGCTTCTACCAGTCTCACCCACACTGTCGCAGCTCTAGAGTCGCCATGAGAAGACTTTTCTTGAACCGGAGGAAGTGGGCCACCTCTGGTCTGCGTGGGAATGGACGCAGGGGGATTCTGGCCTAACCGTGTGGAGATGAGACTGTGCCTTGGGCTAAGTTACTCCATACGTCCGCAGTAGTTAGTGGCTTTCAGGCCATGTCTCACCCTTTGGCTATCAGACTACTGAAGCAATAGGCCTCAAAAAAATTAACATTTCCCCAGAAATTTTATACTGGGGCAAGAGAATGTCCCAAACACAGATACCAGTAAAAAAAAGGCTCTGCCACCTACAGAGAGAAACTGAGCACCGCTCTGACAATTTACTGAACTACCATGTGGACAGACAAGAATAGGACAATGACAGATGAGCAGGACCAAGCCTCCACCTGGACTTTTTAGCTATGTCTACTCCATACTCTACCTTGAAACCTAAACCTCATGATAGTCTATGCTCCAAAGAAGGATCTGGGTGTTAGGTCAGACTTAACTGAAGTGAGGTGAATATAAAAGAAAGAGGAAGGCTAGAGAGATGGCTCAGAGGTTAAGGTCACTGACTGCTCCTCCAGAGGTTCTGAGTTCAATTCCCGGCAACCACATGGTGGCTCACAGCACATTGCTAATGTGATCTGATGCCCTCTTCTGGCCTGCAGGTGTACATGCAGGCATGTATACATAACAATAAATAAATCTTAAGAAAAAAAGAAAGAGGAGCCCAACTCCTCAGAAGCACATTGTCCTTTAGCCAGAGAGGACAGCACTCTACAGCAGTGAGGCTGCTGCGCCCAGGTGCAGCAGGCTCGGGGCACATAAAGGCAGAAAGGGAAATTCCCACCCACACACACACACACACACACACACACACACACCAGGCGGAAGATTCAGTATGCAAATCTGTTCCCTACAGTCTCACAGTTCTAATTCCAGCAACGGTCTGATCTTATCAGAAACTTCCAGGATCCTAACATCCTAAAGATGTCTTTATGAAAACTTTGCTGTTCAGAATTTCTTAGCTAATCTGAGGTTTGGGGGCTATTAGATCTTTATTGGGGATCATTGGACCCCTTCATTTGTACCTATTCCCAACAGACTCACAATGAATAAATCTCTCTCTGCTATTTCTTTCTTTTTTGTTTGTATGTTTGTTTGTTGAGACAGGGTTTTTCTGTGTAGCCTTGGCTGTCCTAGACTCCCTTTGTAGACCAGGTTGACTTCAAATTCACAGAGATCTGCCTGCCTCTGCCTCCCTGAGTGCTGGGATCACAGGTGTGAGCCAACACACCCAGCTCTCTGCTATTTCTTTTTTTCTTTTTCTTTCTTTCTTTTTTTTTTTTTTTTTTTTTTTTTGCTTTGTTTGTTTGTTTATTTTTCAAGACAGGGTTTCTCTGTGTAGCCTTGGCTGTCCTGGACTCCCTTTGTAGACCAGGCTGGCCTCAAACTCACAGAGATCCACCTGCCTCTGTCTCCTGAGTGCTGGGGTTAAAGGTGTGCACCACCACTGCCCGCCTTGGGAAGCTGAGTTTTCCACAGCCGGGGTGACACAGAGAAACCCTGTCTTGAAAAAATAAAATAAAATAAAATAAATAATTTTTTATCGCCGGGCTTGGTGGCACACGCCTTTAATCCCAGCACTCGGGAGGCAGAGGCAGGCGGATCGCTGTGAGTTTGAGGCCAGCCTGGTCTACAAAGCAAGTCCAGGACAACCAAGGCTACACAGAGAAACCCTGTCTCAAAAAACCAAAAAAAAAAAAAAAACAAAAACAAAAAAGTAATAATAATAATTTTTTATCACATTTGTGTGTGTGTAAAATGATTTCTCTAAGAATGCGCTCAGAATTAAAGCAATTGTTTTCACCTATTACTTTTGTTACCGTCTCTTAGTTTGTATTGGTGGTGACTGACTCAGCAGCTGCAGCAAGTCTTATTAGAGATTACCAAAGGTCCCCAGAGTTTGAAGAGCTGATGCTCCCTGCACCCCCTACCCCCACCCCATACCTGTTGTGGTGACTCTAGGTGCCAGAGGGTTAATGGAAGTGTCAGAGCATCCAGCCCCTACTGTGCAATGATGCAGATCTTTGCTGGGGTTTTCATGAGACTGAGTATGTACCGATGAACCAGCCTATGCTCATCTCAGGCTTTAAAGTCACCATCTAGTAAAGTCAGACTAGGCCCATTCCTGTTTGTCATTGAGTCTCCATTTCTCAAGGATTGGCCTCTGCCCCACCTGTAACCTTAACTACAAATGGCTCTATACTACCTGTCCCAGGAATAACAACCATGGATTTATTTCAAGAGCCGGGAGCACACACCTTAAATCCCAGCACTTGGGAGGCAGAGGCAGGTGGATTTCTGTGAGTTCGAGGCCAGCCTAGTCGACAAAGGGACTCCAGGACAGCCAAGTCTACACAGAGAAACCCTGCCTCACAAACAAACAACCAACAAACCAAGTTAATATAAACATCTTGCAATCCTACCTTTGTTTCACAAGGTTATAATGACCATCTGTTGTTATGACCATCTTCTTATATTCTGCTGCTAGGACCCCACCTGCTTGCCTGCTAAATCCCCTATTTGGAAACCCCTGGCCCCTGAGCTATAAAAACCTTATCTTTTCCCTGTCCAATGCTGACCTCTTGAACCCCACCCACCTTAGAGAGAGGCAGCTTGGCTACATGAATAAAAAAGCTTGCCTTAATTAATTGGCCATGATGATTTGGGTCAGGGGTCTTTTTCTTTGAATCTTTGGGATTAACAGTACATCTGTTTCTGAACCCCCTGGAGATATCTATAGAGGCTGTTGTGACTTTTTCTTATTCCTTCTTTCTCTCTTTGCTTCTGTCTGTCTGTCTGTCTTCCTTTGCTGATGCATTAATTTTTTAGATATAGGGACTTAAATTAACTGTCTTAGTCACTGTTCTGTTGCTATGAAGAGGCACCATGGCCAAGGTTAACTTTTATAAGATAAAGCACTTAATTGGGGGCTTGCTCACAGTTTCAGAGGTTTAGCCCCTTATCAGGGTGGGGGAAATGGAGGCACACAGGCAGACACGGTGCTGGAGAAATAGCTGAGAGTCCTATATCCCAATCTGCAGGCAGCAGAAAGAAAGCACTAGGCCTGGTGTGAGCTTTTTGAAATCTCCAAGCCCACTCCCAGTGACACATCCTCCAACAAGACGGTACCTACTCCAATAGGCCACACCTCAGAATTCTTTAGTGCCCAAGCATTCAAAAATATGAGCCTATAGGAACCATTCCCCACAATTAATGTGGGTTTGAGTTTTTTGTTGTTGTTGTTGTTTGGTTTTTGGTTCTTGGGTTTTTTGTTTGTTTGTTTGTTTTAATGTATACAGTGCTCTGCCTGCTTGTACATCTGCACACCTGAAGAGGGCATTAGATCACATTATAGATGGTTGTGAGCCACCATGTGGTTTCTGGGAAATGAACTCAGGACCTCTGGAAGAGCAGTCAGTGCTCTTAACCTCTGAGCCATCTCTCCAGCCCTTGTTTGTCTGTTTGTTTGTTTTGGGTTTTTGAGACAGGGTCTCTCTGTGTAGCCTTGGCTATCCTGGACTCATTTTGTAGACCAGGCTGGCCTCAAACTCACAGAGATCTGCCTGCCTCTGCCTCCCTGAATGCTGGAACCACAGGTGTGTGCCACCATGCTCGCTCGTTAAGACAGTTTCTTTTTCTTTTTTGTTTATTTATTTATTTAGTGTATATGAATGTTCTGTCTGCATGTACATCTGCACGCCAGAAGAGGGCACCACATCACATTATACATGGTTGTGAGCCACCATGTGGTTGCTGGGAAGTTTGCTCAGGACCTCTGGAAGAGCAGACAGTGTTCTTAACCTCTGAGCCATTTCTCCAGCCCAGCATTTTCTTAATTAGTGATTAATGGGAGAGAGTGAAGACTACTGTGGGTGGTGCCAGCCCTAGCCTGGTGGTTCTGGGCTCTATAAGAAGCAGGCTGAGCAAGCCATGGAGAACAAGCCACTGAGCAGCTGTTGGAGGAATGGTCTGATGTATTTTGATGTTAATTATTGCTTGCTGTCTGACCCAACTTTTGCTTAATAAAAATCCATCCCACCTGGGCAGGGCAAAGGAGATAGGTGGGGCTAGGAGAGAGAGGAATCCTGGGAAGAAGAAGGACCACCACCAGGAGAAGGAGAGAGACCTGAAGTGAAGAGAGGAAGGCCGCCATGGGTTAGCTGGAGGAGAAGCACATGGCCGGCGGCATGGATGGAGAATCCAGCCCAGATGAAGAACATTAGCAAGCATTTGGGATTATGGATGGGAGGTAGCTTGATAGAAGTTACTAGAAGCAGATGGCATGGGATTGGGGCAGGGGTCCCATACCTGCTCCACTATGGAAGGTAGTTTAGAGGACTGATATCTGCCCTGCCCCCAGTTAACCAAGGCTATTTTAAAATATAACCAGTGTCTGTGTCTTAATTGATTGCTAGCTGGGCTGACAGGTAATACAGATAATTTTAAAAACAATAAGCAGCACCCCTCCATGGCCTCTGCATCAGCTCCTGCCTCCAGAGTCCTGACCTGCTTTAATTCCCGTCCTGACTTCCTCAAATGATGAAGAACAGTGATGTGGACGTGTAAACCAAATAAGCCCTCTCTTCCCCCAGCTGATTTGTCCCAGTGTTTCATCGCTGCAATCGTGACCTTACCTAGAACACATGCACATGTGATTCATTTGGGTGGCTTACAGGCTCGGGTCTGGCTATTGCACCAACAGCTCCAGTAGTTGCTCAGTCCACAAGGGTGGATGTCCCAGCTGGTCTCCTATTTGCTTTGGAACCCCAAAGAAGTAGGTTCCAACACCAGTGAAGAAGTTGCCTCAGCAACAGGACAGATGAACTGGACTGAGGGATGAGAGCAAGAAGGGAAAAGCAAAACTTTCCTTCTTCCATGTTCTTTTATGTAGACTACCACCAAAAGGTGTGGCCACATTTAGGGTGTGTCGTCCACCTCAAGAAAATCCATCACAGGCACTCTCACCTTGGGTTTAGTTGATTCCGTAAGCGGTCAAGCCGACAAGCAAGAAAAGGCAACACTAATTATGGGAACACATTCATGCCTATCCCTGAATACTCAAATGACACAATGTTCACTGAGTCACAAAATAGAAATTTTGTTAAGTGGCTGGAAATTTTTATTTGGCTGCTTAGATAATATCATGGTGTGTGTGCATGTGTCTGTGTTTATATGCTATGTGTGTGAGTACCCACAGAGGTCAGGAGAAGGCATCAGATTCCCTGGAACTGGGAACCAAACCTCTGTAAGTGCGGGAAGTGCTCTTAACCACTGAGCCCTCTCTCCAGCCCCAGAAATGTCTTAACATACAATGACAATTCTAAAAGTGGTGTACTCCTAAGTAATGCATTAAGACAATTTTTTGTGCCGGGCCCTGGGGGCACACACCTTTAATCCCAGCACTCGGGAGGCAGAGGCAGATGGATCGCTGTGAGGCCAGCCTGGTCTGGTCTACAACGCGAGTCCAGGACAGCCAAGGCTACACAGAGAAACCCTGTCTTGAAACCATCCCACCCCCCAAAAAAAGACATCTTTTGTATTGGAGGACTTTATGTGTATAATTTTTTTATTTAATTTTTTAAGATAGTATACAAAATGGCAGGTTACATTAAAAGATGTACAATTGCTAGATATGGAGCTACAGCCAGGCATGGTGGCAGATCTCTGAGTTCGAGGCCAGCCTGGTCCTCAAAGAGAGTTCAGGACAGCCAGGGCTACACAGAGAAACTCTGTCTCAAAAAGAAAAAAAAAAAATCAATAAACATGTTTTTGTTATTTTGTTTGGGTTTTTGGGGGTGGAGTTTGGAGACAGGGTTTCTCTGTGTAGCCTTGGCTGTCCTGGACTCACAGTGTAGACCAGGCTGGCCTCGAACTTACAGCAATCCACCTGCATCTGCCTCCCGAGTGCTGGGATTAAAGGCGTGCACCGCCGCCACCACCCGGCTAAATCAATAGATATGGAGTTACAGTAACAGTAATGTTTCTGTGGCAACCATGGGTATACACACGCTTTCAACAGTCCTCCTGTGGAATCAGATACGGCATGTGACTTCCTTTCATGAGGGAGGTGCAGAAAATGCCAACTGCTACTGCTGAAAAAGCTGGGATCCAGGCTGTTGCTTTGCTTTATGGATGACAGATCATGGTTGTTAAATCTCACCTAGAGACAGAGAAAGCCTGCGTTGGAACATGGTCGAGTTGCTATTGTTGATTCCTAAAAGAAATTTCTTTTGTTGTTTTTTGAGACAAGGGTCTCAGCTATGTAGCTCTGGGAAATCACTATGTAGACCAGACTGGCCTTGAACTCATAAAAATCCTCCTGCCTCTGCCCAAGGGCTGGGATTAAAGGCCTGAGCCACCAGCACCTGTTGTTACTAAGAGATTTCTAAACTGTATTAGGCAAACTTCAGCTGCATAGCAGAAGCAAAGGCAGATAAGAATTTCTCCCTAGTTTTGATCAAAATTATAAATATGTTCTTCCCCCCCCCCCATTGCGGTTAAATTAAAGGTATGGTGGTGGTATTATCTAACCCACCTAATATGTAGCAGACACCTGATAGATTTTAGAATAGCCTTATTTCACTTGGGGCAGGGCAGATATTAATCCTCTAAACTACCTTTACCTCCCAGCCGCCATGCCAAGCCAATTGTTCTAATAGTTTTCATCTGGGCTACATCCCATGCATGAGTCCATGAATTGTTGCTTACTCCCTCACCTGGGCCACTTCCTCCATCCAGGCCAGCCATGTGCTGCTCTCCTCGCTAATCCACAGTGGCTCTCTACCTCCTCCTCCCTCCTCTTCCTGTTTCTCTCTCCCATGATCCTTCAGTCCCCAACATCCTGGAATCTTAGCCACACCTACCTCCTTCTGCCCTGCTCAGGTATAGGCCTTTTAATCAGCCAATCAGAGATAATTGGGGAACACTCCTTATCATCACATGGTTACAGGAGACAGTTCAACATTCATAACAGTCCCCATGGCAGGGCAGTAATCAGATCTCAAGGCACTGAAATCCGCATTTGAAAACACAGTTGAACCTTCCTCTAATATTTTCCTGAATGTTAAATCTCCCCCCCCCCCCTCCATCTTTCTTTCTTTCTTTCTTTCTTGTTTTTCAAGACAAGATTTCTCTGTGTGTAGCCCTGGCTGTCCTGGACTCTTTGTAGACCAGGCTGGCCTTGATCACACAAAGATCCACCTGCCTCTGCCTCCCGAGTGCTGAGATTAAGGGCCTGTGCCACGACTGCCCAGAACTCACAGAGATCCACCAGCTTCTGCCTGGGATTAAAGGCCTGCACCACCACACCCCGCCCCTCGCTCTTCCATTTCACTCTAGTGCATCTAAGTGTCAGTCGTGCAGTGGACTAGCTGGCGAGCCTCTTCAACAGCAGAAAAGTGTCCTGAGTGCAATGTCAGATACATTAGGCCTTTCTATAATATCAGAGTTAATTAAACAAGGTACAGTAGTTTCATCGGCAATAATTTGCTAGATATCTCTGCTTTCTCTGATAACCCTGTCCAAAGCAAACACTTTGGTTCCTATCTTAATTAATTAACAACAACAGTAAATGGAAACTCGTTTTTAACAATACAGCTCCTGTATTTAACAATAATGGCTCCTGTCCTCAGGTTCCTCCCAAGTTGGTGGCAGCTGTCACCACCACCATGAAACTAAGAGCAGTCATGGTCAAAGACTCAGGCCACAAAGCTCTGGTGCAGGCTACACCATTACTGAGCTAACATTAGATTCCTGGACTGAGCTTGGGAGAATTCCTCAGTGGTAACACACTCAACTTTCTAGTGTCTTATTAATAACTTTCCTTCTGCAGGAAGGAAGCTGTGGTTGCTTTTGTCATTCCAAAGTGGTAGATTTCTGAGGCAGATTAAAGAGATAGAAGGAAGAAAAAAGGAGCTGGGCATGGTGACGCATGTCTTTAAACCCAGCACTCAGGAGGCAGAGGCAGGCGGATCCCTGTGACTTCAAGGCCAGCCTGGTCTATGGAGTGAGTTCAGGACAGCCAAGGCTACACAGAGAAACTCTGTCTCAAAAAAACAAGCAAGAAAAGAAGAAGAAGAAGAAGAAGAAGAAGAAGAAGAAGAAGAAGAAGAAGAAGAAGAAGAAGAAGAAGAAGTTGAGCAGGCAGTGGTGGCGCATGCCTTTAATCCCAGCACTTGGGAGGCAGAGACAGGCGGATCGCTGTGAGTTCGAGGCCAGCCTGGTCTACAAAGTGAGTCCAGGCCAGGCAAGGCTACACAGAGAAACCCTGTCTCGAAAAACCAAAAAGAAGGAGGAGGAGGAGCTGAGCCATCTGACAGTGGGAAAGATGGCTGAGACCCATTATAGGGGTGGAAATCACGACAACCAGGACTTAACTTCTGTCACTAGGGCTGCCTTGCCTGGCTGCAAGGGACACGGAGAAATGTAGTCATTTAACAGGAAACCCAGATTCGATTACCAGAACCTACATGGTGCCTCACAACAGTCCTAACTCCAGCCCTAGGGGATCCAGTGCCCTCTTCTGGCCTCTACTGGCACTGCACATACGTAGTGTACAGGCAAACACGCAGGCAGAGCACGCGTACATATAAAATAAAAATAGAGATTAAAAAAACCTTTAAGCTTTGATCTCATTTTGAGACTTGCAGATGGAAGTGAAAGTTTTGCTGGATTTTTTTCATACCTCTTCCCAATGTGGCTATATTTAATAAATCTCCATTTTCTGTTTTACATGTTTAATTTGGCTCTTTTAATTGGCTTATAGAAGACTTGGGGCAGGGTTAGGGTTAAGGTTGTGCCCCCCAAAATTTGATAACACTACATTAGGGCAGCACACGGCAGAGGCTCAAAGAGGCTGCTGCCTGATAGAAGCAGCTGCAAGCAGCTATGCTGAGGAGAGGCTTCTGGGAAGGAAAAGTGCATTATCTGGCTCATCACATAATAGTCCGTCTTGTCTCCTGGTTAGTTTAGTCTCCACCCAAGCCCAGAGAGGAGTAGAAACTAGAGCCAAACCCAGATACCTTCACCTTTTCATATGGTAATTAGATTCCAGGAAAGGGCAAAGCTAGTGTTTACATTCCAGTGTCACCAGGGAAACTGCAAGTCCCAGCCAAAGCTTCAATAGCTCGAAGCTACAGTAGCAATAACAGTGAAAACAAAAAACAAAAAAACCAAAAAAAACCAAATAAATCTGAGTACAGAAAACAATTCCAGTATCTCCTACTACATTCCCACAACTATATGGAACATTTCTGTGACCCCAGATGTAGGCAGGCAACCCTGGCGGCCTCAGACAACAAGGGACTAGGTGTAGGACAGATAGGGAGAGGGGCCATTGCTTGGTAATAAAGATGACAAGTTTCCAAGGTGGCAACTTCTTCCTAACCTGGGACAAAGGCCTAACAGCTGAAAACCAAGGCTGGCAGGCTTTCCCTCCCGCTGCCCATGGAAGCCCTTTGCTGATGGACCTGAAAGGTGGATGGATTGAAGGCCAGATCAGGACATGATTACGCAATACTCATGAGCCAATCCGCCAGCCTGTCTCTGTTCAAGCTGACAAACTCTAAATCAGGGGAAGAAGACCTTTCAAAGTTTAAAAACTACCCTGGAGGGGAGAGTGAAGTTTTGAGGCTCCCTGACCTCGCTCCCCTCCTCTGCCGGGCTCTTTCTCTCTGTTGCGTTCTCTTCTTGGTGTGTCCGGGACAACAAGTAGGACAGCCTGCTCTTCCTGGACTCAGACTCCGCCAACATTCCAGCCTTTTGCCTTCTCCCCAACCCCATCGACACCCCAGTGTCAACAGGAAGTAGCCAAAGACGATTTTTTTTCACCCTTTATCCATTCAACAGAAGGCTGGGGTGTGCTTAGACCCAGGTCAAGCAGCTCCAGGTTCTCCCAGCATCCCTCAGTCCCTACCTGCTGCAGGGCATGGCCAGCATATCCCACTCTCTATCCTGAACTTTCCAGGGCAGGGGCTTCCCCTCCCCCTTCACCTTTTTTTTTTTTTTTCTTGCCCTGCTCCCCCAGCCCTTGCATGGGGCCCAAGAGCCACTTCCACTGAACCTACATTTATACACTTTAACTTGTCTTGCATGAGAAGCAGTCCAATGTCCTCATTCCTGCTCCAACACCACTTCCTATTTCCTCATTTTTTAATTACACAAAAAGGGAGGGATGTAGTCAGATGTGGTGGCACACGCCTTTAATCCCAGCAGTCGGGAGGCAGAGGCAGGTGGATAACTGTGAGTTTGAGGCCAGCCTGGTCTACAAAGAGTCCTAGGACAGCCACGGCTATTACACAGAGAAACCTTGTCTTGAAAACACACACACACACACAAAAGGAGGAATGTGAGGCATTCTCACTGCCTGCTTTTAGGTTGCCTAGCAACTGCTGACATCATCACTTGCTGTGGCCAGGTGCAATCCAGGTAAAAAGGACCAGCCAGCTCTTCTCTCTTTCTTCTCTCTCTCTCCTCCTATGCTCTCCCACTGCCTCTCTGTCTCTCACTCTCTCCTGCCCTCATGGTTCACTGAGGCCCTTATTCCTCTACCCTTCTGCTCCCCCTAAATAAACTTCCTTCCGTTATACCATGTTGTGTGACAGCCCTTTCTGTCAAATATTACAGCACTTGGTGTTCATTTCCACATCCCTAATAAAAGCATTTCTTTTCTTTTTTTGGTTTTTTGAGACAGGATTTCTCTGTGTAGCCTTGGCTGTCCTGGACTTGCTTTGTAGACCAGGCTGGCCTCGAACTCACATTGGTCTGCCTGCCTCTGCCTCCCGAGTGCTGGGATTACATGCATGCGCCACTATGGCCAGTTTATAAAAACATTTCTTCACCATCGGATTCTATATGCTGTGTCTGACATATTCCCAGCTGCTACCTGACATATTGGAGATTTTCTTTTTCTTGCTCAAAACAAAGTTTCTCTGTGTATCCCTGGCTTTCCTGGAACTCTCTTTTTAGAGCAGGCTAGCCTAGAACTCAGAGATCTGCCTGCCTCTGCTTCTCAAGTGCCAGAAATAAAGGTGTGCACCACCACCAGGTCTGCTTTATAATTCTTTAACTGACAGCTTAAATGAGCCTGATTAAGACCTCTCGATATAATGAGAGACTAGGAGTTAGACAGACTCCCCAGTATGCAGACAAATAGGGAGAGAGGTCGTGGCTAGGTTATAAAGATGACAAATTTCAGGCTGGGCGGTGGTGGTGCACACCTTTAATCCCAGCACTCAGGGAGGCAGAAGCAGGTGGATCATTGTGAGTTCGAGGCCAGCCTGGTCTACAAAGCAAGTCCAGGACAGCCAAAGCTACACAGAGAAAGCCTGTCTCGAAAAACCAAAAAGCAAAAACAAAGATGACAAATTTCCAAGATGTCTAGCTTCTTCCTCAACCTCCTGACTTGAGACAAAAGCTCTGTATTCACCAGGCGTGGTAGCACATGCACTATGGAGGTGGAGGCAGGTGGATTGCTGTGAGTTCAAGGCCAGCCTGGTCTACAAATCGAGCCCAGGACAGCCAAGATAGCATAGAGAAACCCTGTCATGAAGAAGAGGAAGAAGAAGAAGAGGAGGAGGAGGAGGAGGTGCAGCTTTGTCTCCACCAGCACGACCCCTGCTAATGGACTGGCTGAACAAGTTCAAGGCCTGCTCAAGACTGTCACACACAGGGGTGGGCCAATCAACCATCCTATCTGTCTTCAAATTGACCAATCCTAAAGTAGCCAAGTGTTAAACCTGAGAATGTAGAGGAGAAAGAACAAATTCACAATTATCCAACTAACATGAGCTATACTTTGGGATGCACCTACAACTGGCCAGCTGCTTGTCTCAGCCTCAGTGAGGATTTGAGAGAGGAGCCCCTGCTGGCCTCTTGAAGTCCCTTTTATAGGAAAGATAAGATGTTCCCAGGAGTAAGAGAGTTGGTGTTTACACATTGTTAGAAAGATACAATGAAAGGGAAGGAGCAGGCTAGGCTTGGTGGTGCACGGCTTTAATCCCAGCACTTGGGAGGCAGAGGTAGGCAGAATGTTATGAGTTCGAGGCCAGCCTGGTCTACAAAGCGAGTCCAGGACAGCCAAGGCTACAAAGAGAAACCCTGTCTTGAAAAACCAGAAAAAGAAAGAAATAAAAGGAAGGAACAAGAGTAAGGATATATATCATGTGAACAGGATATTGCGGGCAGTTTACAGTCTAAGAAACAGGAACTTTTTTGTTTATTTGTTTGTTTTGTTTTGTTTTGTTTTTTGAGACAGGGTTTTGAGACAGGGTTTCTCTATGTAGCCTTGGCTGTCCTGGACTCCCTTTGTAGACCAGGCTGGTCTCAAACTCATAATGATCCACCTGCCTCAGTCTCCCGAGTGCTGGGATTAAAGGTGTGCATTACCATGCCTGGCTGGAATTTAGTCTTAATTACAAATAGAAACCTTAACTTGCAAAGACTTAACACAGGACAAACAGGAACTTATTCTTTATGACAAACAGAAACCTTAATGTGCACAGGACAAACAGGATCTTCTTACAGAAGCCTTAACTTGCAAAGACTTAACACACCAGATTCTTAGCTGTGTTAGCTGCAAGCAGAACCCTTTCATGTGAAGTCTGTGCACTGGCTACTTTTGTGTGTCAACTTCACACAAGCTAGCGTCATCAGAGAGAAAGGAGCCTCAGGTGAAGGAATGCCTCTTGGTATCCATTTTCTCAATTAGTTGTCAGTAGAGGAGGACCCCGCCTATAGCGGGTGGTGCCATCCCTGAGCTGGCAGTCCTGGGTTCTATAAGAAAGCAGGGTGCGCAAGCCTTGGGGAGCAAGCCAGTAAAGCAGCACTCCTCCATGGCCTCTGCATCAGCTCCTGCCTCCAGGTTCATGCTCTGTTTGAGTTCCTGTCCTGGCTTCCTTCAGTGATGGACAGCAATCTAGAAGTTTCCCAATTTGCTTTTTGGTTATGGTGTTTCATCAAAGCAATAGAAACCCTAAGATAGTATGTTTTTCTTGTTTTCATTTCCCATTAACGTGCTTGCAAGTTATACTGTTCCTGTTTTGGTCTCACAGGAGGAGAACTCTTAGACTTTAAAAGCCCCCAGCCCTCACGTTTGGTTTCCTGAGTGTCCTTTCTGTTTCGCAGCCTTTTTCCTCTGTGTGCCTGTTCCACACGTTTCCTTAGCCTAATAAACACCTTCCTTTACGGATTCTTCCTCAGTGTTTCAGATGTCTTTCCTGCTACCTATCCTGCTTCAGATTTTTTATTCCTGTATTTTAATTCTTTAGCCGACAGAAAAAAGGAACCTGATCAAGACTCCTAGACTCAGCCGAGCGTGGTGGCGCATGCCTTTAATCCCAGCACTCGGGAGGCAGAGGCAGGCGGATCTCTGTGAGTTCGAGACCAGCCTGGTCTACAAAGAGAGTCCAGGACAGGGCTACTGCACAGAGAATCCCTGTCTTGAAAAACAAAAACAAACAAACAAACAAACAAAAAAGACCCCTAGACTCTATCAATAATGTCACCAGCTGGCTATCTTCTCATTCAATTCCGTTTTGGCACTGTCCACCTGGAGGCTGTCAGATAGGGACTGACAAAGGTGATGTGGAAATAAAAGACAGACAGACCAGCCTCTCTAGGGTAGATTGTTCTTTAATTAGAGCAACAGAGGACACTGGTCTCTCTGGAGGACTGGTCACAGTACTACCTCAATGCTGGCCATCACTGGCCCCAATTTGGAACTTCCGATTTTGACATTCTTACAGACTAGACAACTTTTTCAAGCAAAATACCAAGTAGTCTGAGGTACCCTATGCCCAAGGCTGCTTCATCCTTCATACTCTGCAATTCCTGTTCTGCCCACTAGTTCCTCCTCTGCCACCAAAAGCCTGACCCCAAGCCTGACCCAACCTACTCCAGTTCCCTGGCTTTTGATTCTGCTTTTAAACCTCCTCTGCCCCCTGCAATAACAACTCCCTATTGCTCAACCCTCAGCGTCCTGGGCAACTCCCAGAGTCTTACCCTGTGCCCCCTGCTCACACCCTCCTTTCAGCTGCTCCCACCTCCAAACCACCAGTCCCCCAAGCACCCCCCCATCCTCCCCTCCTCACACCTGATCCATGGTAAGAAAAAGTCTACTACATGAGGTGGCGGGAAGGCCCCAATTGAGTCCACGTACCTTTCACACTGGCAGAAATGGATATCATGGGGCTGGAGAGATGGCTCAGCAGTTAAGAGCACTGACTGCTCCTCCAGAGATCATGAGTTCAATTTCCAGCAACCACATGGTGGCTCACAACCATTCATAATGAGATCTAGTGCCATCTTCTGGCATGTGGGTATACATGCAGGCAGAGCACTGTATTATAATAAAGAAATGGATATCATAGGGTAAAAGCTTGGGTTGTTTTCTGAAAAAAACACCTCATTTCCAAAAACAATTCACCCTAATAACTCAATTTTTTTTTTTTTGTTTGGTTTTTCAAGACAGGGTTTCTCTGTGTATCCTTGGCTATCTTGGGCTCCCTTTGTAGACCAGGCTGGCCTTGAACTCACAGTGATCCACCTACCTCTGCCTCCACTTGCGCCACCACACCCGGCTCATAATAACTCAATTCTATGATTTCACCTGGCACGATAGTGATGGACCAGCCTGACTCCATCTTAGAAGCCATCTTGTTACAAAGTAAAAATAAGTTTCTTCCTGTATTCTGTAAGATTTTGGTTTGACCATGTCTTGACCCATTTTCCACACCCTATTGTTGGCCTATTTTTTTTTAATTTAATTTATTTGGGTTCTTATATCTCTTCATCCCTTCCAAGCCCCCAACACTAGATAGGAGAGAGAGAAGGTTAGAGAGAAAAGGGGCATGGACCCCTATAGGCTATTCCCTGCTGGACCTCTATCGGCTACTCCCTGCTGATTAGGGTCAGCAGGTTCCTTGGGGCAAGTCTAGTCTTCACAGTGTCTCCAGCATCTTTTCCTCAGACTGTAACCACAGCAACCAGGAGCAGCAGGGAGAGCAACAGCTGCCTTTTCCTTCTTCAGATGACTCCAGTCCCTCTCAGGGCTCTGGTATTTATTCCCTCTTCAGAATCCCCAGAATTAAACTATCCTGTTGTTGCCCTGTGTCATGGAGATTCTTCAGCTTTGAATCTGCAGGACCAGACCCTTCATGTGCTCACACCCCTGCTAGTGCATGAGGCAAATCATAGTTAGCAGCTGTGGACAAGCTGAAGCAGCCCCATATCCCATAACTGAGATTAAAACAAAAACATATTCGTACAACATAACTGGGTTTTAAAAAATATTTATTTATTTATTATGTATACATTGCTCTGCCTGCTTGTACCCCTGCAGGCCAGAAGAGGGCATCAGATCACATTATAGATGATTGTGAGCCACCATGTGGTTGCTGGGAATTGAACTCAGGACCTCTGGAAGAGCAGACAGTGCTCTTAACCTCTGAGCCATCTCTCCAGCCCCCCATAACTGGGTTTTTTAAGACACCAGAATTTTCACTATATCCTGATCTCCACCCTAATTATATGCTCTGCCACATTCCTACATAATCAAAACTCCTCTGGAAATCTTCCAACCCTTAAAAACCTACTAGTCTTCTAGTTCTTGAGCTATATAAATGCCACTTTCTCCTTTATTCAATACTGTTCTTTCAAACCCCACTATAGAGAGACAGCCCTTGTCTGACAGAAAGTGAAGCTTGCTGATTGTGATAAGAAAGTTTGGAGCTGGGCGTGGTGGCACACGCCTATAATCCCAGCACTTGAGAGGCAGAGGCAGGCAGATTGCTGTGAGTTCGATGCTAACCTGGTCTACAAAACAAGTCTAGGATGGCCAAAGCCACACAGAGAAACCCTGTCTCAGGGAGGAAAAGAAAAAAAGAAAAAGGGTTTGGACTTGGGAGCGCAGGCCCTGCACCTCATCTGGGCAGCACAGTAAAGCTGGCCCTGGTCACGGGGGTTGTGGGTGAGCCAGCCTTGAGGTGAGAGCAGGAGAGCTGTCCCATCCCCTCACCTGCTACAGCTCAGCAGAGCGGACCCTGTGCCTCACCTGGGCAGCACAGCGGAGCTGGCCCTGCTGGCATGGACAAAGGTTTGGCTGGCTCCAAAGGCATGAGAGTGGAATATCTGGCTCTGCCCCTTGCCAGCTGAGGCACTGAATGAGCTAGCTGGACCAGTACTGGAGAGCTCGCTCTGGGGTTTGTGGGTTCAGGAGAGCTGTTGGTCTGACCAGCTCAGATACCATCTAGGCCCAGATCCAGGGCTTTGAATTGAGCCACTCCAACATTTACTCTATCCATGAGCTGCTGGAGCACATCAAAGGTCTGCTCCTGCAGATCCAAAGCTGCAGAATCTCCATGACACAGGGCAACAACAGGATATCTGAGAGGAGTCCCTGGTGAGGATCCAGTATTGATGGTGTAGCAGAATCCAGAGGCCTCAAAGGAGATCAATGACTCCTTGCAATGAACATTTGCAAACAGAGAGATGAGGACAAATGGGGTACACTGTATGATACACTGTGACACACTGCAGCTTCCACAATGAGATTTTTTTTTTTTTCTTTTGAGGGGGAGGTTGCAAGGGTGGAGGGCAGATCCAAGGGAAAGGGCAGATGAGTGGAATTAGGGTACATGATGTGAAATTCACATAGAACCAATAAAAAGTTAAATGAAAAATTAATGTGGAAAAATAAAAATAAAAATCTAAGGACTGAAGAGATAGAAAAAAATTGGGGTGGTGATCTTTATTCTGGTTCAATGAGATTAACAATAAACTATATCCTGACCTCTACCCTCACCCAAGATGAAAAGGACCACAACTGGAAGGCAGCCGGGGACCACACTGATAAACTCCATCAACAAAATAGCACGCCTTTACTCCCAGCACTTGGGAGGCAGAGGTAGGTGGATCTCTGTGAGTTCAAGGCCAGCCTGGTCTACAAAGAGAGTTCCAGGGCGACCAGGGCTATTACACAGAGAAACCCTGTCTCAAAAAAAAAAAAAAAAAAAAAGACACCCTCCCTTTGGAGGACCCAGGTTAGACTCATCAGCTCACTGGCATTGGGACAGAACACCTGCAGCTAATTGTAACTTATTTAGCTGAGGGCATGTAACATGATGCTCACTCTGGAGTTAACTTTGACACCCTAGAAGAGATCACTCAGGCCCCAGTGGAAACCCCACTCTTTTCTTAGCCCACCTCAATAACACAGTATACTAATCTGGAAGTCCCACCCCAGCAGGGAACTTTGTTACTCCATGTTCATTTCCTGGGTCAATCTGCCCCAGACATTAAACACAAGCCCTAAAGATTACAAAAGGGACCCCCTACCTCAAGAGGACTCCTAGACATGATTTTTAGGTTTTTTTTTTTTTTTTTTTTTTTTTTAAAAACAACAGAGAGGATGATGCCAAAAAGGGAAAAGAAAGAGATCACAAGAAGCACAGGAGAGAATGCCATGCCAGTTTCCACTCCCTGGCAGTGACTTTCAACAAAACACCACCCATCTCATCACCCTCTGTCCCAAAGAAGCAGAATCACCCCATCCCCGCCTTGCTTTCATGCCCTAGGTCACAGCCACCTTCCGAGGCTTGTTCCAGCAGTAGATAATGGGTCCACTGGAAGATGGGTTGTCTGTTGGGTCACGCTGGCACTCCCCTGACTTGACATTCCCCAGCCAGTGCCTTTGATCCAGTGAAAGAGCTTGAATTCTTGGCCCCCGACTGAATCCCACCTTGGCTCATCTGAACTCAGGGTAAATGGTACAGTGGCCAGTAGAATTATCTCTCCCATACTAGACACAAGGGCTCCTTTCCCCTTACTCACGGAGTGGCATGGGCCAACCAAAACTACTAACTTAGCAATAACAGGAGTCTCAGAATTCCCCATGATAAACTCTGTACACCTGAATTAGTCTGCCAATTTGGCAACACAACTGTCACCCGTTCTTTTATTCTAATGGCTCCACGGCCACTCCCACTACTAGGCTGAGATCTCCTACCAACGCTTAGGGCTTCCATATACATCTTTCCCCTGGGAATATCCACCATTTTTCTCCTTAGCGTGGACTCAGGTGGCAACCCCAATCCAAACCAGACCTCTACCCGTTGCCTCTTGTCCTTGGTCAACCCTCTAGTCTGGGACACTTCAAATCCCTCAATAACTATCGCAATCCTGTCCTTATAACCTTGAGAGGCCCCTCTGCCTTTGTTGCCGGGGATCAACACCCTCTCACCCCCACCACTCACCATGATCTTAAGCAACTACAACAAGCAACTCTTTTGACTCCCACCAGATCTCCTCACAGCATTTCTGTTTGAGGCAAGAAAAGGCCCAGTGGTTCTTATCACTTAGTCCAGGACCTCCAGAAAACCCACCAGGCCAGGCGTTGTTCCCACCTTCCCTATGGTCTCTAACCCACGTGAGTTCCTCTCCTCCACCTCCTCCGCTGCTACCTTGTCTTTGATCTACTTGTTGATTGTTTGTTTGTTTTAAGATAAAGTTTCCCTGTTCAGCCCTGTCATTCCTGGAACAGACAAGGCTGGCCTGGAACTCAAAGATCCACCGACCTCTGCCTCCCAAGTGTGTCAACTACACTCAGCCCTGGTTTTGATCGTAAAGAGGCTTTCTTTGGCTGGGTGTGGTGGCACACGCCTGTTTTTGGTTTTTTGAGACAGGGTTTCTCTGTGTAGCCCTGGCCGTCCCGGAACTTGCTCTGTAGACCAGGCTGGATTCGAACTCACAGAGATGCTCCTGCCTCTGCCTCCCGAGCCCTGGGATGAAAGGTGTACGCCACCACCTCCCTGGCAAAGTTGCTTTCTTTACTTATCTCCCTCACGTCCACTCTCCCAAACCCTTTTGGCCTTCACCTGGGAGGACCTGGACACACTGCTTGCCCAGCAAGTCACCTGGACAGTTTTGCCCCAGGGATTCCAAGACAGCACTCACTAACTTGGCCAGGTCTCACAAAAGGACCTCCCCAGCCTAGCTGTATCTCCTAGTTTCCTTCTCCAGCAGTAGATGATGTCCTACAACCTTCCTTGACTCGCTAGCCTCTTAACACTACAGGGTCTCCTGACACAAAGCCCAGATCTGCCAGTTCTCAGTCACCTCTAAGGGCCCCTCAGTCTCACAAGAGGGGAGACCTGGACCCCAAGTGAGGACAGAGGAACTCCTCACTACCCACTGCTGGAGTCCAGCTCCAGTGAGGCTCAGGTCCCAGAGAAGAAGTGGTGGAGTCAGCAGGGCACGGAGACTGACACTATCTCAGGGTAAATCAGGATGGCTCACAGGTTTATTGAGAAAAGGCTACACCTTTTTTCACTCTATATCTGCATAGCAGCTTAATCACAGGTAACGTGGAAAGCAGACTTAAGGATTCCAAGAAATATATGATCTTCCCACAGATTGTTTTTAACCCATTTTAGCCCTATTTTTCAACATCCAGAATGAAAGAGGTAACCGACTTTAGTACAGGGTGTTTGTTTGCTTGCTTGCTTGCTTTGCTTTGCTTTTGTTTGTTTGTTTTTTGGTTTCTTGAGACAGAGTTCCTCTGTGTAGCCCTAGCTGTCTTGGACTTACCTTGTAGACCAGGCTGGCCCTGAATCTACAGAGCTCTTCCTGCCTCTGTTTCCCCAGGGCTAGGCTTAAAAGCATGAGCCTTCACAGCCCACCTCAGTATTTTTCTTTGAAGCAAAAGCAGTAAATTCAGCAAGCATCCAAGTCCCTATTGTTTTCTCAGGTTCACTAACCCCACCAGACACCACTTTCCATTTCTTCCTGCACACTCTCACCCTTTGTGGTCAGGGGGTGCCAGGCACTGAGTCCAGAGAAACAAATCGGTAAGAAAATGTCATTCCTCTTGGGGCATGATGCAGTGTTTGTACCAGGTGCACAGTAGGCATTGGGCAGTTTCCTAGCGTCATTCCTGTGTGCTTTAGTCTTACCATATGGGCCTGTGGGGCTGGGAGAGGTGGCTCAGAGGTTAAGAGCACTGACTGCTCTTCCAAAGGTGCTGAGTTCAATTCCCAGCAACCGCATGGTGGCTCACGACCATCTACAATGAGATCTGGTGTCCTCTTCTGGTGTGCAGGTGTACTTGCAGGCAAGAACACTGTATAGATAGTAAATAAAATCTTAAAAACAAACAAACAACATGGGCCTGTGTCTCATATACTTCCCAAAGGGAAGGTCCTGATATCTTACTTTTTTTCCCCCACTATGCCATGCCACCCTAATTCCTTCAATGGATGCTCCTGTATGTGGCAGCGGGGAATCGAGCCAGTCTAACTTCTTAACAGTGTCTGCGTCTCCTGGAGCACACCGGACCTCGCTGTTCATCCCGCACGGCACTCACCCAGGGAGTCAATCGCAGGCACTGTTCCACACTTACTAACTGAACTCTGGCCCTCACCTGCCAAGGCCTCAGGCTCTGGGTTTGGGCCCCTCGTTTCTCTCCATTGTGAGCTTTCATCTTTGGGACCAGGTGTAAATGCCTGAGAGTTTCTGGAAGCATAAATCTTTAACTTCTTTATCTGTGGTGCAAACAGACAGGCACAATGGAGATCCCTGTGCAGGAGTGGGCAGGGTTATCACGCTGTATGGTTCCGTGGTGGCAGAGACTTTCCAAACAGTGATCTTGTTTAGAGAGACCGCCACTGTGCACACTCACATACTCTCCCCAAGCTCACAGTGTTTCTCCAAGGAGAGAAGCATGAGGAGACTCCCACAGTAAAAACCATCAAAGACAAAAGGAAGCTGGGCATGGTGGCCCACGCCTTTAATCCCAGCGCTTGGGAGGCAGAGGCCAGCCTGTTCTACAAAGCGAGTTCAGGACAGCCAAGCCTACACAGAGAAACCCTGTCTCAAAAAGCCAAGGCAGGGGGTGGGGGGAGAAAGAGAGAGAGAGAGAGAGAGAGAGAGAGAGAGAGAGAGAGAGAGAGAGAGAGAGAAAGCTGGAAAATTGTGGTCTGTGATGTCCATATGCTGGAACTCTGTCAAGCAGCAGTGTCCGCCATGTTGTCCATGCCACCCCACCTCACAAACCAAGTGTGAACTGCTTGTGTTACTATGCCTCTTTTTTGTTTATTTGTTTGGTTTTGTTTTTGTTTTTCAAGACAGGGTTTCTCTGCGTAGCCTTGGCTGTCCTGGAATGGCTTTGTAGACCAGGCTGGCCTCGAACTCACAGCGATCCACCTGCCTCTGCCTCCCGAGTGCTAGGATTAAAGGTGTGGGGCCACCACCGCCTGGCTGTCTGGGTGTGCCTGCTGCCCAGAAGAGGCCATCAGATCCCCTGAAGCAAGAGCTACCGACAGCTGTGAGCCGTCATATGGATTCTGGGAAGAAAACCTGGTCCTCTGCAAGAACAGCAAGTGCTCTTTACCGCTGAGCCATCGCCCCAGCCCCTGCTCTGGGGTCTTTCTTCTCTTTTCTTGAAACAGGGTCTCATGTTGGAGGCTAGGCCAGCCTCTAACTCGCTATCCTCCCTGCTCAGCCTCCCAACTGCTGAGATGACTGGACTGAGCCATCGCATGCAGTTTATGGTAAAAGCTGCACGTGTTTAGTTTTTGAGTCAGGGTCTCATGTACCCCTGGATCCACTGGGTATCTGGGGGTGACATTTAAGCTCTAATAATTCCTGTCCACCCACTTCTGTATTGCTAGGATTACAGGTGTCTGCTACCCCTCCTGAGTTCCGCAGGACTGAAGATTGAACCCAGGGTTTTGTGCCTGTTAGGCAAGCACTCTGACTGCTGCACCACAACTCCAGCCCCAAGAGTTTTAAATATTTCAGGGCTAGTGCTAGTGCACCGGTTTTCTTCTTATTCTGTTTATGGTGTTTCATCATACAAATTTTTAACATTTGTATAGCCACGGGCATTCCTTTGTTTTCTGGTCACATCTAGTCTTTAAGTGTTCCTCAGAAAGGCTTGTCTTAACGTTTAGGCTGGAGAATTTTCCCTGTGCTCTGATGCTTCTGTGGTCTCAGCTTTCAGGGTCAGATCCCTGATCTGTCGTGTTTCTCCTGCATACACGGTGTGAACTACAGACCTCATGTTGTCTTTCCCCAGGCGCCCCACCCCCAGCCCGCTGCAGCTGCCTCAGCACCACACTACACGCTGCCTGTGTTTGCTTCAAATCTGGATTTACTGCATTCTCTCTGTCCCTGTGTTGGTGCAGAGGGAACACCCAGACTTAGCTGGGCTGCTTTCATGGCCTGCTCTTACTCAGCTCTGGTATCTTCAACTGTGTCCCTGGGCCCAATCTGTGGGGCAGCCTGAGCTGCCTGTGCTTTTCCGCGGTCTCTCTCCAACTTCTTGGATCTAGGAGCTGCTTCTGGGGATCCCCTGGGGGTTCACTGACCATCCCTCTAGAGGCACAGGGTCTAGGGCTGGCTAGTCTATGGGCAGCAAAACTCCACTCCGCTTCTTCCACCAGCCCTGTGGAGAAAGGGGTGGGAAACAGAGCACCTTTCTCCACTCAGAGCCAGACAGTGGGCCCCAGTGAGGAATGGTTCCTGGCAGCCAGCTCTCCAGAGAGAGGAACAGTCGGTTCTTCCCCGACTCTGGACTGACCAAAGCCTTTCCCTTCCTGGGCCCTCCTTTCCTTCACAGGCCCCAGGGTCTAATGAACTCTGGCTTTTCTCCTGAGAGATCCCTTACAAACTGTGTTTGTAAACCTAGTGACATGAAACTTATCAGTCATCCAAGTAACTCTTTAAGCTTTTTTTTTCCTTCCTTCCTTCTTTCTTTTTATTTATTTATTTATGTATTTACTTATTTTTTCCGTTTTGTTTTTCCAGACAGGTTTCTTTGTGTAGCCTTGGCTGTCCTAGACTCACTTTGTAAACCAGGCTGGCCTCGAACTCACAGTGATCTGACTGCCTCTGCTGGGATTAAAGGCATGTGCCACTACACCCGGCTTTCTTTAACCTTTTCAAAAGAGACTTTGGAACTACTGAGCCAGCTAAAGGGTCTCCAGCTCTGTGTCCCTCAGGCAAAGACTGAAAGTCTGTGGTCAGAACAACCTGGCTGAGACAGGACACATAAAACACTGAGAAACATTCTTAAATAAAACAAACAGAAACTCAGTTTTCCTGACTGTTAAACAAGCCTCACAGTGACGCAGCTTCCAGGACACAATTCAGAACTGCTGCCAAGAATCCAGCTCCAGGGCCTGGCCCTGCTGGTCCCAGCTCCACAGGGCAGGAAACCATCTCCTCTGTGCACATACCAATGACTCCATGCTGCCAGGGCCACGTGCCAGGCCTGGCGAAGCCCGAAAATTATGAGCCTGAGTAACTAAGTGCAAGTACTAATCAGAAGCAGCCGTGGGACACTTTGTTTTTCTTGACCAAGTTCTCTGATGCTGTCACATGTTTGGAATATTTCTCCATTACAGTCTATTTTGGATTTGTCCTTAAGAAGTAGACTTTGCCAGGCGGTGGTGGTGCGTGCCTTTAATCCCAGCAGGACAGCCCTGTCTCGAAAAACAAACAAACAAACAAACAAACAAACAAATCATTAGAATTCAAGCCAGGTATAGCAGTTCAGACCATTAGCTTGAAGGCTAGCATGAGCAACATAGCAAGACTGTCTCAAATATAAACAAACAAACAAGCAAAGAAACACACTGGCTCACTTTAGGTATTCTTGCAGCATTCTTGCACTGAAACTTCTCTCTGGGACATTTATGGATCCCAGGCTGTGTCCTGCTGTAAGGCCCTGGGTACTGAGGGAGTCTACATTTTACAAAGCAGCATTAGGCTTCACTGAGTGCACACACAGGACAATTGTATCTCGTTTGTGCACAAATACCGCCCCACCCCACCCCCCATCAGTCTGTCCAACATCAGTCATGAGGCACAGACTGACTAAAATTGGTTCATACATGTTACAGAGCTTGTATGACCACCCACGGCCTTACCAAAGCAGATCCGGACTACGTGGACAGATTAAAACCATCTCCGAAAAGCCAGGCTTGTTGGCTTACTAAACACACCAGACCAACTGAAGGATGCAACTCTCTCATCCAGCTCGTGAAAAAATGAGGGATACACGTGGCACTGTGGTGGCGCAGTAGCCCCACCAACTGGTCACTCAGCCATCCAAAGGCGGTATAAAGGAACAGGTAGACAGAGAACAGCAGCTCAGTCCCTGTTGTGTGTTGTTTTGAACTACCATGTTGGGCTGGGCTGGTCCTGAGCTTCCTGTTAATTTTCATCAGCTCTGCCTCTGGGCTCTGGGCACCTACAGCAGCTCTCTGAGTTCCTTATATTCAAACTTGGGACATTTCAATTGCTGCCGCTGCATGTCACGTCGAGTTAATCTAATGAGTGAGCCATCTTGTTTTTATGGTGGGATGCTAAGGGGCAAACACTCCCCATGTGCAGTCTGCTCTCCACCTGACCTGGGCAGCCCCAGGATCCTCTTGGGACTGTCGGTTGAGAAGGAAGCTAAGGGTAGAGATACCCAGCATGATGGGTAGGCCTTTGCAGTATGGGTGGCCCAGCACAAGGTCTAACTGGTTACAACAAGAGGCTGAGCCTAGAGTGGCAGATAAGGACACGTGGTTGTTGGGAGGCCCTGTCAACTTTTGGTGAAGCCAGGAGGAGGTCTTCCTATCTGGAATGGTATAGAGACAGTCATGGCCCATGGCTCTCTTAATCCCTGGGTGGGCTCTTTGCTGAATATAAGAACATAGCAGGGACTGGGGAGATGGCTCAGAGGTTAAGAGCACTGTCTGCTCTTCCAGAGGTCCTGAGTTCAATTCCCAGCAACCATATGGTGGCTCACAACCATCTGTAATGTGATCTGATGCCCTCTTCTGGCCTGCAGGTATACATGCAGGCAGAGTATTGTATCTATAACAATAAATAAATAAATCTTTAAAAAAAAAAAAAAAAAAAAAAAAAAGAAGAACATAGCAATGGCCGGGTGTGGTGGTACATGCTTTTAATCCCAGTACTCAGGAGGCAGAGGCAGGTGGATTGCTGTGAGTTCAAGGCCAGCCTGATCTACAAATCAAGTCTAGAACAGCCAAGGCTACACAGAAACCTTGTCTCAGAAAAAAAAAGAAAAAAGAAAAACAAGAAACAAAAACATAGCTAATTGTTTTCTTGTTTAACAGGAGAAAAACATAATTTTTTTTTTTTACTAAATTTACACATCAAGAGGATATTCACAAGTTGAATTTTTTTCTGAGGTGTTTGGGGTCAGTGGGTTTTTTTGTTTGTTTGTTTGTACTTTTCTTTCTTTATTTTTCTTTTTCTTTATTTTTTTTAATATTTTTATTTAGTTTTAATTTATGTGCATTGGTGTGAGGGTGTCAGATCTTGGAATTACAGACAGTTGTGAGCTGCCATGTGGGTGCTGGGAATTGAACTCAGGACCTTTGGAAGAGCAGGCAGTGCTCTTAACCACTGAGCCATCTCTCCAGCCCTTTCTTTCTTTCTGTTTTTTTGGTTTTGTTGTTGTTGTTTTGTTTTGTTTTATTTAGGGTTTTTCAAGACAGAGTTTCTCTGTGTAGCCCTGGCTGACCTAGACTCACTTTGTAGACCAGGCTGGCCTCGAACTCACAGCAATCCACCTGCCTCTGCCTCACGAGTGCTGGGATTAAAGGCATGCGCCACCACACCTGACTCTTTCTTTCTTTCTTTCTTTTTTTCTTTTGGGGGGGGGGGAGGGACTCAGATCTGTGCCATGTTCAGCCATCATCGGGCAAGCGTCCTTTTGCAGTAGACAAGAACAACAGAGACCCACAGCTGAAAAATGCAGAGAGTGAAAGATCATGGAACACTCAGTCCTAAGTGAGATGTTTTCATCAGACTTCTCTCCTCAGGGCTCAAGACTCTGTGCAGAAGAGGAGAGAGAACGTCATGAGAGCCAGACGGGGTGGATGACACCAGAGAAAAGCAGGCCAGATACAACAGGACTGACACTGAGCTCACCGCGACTGTGGCCATACGCACAGGACCTGCACAGCTTCAAGCCAGATGGGGTCTCAGCACTGAGATGGGGAAGCGGACCAGAGCTCCATCTTAACCAAGAATTTATCTCCACTTAACATCTGCTTTCAAAGGAAAATTCTGTTTTCTCCAGTGGAGTCTCACTGGATATAGTAACCACACTTAAGGGCAGGCCCCATACCTAGACATGGATGGCCAACACAAAATGAGCTCAGTGGTGATAGACTTTGTCTCATATCGCTTTGTTTGGGCTTTTTTTTTTTCTTCTTTTGTCCTACTGGTCTTCTGCTTGTATAATATGATTTCTGAATTTGTGTTTTTTGTTTTGTTTGTTTTTTCGAGACAGGTTTTCTCTGTGTAGCCTTGGCTGTCCTGGACTGGCTTTGTAGACCAGGCTGGCCTCGAACTCACAGAGATCCACCTGACTCTGCCTCCCGAGTGCTGGAATTAAAGGCATGTATCACCACTGCCTGGCAAATTTGTGCTTTTATTTGTGTGTGGAGGGGTTATTTTTGTTTTGTTTGTTTTTTCGAGACAGGGTCTGTGTAGTTCTGGCTGTCCTGGAACTTGCTCTGTATACCAGGCTGGCCTAGAACTCAGAGATCTGCCTGCTTCTCCCTTAGAGTGCTGGGATTAAAGTCATGCAACTCAGAGATCTGCCTGCTTCTCCCTCAGAGTGCTAGGATTAAAGTCATGCACCTCCACACCAGGTTCCTGTTTATCAGTTTTAATTTGTAGAATTTTTGTTTTGTTTTGTTTTGTTTTGTTTTTAGCCTGTTTGTTTTCTTTCTCTTTCTTTCTTTCTCTCATTTTTCAAGACAAGGTTTCTCTGTGTAGCCCTGGCTGTCCCGGACTCACTTTGTTGACTAGGCTAGCCTCGAACTCAGAGAGATCTGCCTGCCTCGATTGATGTGAGTTCAAGGCCAGCCTGGTCTACAAAAGCAAGCCTAGGATAGCCAGAAGGACAAGAGAAACCCTATCTTGAAAAACCAACCAAACAAACAAACAAATCAAAAATAAATAAATAAATAAAAGCGGAGGTCTCAGGATGGACCCCTCCTAGCATGTACCTAATGGGGAGCTGTCAGGCCCAAACGCCCTGATCAGCTGAGCCATTTGGCCAGCCTATGAGAGGGACTGGAATAAATAACCAAAGTATGATGCGCTCACAAATTGATTTTTACTTTCTACTTTTTAAAGGCAGAGCCCAGGATGACCTTGAACTTCTGTTCTTCCTGCCTCTACCTCCAAAGTGCTGAAATGGAATGTGTGTGCAGCCACACACCCCCTTTATGCTGTTCCGACGATCACACCAAGTGCCTGGTGCGTGCCAGACAAGCCCGTGAGAGGCAGAACCGTAAGACAAACACTCGCCTATGAATACAGTGGTAAGTTCTAGAGCTGGCATCAAGACATGGGGGGAGGGGGGACGGATGGTCGCTGACACCAGGTAGCAGGAGATAACGGTTGCTGCAAAGAGTGTGTTCACCTCAGGCTCAGTCAGCTTAGTTTAGTGGCCACAGCAGTTTTCTGCTTCAGCATGCAAAAGATATGGTTCCCAAGAGACTATGTGGCTTCCTGCCTGTGAGAAAAGAGGCCAAGTTGCCCTTTCTGAAGTTACAACCCTGGAGAGGCCTAAGCCTGAAACCCCACCCCACCTTCCAGGTCCTCTGTGGGAGCAACTGTGTCCCCAACTGCAAGGGCCTCCAGTCTGATATGGACGGACACCCATCCCAATCCAAGTTAACAGGGAGCGTGCCAGGTTCTTGGAAGCTGACAGAAGACAAGAACCCTTGAGTCAGAGCCAAAGGATTTGGCTCCTCCAATCCCAAGAAGAGTAGATCACCTGCCTACACTGCCACAGCTAATTGGTATGACCTTTGGCCTAAGGAAGTCTGCCTGCCTCACAGATAAAACAACCCCCTTTCACTTTAAAGTGATGCTCACTTTACAGAAAAAGTCACTTCCCCTGAACTGGGACCTGGAGTGGGCTCACCAGGTCATTTTCCCATCTCTGAGGCCTAGGCTGCTCTTCTGGACTGTCTGGTCACTCAAAAATTTAGTGCTGTGTTAGACTATTGCTCATGACAGAGACTCAAGCACAATTGGCCTTAATAGGGTCACTGCTTTCTCTGGAGAGACTACTAGCTACGGATCCTCTCCACTCCCCAGCCCCAGCCCCCAGCCCCCAGCCCCAGCAGGGAAACTGGTGTTAGGGAAACCCAAGCAGCACCCCCACAGGGGTCCGCCCCCCTCCCCAAATTATGCACTGTGCTGAAGGAATTCTAGGTCCAAGCACAGAAGCTGGGTCTGGAGAAAAAGGGTGAATATTCTTCCTGGGGGCGGGAGCGAGGGCGGGGGTGGGGGGGCGGGAGTTGCCTTCCCTACTCTGGGGCCCTTCTTTCTTGGAGCTCCAGAGGTACTCAACCCCTTCCCGGTTCCCATGTTGCACTCCCCCACAGTCTCTCCCTACTTCAGGGATCCCCCCTCGCCTGGGCCCTCGTCGCTTAGTCACCTCCCTCCATCCTCCTGCCCTCCTCTCCGGGCCCCCCCCCCGCCCCCCCCATTTGTTTGGTCCTTTTCCCAGCCAGCTCCACCCTGCATGCGCTGTCACTTCTCAGAAGAGAAGAGGCGGGAAGTTGGGAAGCAGCCAGTCTTCTGTCCTCTCATGTCCCCACATGCCTGGCGCACTACAGTTCTCCAGCTCCAGGGCCTTGCCCACCCCCACCCCACCCCCGCCCTTATCCAAACGGGCTTGCTCCCTGTGTGCCCCCGTGTGCCCCCTTCCTCTGTCTCCGTGTGTTCCCAACACATTCCCATGCACCCCTTCCTTGACCTCCAGGGCAACGCTCTGAATGCCCACATACTCCCATGCCCCTGCCCTCCAGCCCCACGGGCCCAGTCCCTTTCTGCTGCCTGGAGACTAGGGGGCCTCTGTATTCGAGGATACTGTGGATATTGTGCTTCAGGCGCCAAACACATCAGAAAATGTGCCACTCACCCCCAACACCCCTACAGAGCGCTCTAGAAGCACAGGACTTCTAGGCACAGTGTGACGCAGATCCTGAACCCGGGCGAGGCCTTGAGCACTCTGGGGGCCCAAACGGTGGGTCTGCGGCGCCACCTGGTGACCATTCTAAGAACACGGAAGTCATGGACAGAGGGGCGGAGCCCAGGCGCGGGAGGGGTTGGGCTGGGGTTGGATGAGGAGGGACTGCCCCAGTAGCTGTCCCTTTCAATTCTGCAGGACCCCAGGCGCCCGCGTTTCTTCCAGATGTCCGCTTTAGTTTTCTTCCAGATGTCAGGCATTCCTGGTTATATTGAAGCCAGGCACGGTCATTGGAGGAAAGGTGGAATCGCAACATGGAATTCTGGGTCCTGCTGGCCTTAGGGGCTGGAGCAGGGTGCAAGGAGCATAGAGATAGAGGGGATGCAGGCCATGAAGCCAGTTTGAGCGCGAGTCCCTAACACCCACTCTCATCTCCAGGGAAAGATAACCACCTCCATAACAGTTAGGGACAAAACAGAGAAAGGGGACAGTGGGAGGTTCCAAGACTAAAAAGGACCCAAAGATAAGCCTGGAAAGCCCCAAAACGCCATAAAGTCAAGAATTCAGAAAAACAAAGCTCATAAAGATGGGTGACGTCTAAGCAACACAGGAACGAGACCGAAGAGCCCTTTGTGGTCAAAGCTGAAGTTCAAGCACGAGAGAAGCAAAGGGATGCTGAAATACCCAAATGGATGAAATTAGCATCCGTGAGTCCTGAGCGACTACATCAATGAACAGAAGGGAAGACTCCTACACCAAAGCATAGGTTCCACCTGAGGCTTAAAACCTCTCCTCCTAGTTGTGGGGTGGGGTGGGGGTGGCGCACACCTTTAATCCCAGCACTTGGGAGGAAGAGGCAAGCGGATCGCTGTGAGTTCGAGGCCAGCCTGGTCTACAAAGCGAGTCCAAGACAGCCCAGGCTATTACACAGAGAAACCCTGTCTCAAAAAATAACCCAACAAAACAAAAGCAACAACAAAAAACCAGACCTCTCCTCCTCCTCTCCCAGAGCTCAGCAGAGGTAACTGTCGTGAGGAGAAGCAACAATCACAGCTCCACCACTCTCTGGGTCCATGTCAGCAGCCCTGCGCCACAGAACACAGCAGATTCACAGTGAGGACCCCGCAGGAGGTGCCCTGGGGACCTTTGGAGTGTTCCTTCCCAAGTGCTCTGTCCCACCCTGAGGGAAACACCTGGCAGCTCTGGGCGGGAGGGAAGCACTGTCACGGGCTGACCAGCCTTGCTCTTAACCACCTGGCTCATTAGAGACAGCCTCTGTCATCACCTGAGAATATGTGACGCCTTGGTGTTATATAAGACCCTGGACAGCTATCTGGGGCAGAGGAGGACACTGGGGGGAAACTGAGGAAACACAAGAGAGCACGGACTTTGGTTCAAAATAGTGTATCCGCCTAGGGAGATAGGACAGGAGTCAGAGCATCAATTGTACAAGCTCGGGGGGCCTGCCCTCCTGGTCCTAAAAGCCAGACTTTGCAGGCCTGTAACCTGAGCAATGGGGCCATGGGGAGGCAGAAACAAACAAGACAATGGCTGGGACTTGCAGGCCAGCAAGGCCAGCTGAAACCCAGCTGAAACCCAGCAGCCTCCGGGTTCAGAAACAGATCCTGTCTCAAGAGAAAATGACAGAAATGTTAGAGGAGGACACTCAATGTCTTCCCTGGCTTCTAAGTATACAAATGCATGCATTCATACACACACACACACACCACATGCATACACAAATACCACATGCATACATCACACACACACACACACACACACACACACACACAGAGTAATGTATAGATATTACAGTAGCAAATACATCAAAGGAAATGAAAATTGTAGCTTGTAACTCTGTATTATGTGTTTGGAATTTCTTTTTAAAAGTGTAATTAATACTGTCTTTCAAAACTGTTATTATGGGCAGGGTGGCCCATGTATGCCAAGTTGGTCATGCTGAGGTTTCAAGTGTGAACTACACTTTGGTCTTGATCTCATTATTTTTTATGTGTTAATTTTTCGAGACAAGGTCTCACTATGTTAACTCTGACTGACCTGGAATTGACTCTGTAGACTAGGCTGGCTGTATCGGCTGGTTTTGTGGCAACTTGACCCAAGTCATCCGAGAGAAAGGAGCCTCAGTTGAGGAAATGCCTCCATGAGATCCAGCTGTAAGGCTGGATCAGTAGGGGAGTGTCCAGCCCATTGTGGGTGGTGCCATCCCTGGGCTGGTGGTCCTGGGTTCTATAAGCAAGCTGGCTGAGCAAGCCAGTTAAGCAGCACCCCTCTATGGCCTCTGCACCAGTTCCTGGCTCCTGGTTCCTGCCCTGCTTGAGTTCCTGTGCTGACTTCATACAGTAATGGATCAGGATCTGGACATGTAAGCCAAATAAACCCTTTCTCCCAACTTGCTTTTTGGTCATGATGTTTTCATCAAAGCAATAGAAACCCCTAAGACACTGGCCTTGAATGCACATTCATCTGTCTCTGCCTCCCAAGTTCTTAGATTAAAGGCATGTACCACCACGCTCCGTCCTCACTTCTTTGTTTTGTTTGTTTGTTTGTTCTGTTTTGTTTTGTTTTGTTTTGAGACAGGGTCTCTCTGTGTAGCCTTGGCTGTCCTGGACTCCCTTTGTAGACCAGGCTGGCCTCGAACTCACAGACATCTGCCTGCCTCTGCCTCCTGAGTGCTGGGATTAAAGGCATGCGCCAAACCAGCCAGGGTAACATAGTGAGACAAAGGGTGGTGCAGGGGAGAATTACTCACAACAAAGAGGGGGCTGGGGTGAAAGTTAAGTAGAAGTCTTACAAGCCTGAGGACCCAAGTGTGATCCCTTATAACCTACGTAGCCAAAGCTGACTTTTGGCTGGGAGGCAGCTACAATGCAATTTTCTTCGGTTGTCCCAAACCAGGGTTCATCAGACACCAGCAGGCTCCACCATGCTGCTCAAGTTTGATCCAAAAAGATCAAAGTTGTGCGCTTGAGGTGCGCCAGAGGTGAGGTTGGCGCCACATCCACCTTGGTGCCCAAGATCGATCCCCTGGATCTGTCTCCAAAAGAACTTGGTGGTGACATTGCCAAGGTAACCAGTGACTGCAAAGGTCTGAGGATTACAGTGAAACAGACCATCCAGGACAGACAGGCCCAGATTGAGGCGGTGCCCTCTGCCTCTGCCCTGATCATCAGAGCCCTCAGAGAGCCACCAAGAAGCAGAAGAACATTAAACACAGTGGGGATACTACTGGGGTTGGGGTTGGGGTTGGGGAGGGCTTCAGACAGGGTTTCTCTGTGTACCAGCCTCAGCTGTTCCGGAACTCTCTTTGTAGACCAGTCGAGCCTCGAACTCACAGAGACTATTTGCTTCTGCCTCTTGAGTGCTGGGATTAAAGGTGTGCATCACCATACCCAGCTATGGAAATGTCATTTTTTTTTTCTTTTTTCTGTTTTTTTCGGGTTTTTGTTTTTTTTTTTAATTTACTTATTTTATGTATGAGTGCTCTAACTGCATGTGCACCTGCAGGCCAGAAGAGGGCATCAGATCCCTGTATAGATAGATGGTTGTGAGCCACCTTGTGGTTGCTGGGAATTGAACTCAGGATCTCTGAAAGAGCAGACAGTGCTCTTAACCTCCAGCCCAAAAGAAAACATTTCAGTTAAAGACCATCTGATGCACCAGGCATGGTGGCGCATGCCTGTAATCCCAGCACTCAGGGAGGCAGAGGCAGGTGGATCCATGTGACTTCAAGGCCAGCTGGGTTTGCACAGCCAAGGCCACACAGAGAAACCCTGTCTCAAAAAACAAGGGAAGTTGAGGTAGGCAGATCCTGGGAATCAATGACCAGCCACTCTAGCCTCCTAGGTGAGAGCCAGGCCAGTGAGAGATCCTATCTTAAAAAACTAACAAGATGAGGAATGACAGCTGAGGTTGTCCTCCAATCTCCACACAGGCATTCAAATGTGCATGAGCCCACTCACCACACACCACACACACACACACCACACACCACACAAACACCACACACACACACACCACACACACACACCACATACACACACACCACACACACACACACCACACACCACACAAACACCACACACACACACACCACACACACACACCACACATACACACACACACACACACACACACACACACACACACACACACACACACACACACACACACACACACCCACCACACACACACCACACACACACCACCACACACATACCACACACACACCACACACACACACACACACACACACCACACACACACACACACACACACCACACACACACCACACACACACACACACACACACACACCACACACACACACACCACACACACATACATACACACACACACACCACACACACACACCACACACATACACCACACACACACACACCACACACACACACACACACACACACACGCTCACAATGACAGCACCACAGACATCTTTGCTGTTAGCTAGTTTATAACAGTGTCCAGGATATGATATGGTGAGACTGTCTCCAAAAAAGTAAATAAAAGGAACCGAGGCAAAATGCAGTACACAATTGCACCCTCAAGAGGGAGGGAGGAAGGAGCACAGGCCTGTAATCCCAGCACTCCAGGAGGCAGAGGCAAGCAGATCTCTGTGAGTTTGAGGCCAGCCTGGTCTACAAAGCAAGTCCAGAATAACCAAAACAACAAACCAAGGAAGGAAGGAAGACTGTGAATGAGTTCAAGAGCAGCCTTGGAGAAAGAAACCTCCCCCTCCCCCAAATTAACCTGGTTTCTTTTGCTTTTTTGAGACAGGGTTTCTCTCTGTAGCCTTGGCTGTCCTAGTACTTTCTCTGTAGCCCAGGCTGGCCTCAAACTCAGAGATCCACCTGCCTCTGCCTCCTAAGTGCTGGGATTAAAGGTGTGTGCCACCACCACATGGGCTGACCTAGTTTCTTAGAAGAGTATTCGTTTACAGAAATTCAATAAGTTGAAACTTGCTGGTCAGTTTAGACATTCATAATAAAGTACCAAAGAGTTCAAGACCAGAGAAATAGGCAGACACTCCCACAGTGGCGGAGTAAAAGGCTCTGGGGACTCACTGACCAGAGTGTAGCTCTGGCAGCTCACAACTATCTGTAACTCAAGTTCCAGTGGATCTGACTCCCTCACACAGATATTCATGTGTACAAAACACCAAATGTACACTAAAAAAAAAAAAAAAAAAGATAAAGTGACCTCATTAAGCCAAAATGTGCCTGATTTATCTCAAGTGAATATCAATGCATTGGCTACCATCTGGCACAGGCTGCACCAACAGCCGGTTATAACGT
Organism: Acomys russatus; assembly: GCF_903995435.1. Taxonomy (NCBI): domain Eukaryota; kingdom Metazoa; phylum Chordata; class Mammalia; order Rodentia; family Muridae; genus Acomys; species Acomys russatus. Next base: position 21,392,025 of record NC_067141.1, read on the forward strand.
AGTACTACCCAAATGGTTTTGCCTGTTTATGGTTTGCAGGGGGTGGGGGGGTGGGGGGTAGGGTTACCCAGCGCATCATGGTAGTTACAACCCACAATGCCTGCAGCCAGGGAAAGTTGGATCCATATATAGAGAAACAAACGTACATCTCAGTGCTCTGGTGGCCAGAAGTCTGAGATTAGGGTACATGTATAGCCAGAATCGGGGTCACACTTCCTTCCAGGCTACCACAGACCCCACGTTGCTGTTCTTGGGGAAGTGGGAACAGAGCTCACTTATAAGAGACTGGGACCCCTTCACGACTTCACCTAACTCTTGTTACCTCTCCCCAAATACCACTTCATACCATCACACTGGAGGTTAAGGGCCCCAGCACATGAAGTGGGGACTGTCTGTCTACAGTAGGAGCCAAGTCGGACCATCACAAGGAGTGGCCGCTCTGCCTGTGTTAATCTGAGCCTGGCAAGAGGAAATAGACAGAACTTCCAGGGACTTTGTCTCTGAATTGATGGATTCCTAGAAACACAAAATCCACCCGTCAAAGGGGCTCATGGAGGACAGGGTATTCATGGACTCTACCCAGGCCCAACTCACAGAAGGGCTAGAGGGTCCTAGACCCGTGCTATGTTTACTCCCCGATGGCCAAGCATAAAGGAAGAACCTTGTGTCGGCTCCCCAGCCCAGGCTGAAGCTGTTGAAACAATGTACTGCACCCTGGTGCATGTGCACCATCAAAGACTCGCTGGGGCGCCACATCACACTACACCTGTTTAGCCTGTGTAGAAGACAGTAGTCAGTAGTTCTTTTGGGGGGAGGGGTCGGATCAGGGTTTCTCTGTATAGCCTTGGCTATCCTAGAACTCGCTCTGTTGACCCAGCTGGCCTCCAACTCACAGAGATGCACTTGCCTCTGACTCCCAAGTGCTGAGATTAAAGGCATCCTGCTGAAGATAGTAGTTCTTGGAGACTAGTGGATTGTTACGTAAACACGATGAGACCACAGCTCTTGCAACTGCCTTTCCTGATTGGTTTCACTGCTGCAGCACACTTATGTCATCTCTCTCTCTCATCCCCATCCCAAAGCTGTACTGATATGCAAGTGCCCTTTCTCAATACCTTTATGAAAGGACAGGGATGGAGACATTTCTTTCAACAGATCACTACATCTTCATGATCCTGTTTCCCAGGACCGGTGCTGTAACCAGAACTGTCTCCTAGTCCACAGGTACCTCCATCACCTTTCCTTCCCATGGGTGCTTGTGACACAATGGTGGCTGCACTCGATGCATGGAACGTAGATGCTACCATCTCAGCAGAATCCATGAGCTGAGAGTGGATCCCACAGAGCCTGATGAGTCTCACTATCTCTGGAATTTCAGATGTGGTGATTTGGTTGAGATTGGTACCCATTGGCTCATACAGTTGAATGCTTGGTCCCCAGTTTGGTGTAACTGTTTGGGAAGGATGAGGAGAGATGTGGCCTTGTTGGAAGAGGTGTACTACTGGGAGTGGTCTTTGAGGTTTCAAAAGCCTATGCCATTGCTTATTCTGCGTGTCCAATTTTCAGATCCAGATGTAAGCTCTTAGCTCCTGTTCCACTGCCATGTCTGCCTGTTTGCTGACATACTCCCCTGTGTGATGATTACAGACTCTAACCCCTGGAACCATGAGTCCCCAATAAATACTTTCTTTTATGAGTTGCTTTGGTCATGCTGTGTCTTCTCTTCACAGCAATAGAAAATTAACTAAGAGCTGGGGGGTAGTGGCGCACGCCTTTAATCCCAGCATTTGAGAGGCAGAGGCAGGTGGATTGCTGTGAGTTCGAGGCCAGCCTGGTTTACAAAGTGAGTTCAGGACAGGTAAGGCTACACAGAGAAACCCTGTTTTTTGTTTTGTTTATTTGAGATTTTTTTTTTTCCGAGACAGGGTTTCTCTGTGTAGCCTTGGCTGTCCTGGACTCCCTTTGTAGACCAGGCTGGCCTTGAAATCACAGAGATCTGTCTGCCTCTGCCTCTGGAGTGCTGGAATTAAAGGTGTGCACCACCATGCCCGACCAAAACCCTGTTTTGAAAAACAAAAAACAAAAAAACAAAAAGAAAAGAAACTAAGACACCAGGATCCAGAACTACTGCAACCCTTTAACCAAGTGAGCCAAAACAAGAGAAGGCTCTACAAGGGTTGCAGAGGTGGCTCAGCAGTTATGAGCACTTACTACTCATGCATGGGACCAGGGTTTGGTTCTAGCACCCACCTGGTGGCTCCACAACCATCTGTAACTCCCATTCCAACAGACTGCTGTGCACTTTTCTGGCCCCAGAGGGCACTGCACACAAGTGATATGTCAAAGTCTGGCATTTCTAGATAGCCTGGGTGTAAGATGACAGACTCCCTTTCTCAGCTGGGTTCCCTCTCTGCCTCATTTGGGGAAGCCCAGATCTTCTAAAGAGCATCACATAGCCCTCAGGGAGATAATAACACCAACCCTTTCCTGATAAGAAACCCATTCTGCGGGGCCGGAGAGATGGCTCAGTGGTCAAGAGCACTGACTGCTCTTCCAAAGGACCCAGGTTCAATTCCCAGCACCCACATGGCAGCTCACAATTGTCTGTAACTCCAAGATCTGACACCCTCTCATAGACATCCATTCAGGCAAAACACCAATGCACATAAAATAAAATTTAAAAATTAAAAAAAAAGAAACCCATTCTGCAAGTACCTAGGGATTCCTGGAAACACTCACCCTATGCTAATGAGACCTTAGCTTTCAGTAAACAACCTTTAACCATACCTGGAGTTCTTCCCTCAACCCATAGGATAATTAAGAACTGTGTTCCCCTTCTTATGACAGGACTGTACCATTGCATATAAATGAAGTATCCCTGGCATCTCCAGTCCCAGCAAATTAAGCACATTCACCCTCAAAACCTCTCCCACTGCCCAAGGTTTATAAGTCCCTGTTTCACACAAAATAAATGGGCCAGCATCATCCGTTTCATCAAAGATTGTCTGATACTCCTCGTTTATTCTGGGGAATAAATACATGCAGGTAAACGCTCATATGCTTAAAATAAAAATAAATGTAACCTTTAGTGGAGGTTGTGGGACGGGGGACTCCACAGTAAGTCCACACTGTCAACAAACTGGTTCAGTAGGTCTGACGAAGCCTCTGGCTAGCTATTCGGATGAGTATTGATTGGACTTTGGCAAAGTGTTTGCTTCACAGGAAGAGAACTATCCAACCACTGCCCTGGTTGAGCCACTGTCAGGACATCCGACCCCACTAAACCCCAGGGCAGAATTTATGGTGGTGCCTCTCACTAATGAGAGGCACTAATGAGAGGTGCCTCTCAATAATGCGCTGGCAGAGGTACCGGAATGAATGAATGCTCCAACAAAAAGGGTAGTTGTTGGGGCTACCGAGATGGCTCAGCAGCTGAGAGCACTGACTACTCTGCCAGGGGACCCAGGTTCAATTCTCGGCACCCACATGGCTACTCACAACTATCTGTAACTCCAGGGTTCAACATCCTCACACAGACATACATGCAGGCGAACCATCAATGTACATAAAATGAAAGTAAATTAATTATTGAAAGAAAAAAAAAAAAAAAAGGTAGTTGTCAGTGCCACTACAAGCTATGACTGAATGGTGATGGTGGATGACTGCTTTCCCTAACCCTCTGGTGACCAATTCCTTTGCCTCCTTCTTCCTTCTCCAGTTCCCCTCCCGTCTAACACGATCTGTGTCTGCAGTGGCTACTGTTGTTTCGGCGTTTGTATCGGTTACCTCTTGAACAGGCTCAGGGAGTGTGACTCAGCTACAAGAATGAATATCACTCAAAGATGAATGTGAAATTGTGACCCGGTTTCTCTGGAGATGCAGCCTGTTCTGGTTAGAGAGTGTTAACTGTGGTTTTGCTTCGGTTAAGCAGAGTTGTAGGAGCTGAAGAGGCAGCTGAGCAGTTGCTCGTACAGATGACTCAGGTTGAGTTCCCGGAACCCACATGGAAGCCTAGAACCAGTTCCAGGAGATCCAACACCTTCTCTGGCCTCTGTGGGCACCAGGCACACACACAGGTGGTACACCAGATATGCCTACAGGCATACATATAAAATAATAATTAAAAATTGTCAATAAATAAATCGTTTCTTCTTTTAAGTGCATCCTTCCATAAGGAGGGCCCATTGTCTTGTCAGCTTGGTTAGGCTGAAACACTTCCGGTGAGATGTGGTCCCAACCAGATGTGTTAGTAAGAGGAACACCTGTCTAGCTGGTCTCAGCTTGCCTACTCAACTGTTCTGCTACCATCCTTTACCCTGCTTGCTGGATTCCAGATAAACAGAGGAGATTCCCTGGCTTCGAACCCATGACAGATCCCAAACTCTCCTCTGCTAGTATATTTCTCTGCCCAAATACTTCACCTGCTTCCCAACATGTGCTTTCTTTTAAATGCTGCTTATTTTCCATCTCTGCTCAGTAAAACAGAAGCTCCTGAGTATCTATGAGGATACAAAAGCAGCTACAACATGTGACCTGTAAGATGTTTGAGTGTGTGTGGGAAACACTATTTGAGACAATGTTTAGGATATAAACAAGCGCAAGCAACAGAAACAAGTGAGGACAAGGGGCAAGCTAATAGGAACAGCAACTGATGGTTAGACGACAAAAAAATTAAACTTTTTAAGGGTAGAAATGTTGCCAATTTGATTTTATGTCCCAAGAATACATAGTGATGGTGAGACGGTGTTAAAACAAAAGGCAAGCCATGTATGGCAACTTATGCCTTGAATCCCAGCACTCAGGAGGCAGAGGCAGGCAGATGACGAAGAGCTCCAGGCCAGCTAAGAATCCCTAGGAAGACCCTGTCTCAAAACAAAACAAAACGAACAAAGAAACAAAAAGAGCAAAGCAACCTTGCAAACAACACCGGTGGGTTTACAGTGACGCATGTGGTGTGGGATGGCTCCACTGGTTGCTGCGCTGGAGGCCGCCCCTTAGAACAGACACAGGAAGGTGCCTAGTCATCTCTACCGGGGCACACCCCCTCCAGGGTGAGAGGATCTCCTCGTTCCAATGGCATCATGGAAGAAAGGAAACTAGTCAAACGTCCAGTCCACATTCCTAACCCAGGAGCTCTGCAGGCTCACAGCAGCTTATGCTACACCAACTGAAGTGCCCTGGTCAACAAGCTGGAACCTCAAGAACCGGTTGGTGGCGAGGTGAAAGAGCGGCGGTGATCAGGATGTGCCAGCACGAAAGCGAACAGAGTGCACAATTTAAGCAATCTAGATAGGACCACCCCTCCACCCACCTGTCCTCCGTCACGGCTAAACGAGAACATTCCAGCCTGGTTCAAGCCCCAACTGAGAGCTAGGCTCAGCTCCTTTTTGGTCCACAAGACTTCTATGTGCTCATCCTTAATTCCAAGGTTTTCCAGACTCAGCACCCCTAGCCCCTGCCACGGCCTCCACGGTGACAACGACCTCTTACATCTCTCTTCCCGACGTCCCTGATGTCCCTCACCAAGGTTTCGGTGCCTGCAACACCCGCGTCCCCGGGCGCGCGGCCGGCACAGACCAGGTGAATGCGCGCGTCGTGAGGACCGCTGGCACACCCTAACGCGCCAACCCGCCTCCGAGCATCACGGATTGGTTGTACCAGGGCTGGCCGCGGCCGATTGGCTCGGGCCACGCGGCCGCCGGTCCCGTTTCACGGTGGGTAGCACCGCAGCGAGGATGCTGCTCGGTCCCGCGGCCGCCAGAGGAGCGTGAGCAGCCGGGAGGGGCGGGCGGGGGAGCGTCTCGAGGAGCCGCTCCCGCCGCCCACCCCGACCGCTGCCCGAGCTGCCCGTAGGCCCGGCAGCGGACAAAGGGCCATGCGGTGCTGCAGGCGCTGAGCGCAGCAGGGTGGGCCGGGGGATGTGGGGCGGGGCAGGCAGGGCCGAGGGGCCGCAGCGACGCCCCTGAGTGTGGCGCCGCGATGCCGTGGTTCCCGGTGAAGAAGGTCCGCAAACAGATGAAGCTGCTGCTGCTGTTGCTGCTGCTCACCTGCGCCGCGTGGCTCACGTACGTGCACCGGAGTCTGGTGCGCCCGGGTCGCGCGCTGCGCCAGCGGCTGGGCTACGGGCGAGGTACGCGAGGGCGCGCGGCGTTGAGGGCCCGGGCCTCCCAAGGCGCAGGGGTCTCACTGCCCAGAGTCCCCGCCGTCCTGCTCCTCCCAGCTCCGCTATATTGGGGGAGGGGTCGCGGCTCTGTTCTGCTGGACGTCCAGTGACGTCAGCAGTAACACTAGGTACCTTTGGGGTGCATCCCTAACCCTTTTGGACCCTGGAATCTGGCTTAGAGCCTGTGGTGATGGAGTTAACAGTGAGCCCTTGGGGGACCCGGTGCCCTCAGCCAAGAGGCCTGTAAGCTCCGTGCGTACTTAGCAGGACCTCAGTTTTCTCGGCTGCTGGGGAGGTTAAGGGTAATGTTGAGAGATCCAGCTCCCTAGAGTAGCCAGAACAGTTGCAATCCCTGGGTACACTTGTGACTGTGCTGAGATGCCTGGGTGCTAGGAACCAATGCTAACTTGAGTAAATGCTTGTAGTCTGCACATTTAAGAGTGGGCAGAGGATGCACAAAGCAACTCAGGCCCTAGTAAGCCCTGTAGGCAAGAAGCAGGGAGAACCTCTGGACATGGTGGCCATTGACTGACCCCCTACTTTGGTGGAGAAGCATCAATAACAGCTAGGTAGAAAAAGACAGAGGAACAGGCCTGGAAGCGCCCAACCAAGCTGAGTAGAGCTCAGCCCCATCTTTGTGAAGGAAGCTGGTGAGCTGAAATGGGAGCAAGTAAGTGTCTCTCTTCTCTGAGACTCAGAGCAGTGATCCTGACTCTCGACATCCTGGTCCGCTCCACCTGGTGGATCAAAAAAATTCCCCTTTTCAACCCTGCTCCTGCCTCCTGTCTACAGAAGGCTCTCTGCCTCCTCATGTGCCTGGACATCTGTTTCCATACATCTCCCACCAGATCCTTGGCCAAGGATCCGAGAGAGATCCCAGCTCCCAAGAAAGTCTGTAGGTTATCCCAATCTGTGTACCTTATAGCTGTGACCTCTTCAAGATAATCCTTGCACAACTCTATCCCTAAGAGATCGCACTGTGAGCTGACCCCCAGCTCTGGACCCAGAGCTGACCCAGTACCCAATAAACCCAGCCCCCATCAGCTGCCCTTGTGGGTTTCTCAGCAGCCACAAGCCTATCTTCCTCCTGGCTGACTTCCTGAGCCATTTGAGTGTGACAGAGACCAACCAGGAAGGAGTGAAGACAGGGAGCCAGCCCTGTTGCTCAAGGCTGGATGTTAGGGTTAGCTGGCTCTGACTCCTCCCAGACGGGTAGGGTCTTTTCTGTGCCCTGGAAGATCAGCGCTGCCGGGTAGCACTGCTAGAAGCAACCTGGGCTGCACAGATGGGGGCTCATCCACATACATTCCACGGGGGCCTGAAGCCCCATCTCCTGTCTGGCCACCTGGGATCCCACCAGGCACTGCATGGCTTGTGAGAAGCTGAGCTGCTTTGTGTGCCTAAAGCTTTCTTGACTGTGTAGTCAGTCTTCAGTGGGCATCTAGCAGCCTGGGCTTACATGTACGTCTGAGTGAGGGTGGGCCAGATGCCAGGGTGCACACCCTCTATGCTGAGGCGATAGCCCCTGCAAAGTAGTGGTGGTGGTGGTGGTGGTGGTGGTGGTGGTGGTGGCCGCCTGAGCTGGGACCCCACTACTGAGGGTTCCCAGTGTACTCCAGATGCCTGGACTTAGCTTGGTGGGCTGTGGGTATCCAGGCCAGGCTCTGGTTGCTTACTTCCTGGCTGGTCAAGAAAGGGTCTAGAATGTGGAGCGAGTGAGAAGCACTGCAGGAATTTCAAGGGAGGAGACCACAGGCACCCCCGTCACCTAGAGACAGTTCAGGCCCATCTGGTATCACCAGTGGTACCTGTACAAGAGCCTGGCTTCTGAGATCTGCAGTGAGGGACTGGTGTGGATGCAAAGCATGGCTTTGAAACAGGAAGGATTCCTGGATCCAAGTATCTCTCGTTGGGAGCACCAGGAGGCACAGGCCTGGCATAAAGTGAGACTTCCGGCCTTTGGAGACGAGAGTCCAGAAGAGTTAACACCTAGGAATGCAGTAGACATGCAGCTTAGGGAGAAAGTCCAGGAAGTGGGACAAAACAAAGTACGAGGTCATCTACCCAAGACGGGAGGGACAGTAGTGGGCATGTCTTCATATAGATCTGGAGAAAGTCCAGAGGCAAACACGCTAGCACGTGGGAAAGGCATCATGGGTATTAGGCCATCTGGAGTTCTTCCCAAGGCAAAGCCATTTTGGAGAGGATCACCAGATGAGTGTGTACAGTTTTCACACTAGCCTGAGTGTTTCACAATAGCCGGCTTTCATCAGGGACTGGAGAAGAGCCGGTAGAGAACTCTTGCTTTGCTCTGCCACCCAAGGTGGGTTCTAGAAGGACCCCCCTCAAAATGAAAGAGCAGAAGTACAGGGGCTTCAGCAGTCCTTCCTGCCCCCACCCCCCTCCCCTCCTCCTGACCCCAACCACAAAAACCCTGACCTTAGAGAGTCTAAGCCCTGATGTGTTTCTCATGCGCCTGCAGAGAGTGAGAAGGCGACTGGTGTGACGGACGGACGGGGTGTCCGAGTGGGATCATCCATGCAGAGGGCAGAGGACTCTAGTGAAAGTCATGAAGAGGAGCAGGCGGTAAGGAGGGACCAGGAAAAGCTATGCCCAAGAGGCCGCTCTCTTGGCCGTATAGATATGGCCATGGCTTTTATGTGAGCTGCAGCATCCCATCCTGGAGACTGTCTGGGGAGGAGCCGTGGGTGGTATGGGATATGCTGCGCATTCATCCTACCAGGACCACATCTGCCTGGCAGATTTGCTGAGGATATGTATGGAGAGTTAGTTCCTAGGTGGTGTGACTGGATGTGCCAATGGGGGACCATCAAGTTCTACTTTGCTGCATACGCCTAGGTGGACTGTGCAGTTGTGACACTTCCTGCCTTTAGAACTCTGACATGGCTACCCTTTCCTGCAGCCTGAGGGGCGGGTCCCAAACATGCTGTTTCCTGGAGGAGCGAGGAAGCCGCCGCCACTGAACCTCACCCACCAGACACCCCCATGGCGGGAGGAGGTAAGCTCTGTTGGGTTGAGCTGGGCTGGACTGGGCTGGGCTGGGCTGGGAGGAGGGGTGGAGGAGACTGTATAACAGCTAAAGCCCCCTCTGGCCCTAGTTCAAAGGACAAGTGAACCTGCACGTGTTTGAGGACTGGTGTGGAGGTGCTGTGGGCCACTTGAGAAGAAACCTGCACTTCCCACTATTTCCTCACGTGAGTAACTCAGCAAAGTATGGGTGGACAAGGTGGGCAAGGCATGCAGTGAGCCGTCAGTCAGTGGTTGTTGCACTACCGGCAGACTCGCACTACCGTGACAAAGTTAGCTGTGTCCCCTAAATGGAAGAACTATGGACTCCGTATTTTTGGCTTCATCCACCCAGCCAGGGACGGTGAGTAGGTGGGTGTGCCATGGGGCAGGATATCTTGACTAGTTCAGCTTCTTAAGCCTCTCTCCTGTGGACTAGGAGACATCCAGTTCTCTGTGGCTTCGGATGACAACTCTGAGTTCTGGCTGAGCTTGGATGAGAGCCCAGCGGCCGCCCAGCTTATAGCCTTTGTGGGCAAGGTAGGCTCTTCCCTCTTGCCCCAGCTCCTCCATCCACACTGCGTCTGCTGGACCTCCTGCCACCTCTTCAGAACGCAGACTGAATATGTCAGAAGCCCACAAATCGAATGTGATCACTCCTCCGTCTCCCCTTGTGTCATCCCTAGACTGGCTCTGAGTGGACCGCACCTGGAGAATTCACCAAGTTCAGCTCCCAGGTGTCTAAGCCTCGGCGGTGAGTGACTGAGGGTGCACGTGCTCTCCCATGTGTGTACATCTGGGTGGGCATATGAGAGGGAGGCTGGGTGTCACCCTTGCCCATATTACACAAGCACCATCCCTCCTGAGGGACCATCCCAGAGGGATGCGAAATTCTTTCCTGACTCTCTGGGCTCTTAATCTGTTTGGTGGGAGACAACCCCAACTCCTTATGTCCACAGGCTCATGGCTTCCCGGAGGTACTACTTTGAATTGCTTCACAAGCAAGATGACAAGGGCTCAGACCATGTGGAAGTGGGTGTGAGTGCGGCCTGCCCTCTGAAGGAGCTCCAAAGACCACAGCTCTCCTCCCCCGTCCGCTTCCCATGCCCTTATTGGACAGTTGTGCTGGGTGGTCCCCAACCCAAGGGGATTTCCAGTGTAGGCGACAAGCAGCTTCAGGGACATGGGCCAGGGTCCTTCACCAGGAGACATGGGGGAGAAAGAGTGTAGAACAGGAAGCGCAGCATGCACATTCTATACTTCGAGGACACCCCCCCCCCACTCCCTGCCCCCATTTTGTAGCATCTTCTGAGACTCCAAGAAGTCTGGTAGCCAGATCAGGCCACACCTGCAATGCTGTGCTGAGGTGCTCAGACTGTTGTGTGAGAGGGAGGTAGTTGGGATGTGTGTGCCAGGAATCCCTCTGTCCTCTCTGGAACAGTGAGACGCTGAGAGGTAAAGCCTTAAGAAGCGTATTTTTTACCTTTTTATTGCCATGACTATCACTGTAACAAAATACTTGACAGGGAGCGACTCAAGGAAGGGTTTATTTTGGCTCACAGTTTGAGGGTTCCCAGTCCGGTGGAGGGGAAGTCCTGGAAGCAGGAGTGTGAGGCAGCTGGTAACAGTGCACGTGCATCCAGGAACAGAGAGAGAGAGAGAGATGAATGAATGCTGGTGGTCAGCTCACTTTCTCCTTTTTATTCAGTTTGGGACCACAGTCCATGGAGTGGTACTGCCCACACTTTAGGGTAGGTCTTCTCCAACCAACCCCATCTAGATAATCCCTCACACGCCTAGACGTTCATCTCCAGTGATCCCAGGGTCTGCTAGATTGAAAATCAGTACCAGCCACCACAGGGAAGGAAGCTGGGTAGCTGGGAGATAAGGAGGGAGGGGTCCACAGCAGGATGGAAGATCCTGAGGGATGAGGTACAGTGAGCACAGTAGGATAGGGTGGGCGGTTCTCAGCCTCAGCACTATAGGATAACCCATGCCACCCCAACTCGATTAAAGTGGAGACTTCAGGTTTTGACAGTCCGAGGGAAGCAGCAGTATTGATACAAAGGTCACAGATGAGCAGGCAACACAAAGTGCACAGTCAGCACCCTAGGAGCACCAGTTTAACAGAGGTGGGAGGAACACATCTGCAAGGAGACTCAGGAGCATCCATGGAGCGTGGGGTGGGCCAGCTGGTGGCAGGTACTACTAGGTCTGGGGCTAAGGAAGAGTCCAGAAGTGACCTCATGAAGGCAACATGCAAAGCCAGAGAGAAAATGGGGTCAGAAGTTATAACCAGCAACCTTTGGAGGAAAGGAGGAGGCAGGAAGGGAGAATGGGGCAGGAGGGGTGTCTTGAACTCCTCAACCCTCTGGGCCTTCTGCCAGGTGCCTCTTCCTCAAGCCCTTTCTGCTCTACCCACCAAGCGTCTTAGAGCCTTTGAGGGTTTTCGCTCTAGTCCCTTACCCCTGAACTAAGGAAAGCCTCCTACCAGGACCCAACCTCTTTCCTGTCCCAACACCCCCAGTGGCGAGCTTTCCTGCCTGGTCTGAAGTTCGAGATCATTGACTCTGCTCACGTTTCCCTGTACACAGGTGCGGGCCGGGTGCTTCCTCGAGGGAATGGCTGGGTTCTGGTGGGCTCGGCATGGGGGCGGTGAAAGGGTAAGGCTTCAGCCTTTGAAGGCCCAGACATCCTTCTGCTTCCCAGATGAGTCGTCTCTGAAGATGGACCACGTGGCTCATGTGCCTCAGTCTCCAGCCAGCCACGTAGGGGGTTACCCACCACATGAGGAGCCCAGCGCCGACATGCTGCAGCCAGACCCCAGGGACACGTTCTTCCTCAGTGAGAGGAGGCACCAGAGGAGGGTGAGGATGGGGTGGGGGGTGAGGGCCGGGCCACCAAGTGACTGCCCTTCTCGTAGCTCCTCGGATGGAACCCTTGAGCCTGGAAAACGTACTGGAGCCCTGTGCCTATGCACCTACCTACGTCCTCAAGGATTTCCCCATAGCCAGATACCAAGGACTACAGTTTGTAAGTACCTCTCGTGAGGAAAAGCTTCCGAAAGCTACCCGTTTCCCCAGGCCCCGCCCCTAAGCTGTTAGCCATATCCGCAGGTGTACCTGTCCTTCATCTATCCCAATGACCACACCCGTCTCACTCACATGGAGACAGACAACAAGTGCTTCTACCGTGAGTCCCCACTATACCTGGAAAGGTAGGTGGGGGGCGTGGCCTGTCCGAAGTGAGAAGGAGGACCCTCAGTGAGGAAAGGTCTCTGATGCACCTTCTCCCTCAGGTTTGGGTTCTATAAATACATGAAGATGGACAAGGAGGAAGGAGAGGAAGATGAGGAAGAAGAAGTTCAGCGTAGAGCCTTCTTATTCCTCAACCCAGATGGTGAGTGTCCCCCACTCCTGCTTCCTCCCCCCACACCCCCACCCCGCTCATCTGCTAGATACTTCAGCTTACCAGGCACTCTCTACAGACTTCCTGGATGACGAAGATGAACAGGAACTGTTAGACAGCCTGGAGCCCACTGATGCATCCCTACAGCAGAGCCACAAGACCCCCACCCCAGCAGCCTCCACTGGGACTACAGCTACCCGTACCCCACCTACAGCCAGTCCTTTGGACGAACAGACCCCCAGACACTCCCGAGCACTAAACTGGGCCCCACGCCCCCTGCCCCTCTTCTTGGGGCGCGCTCCACCTCCCAGAACTGTGGAGAAGTCTCCCTCAAAGGTGTATGTGACCAGGGTACGACCTGGACAGCGGGCTTCCCCAAGGGCATTGAGAGACTCGCCCTGGCCACCCTTCCCTGGTGTCTTCCTGCGCCCCAAGCCTCTGCCCAGAGTACAGCTGCGGGTGCCCCCACATCCACCTCGGACCCAGGGCTATAGGACCAGTGGCCCCAAGGTCACAGAACTAAGGCCTTCAGGTAGGGCACAGACCACCCAGGGAGGCCGGGGAGGTCCAGCTTCATGGACAGGGACTGATGGTGCCCACAGTGGACTTGAACTCCTCAGTGGAAACACAGCCAGTGACCTCCTTCCTGAGCTTGTCTCAAGTGTCCAAACCACAGCTGCCTGGAGAGGGTGAAGAAGGGGAGGAGGATGGTGCCCCTGGTGAGGAGGCCACCTCAGAAGACAGTGAGGAAGAGGAGGAGCAGGCCGCTGGGCGGCCACTGGGTCGCTGGCGTGAGGATGCCATTGACTGGCAGCGCACGTTCAGTGTGGGTGCCATGGACTTCGAGCTGCTGCGTTCTGACTGGAATGACCTACGCTGCAACGTATCCGGGAACCTGCAGCTTCCTGAGGCCGAGGCAGTGGACGTGGTGGCTCAGTACATGGAGCGGCTTAATGCACGACATGGCGGGTACGGGGCAGGTTGCTGCTTGGAGAACTGGCATGCTGAGCTCTGCAGGAATCTCAGACCTTCCTTGGCTCTCAGCAGCTCTCTGGAGCCCCACTCTCAAGACTGGCTTCATATCCCTTCACTGCCAATTTGGACCTAGAGAGACCCTAGGGTGAATCTAGACTACAGAAAGCAGTCGTCAGGCTTAGCCAGATTGTGAGCAGAGAGCCTTTCCAGGGAACGCATTAAGCTCAGTATCCCCAGAGCTCTTCTTGTGGAATACTGCAGGGTCTTAACTAGGGGACCATGTCTAACTCAAGGGGGAGAGCCCATGGTTCCTGCCCCCTGCCCCCCTGAGCCCCTTTGGCCTCCTAGGTCTCAGGAATCCAAGTTGTTCCTACCCTGTTTTGAGGGAGTTCTTATGAGAGGCTCTTCTGTACTTTGTCAGCCTGGAGGGGGGAAAAAAAAAGTAGGACTCTCTATGGATCTTGATGAACGCAAGGACATCATGACAAGATGTCTGGTAGCCAGAGGATAGAGTCAAGCTCAACAGGAAGTTTTGAGCAGGGCAGGGGTTGTACACAGACTAGACAGACCTCAAACAGGAGAGTGATGAGGTAGCCTGAGCCCCTTCCACCATTGGTGGCGTGGGACAAGCCCAGGTGGCTCAGAAGACAGTTTCCTGAAAGCGGCTTATGGGGCAGTCCCCAGGGTCTCTTTATGGGGCTGTCCATTGTGAGAGGCCATGACCTCACTTTTGCACATTTGGGTGCTGTGGCTTGGGCGACCCCAAGGAGTCACTTGAGTGGTTGCGGGCAGAAGGTTACTGATCTGGGTAGTCCTTGTGGGGTTGGGCCCCGGGGAGGAGTCCTGGCCCATATGAGGTCATGCTGTTGGGCTCCTATAGAGAAGCCCTAGCTGTCACCAGAAAGTGGGAAGCAGAAGGGACAGCCTAGGCGAGACAAAGTGGAGGGGCCTGCTGGGGACAGGGGTGAGGGGACACGGGAGGACCAATAGCTTCCTCTTGATGGTTCTGTAAGAGGCTAACCATAGCAGGAGAGGACTAAGGACAAGGACAATCCGGCAAAGGAAGCCATCTGGGAGAACATGACAATCCTGGGCTCGCAGCGCCTCCTAGTGTAGTCTTCCCTACTTCCTGCTGGGGTGGGGAAGTGGATGTGGGAAGGTCAACTTCTGCCCGGGAACTATAGTGTGGGTTGCAGGTGTGATGGGGTCTGAGGAGTACAGTTGCGTAGTTCTGGGGTAACGGGGTGGGGGGGGGGGCGTAGGCTGGAGCTAATCGGCCCTGCCTCGCAGGCGCTTCTCGCTTCTGCGCATCGTGAACGTGGAGAAGCGCCGCGACTCTGCACGCGGAAGCCGCTTCCTCCTGGAACTGGAATTACAAGAGCGCGGAGGCAGCCGCCAGCGCCTGTCAGAATATGTCTTCCTGCGATTGCCCGGAGCCCGCTTTGGGGACGAGGATGGAGAAAGTCCCGAGCCCCCGCCTGCCGCCTCCATCCGCCCAGACGGTCGCCCAGAGCTCTGCAGGCCGGTGCATCTGGCCTGGCGTCAGGATGTGATGGTTCACTTCATTGTGCCAGGTGTGTGCCTCCGTGAAGCGGGTGGGGGCGGCTTGGGGAAAGGGCAACGCTAATGCCAAGGGTATGGGTGTCCGTGAAGAGGATCTGGTGAATGAGAAACCGGGCGGTCCAGTCATGCTGGTTCAGTAGCACCCCCTCTTCCAGTGAAGAATCAGGCGCGCTGGGTAGTACAGTTCTTGGCAGATATGACGGCGCTGCATGCGCGTACCGGCGACTCCTGCTTCAACATCATCTTAGTGGACTTTGAGAGCGAGGACATGGATGTGGGGCGGGCCCTGCGCGAGGCTCAGCTACCTCGGTAACGTTTACCGCCACCACTTGGGGGCAAAAGATCTTTCCTCTTGTGGGAAGGTGGGTTGTCCTGACACTGTCCACCTCCCTTGATTCGTGTGATCCCCTTCTTTGCCCAGGTACCAGTACCTGAGACGAACTGGAAACTTTGAGCGCTCTGCAGGCCTGCAAACAGGAGTGGATGCAGTGGAGGTCTGTGGGCCAGTCAAGGGCTTAGGGGAGAGATATGAGGGTGCTCACCTTGGGAAAGTGAGCAGGTCTCAGACCTCCCAACCTACAGGACCCCAGCAGCATTGTTTTCCTCTGTGACCTGCACATCCACTTCCCACCTAACATCCTGGACAGCATCCGCAAGCATTGTGTAGAGGGCAAGCTGGCCTTCGCCCCTGTGGTCATGCGTCTGGGCTGTGGGAGCTCGCCGTGGGACCCACGTGGTACGTACCTGAGCATTCCCCCAGGAATTCCAGGTTCTCACAACCACCGGGGCAAAATCCAAGCCTAACCTCCCTGGTAAGCCTAGGACCCTACCCATAACCTCACAGTACCAAGAAGTACAGGGTCATACAGAGTTCATAAGGCACTTATGAACCCATGAGCTCCTGGGTTATGAACAAATATCAGACCCCCTAAAATAAGGGGGCACCTTGGAATTTCTCCTGGGGTTCTCCAGTCCACCTCGGGGAGAAAATTTAAAGACCAGCCCCTAATGGTCATCCTCCGCCACCTCAAGGTTACTGGGAAGTGAATGGATTTGGCCTCTTTGGGATCTACAAATCAGACTTTGACCGAGTAGGAGGCATGAACACCGAGGAGTTCCGGGACCAGTGGGGAGGCGAAGACTGGGAACTTCTGGACAGGTGACTGCCCTCCCCTACCTCACACTGAGACACCTCATCGTCCTCCAGCGGGAGGATGGAAAGACAGGGCCCCACCAGCTAAACGGACCTCCCTTCCCAACTCCAGCCTCTTGCCATCCCAGGGCAGCCCTGAGTTGCAGCACCCGAGCTAGGGTTCTGACATTCCACCTCCTCGTCCCAGGGTCCTGCAGGCAGGGCTGGAGGTGGAGAGGCTCCGACTGCGACACTTCTACCACCACTACCACTCGAAGCGGGGCATGTGGGCCGCACGCAGCCACAAAGGTGCCCGCACACAGAGATCCTGAAGACCCGGCTGCCCTCTGTGCCACTGGGTCTCAAGGCCACAGCCAGAAGCTGCCCCCTGAGCTTGATTCAGGCTCTGCTTACCACCTGTGCTGGCCCCCGTAAAGCCTCCTCTGTGACTCCAGACAGGCAGCCTTCATGGCAGGGCTGGCACCTTGGTCCCCACACTCCCTGATGATTTCTGTGAAATTTTCTGTAGCAATGACATTGTTTTCAGAATTTACAAGAGTTCTGTCTGTTCTGTTTTTTATTCAGAATGAAATGAAATATTTTTTTTTTTTTTTTTTAGTTCTGACTTGTTTTCTGTGACTGTTCTCTCGTGAGGTAGAGCCTTGGTTAGCAGAGTGGCTGCAAGCAGTGCAGCCCGCCCCCCCCCCCCCCCCCCCCCCCCCGCATACCCACTTCCTGCCTTCAGCTTGTTTCCACTGGGTTTCTGTGGAGTCTGGCTACTCAGAACAGACATTGCGTGGGAACTTCCCACACAGGAACTGCTGCTGAGCCAGCAGTGTGTGCTGAGACACCGGGTCTCCAGGATGACCTTGATCTGTCACAGTACAGGCGAGGAGGACTCACACAGCCAGAGCAGGCATCCCGAAGCCCCCGGTTACCCACATTGTCTTCCTTATGTCTATAGTTCAGATGAAGTGTCCTTTCTCACAAACGCTCTACAAGACAAGCTTTGGATTTAAGACTCCATCCTCCAGGTGCTAGAGAGATGGCTCAGTAGTTAAAGGCACTTGTTCTTTCAGAAAACCTGGGTTCAGTTTTCAGCACCCACATGGTGGCTCACAAAAATTATCCCTGACCCCAGTTCCAGGGGATCCAAACCCCTCTTCTGATATCTCAGGTTACCTGGTACACGTAGATATGTGTAGGCAAAACACACTCATATGTATAAAATAAACAGTGTTTTTAAGGCATTAAAAAGAAACATGCTACAAGCCAGACATAGTGGCATGCATCTTTAATCCCAGCTGGAAGACAGACTGTCATACCTCTGTGCCCTGGGTACATACCTAAAAAAAAGAAGAAAAAAAAAAAAAAGACAAAGAAGTTGGCATGCTACCAGGACTGCCAAGATGAATCAGCTGCCAAATCTAAGGTCCTGGTGACCCACATAGTAGAAAGAACTAACTCCTACAAAGTTGTTCTCTGACCTCCACAGGCACACCACAGCACACGCACACATAAATACACATAATATGTTTGTTTTAAGTACTGCAAGCTAAAGGGAAAAGAACAAATGATGATGATGATGATGATGATGATGGCGGCTGTGACTGGAGAGCTGGCTCAGCAGTTAAAGTTCATTTCTCCTGGAGAGGATAGAATTCAGTTCCCAGTAGCCACATGATGGCTCACAACCATCCATGACTACATTCTTCTGATCTCTGCACGCACCAGGCATGGACATGCACATGACACAATATATACATACATAGATGCAGGCCAGACACTCATACACACATGTACACACTCACGAGCGTGCATGAACACACACACACACAATGTGAGCTGGAGAGTCCGCTCAGCACGTAAGCGCTGCTGAGTTAGGTTCCCAGCATCCCCATCAGGCAGTTCATAATTTCCTGTAACTTTCAGATGCAGGAATCCAACATTCTCCTCTGGTCTCTATGAACACCCACATGGAGATGACATACCCACACATAAATAATAATAAAACCCTTTAAATTAAACAGAAAACAGGTGTAATGGTACACACATGTAAGCCGCACCATTCAGGAGACTAAGCAGGAAGGTCTCAAGACTATGTGTCAGTGAGATGGAGAATACATGACACCAAGAGAGAAACATTCTGGGTTTTGTTTGTTTTTGTTTTTTGAGACAAGGTTTCTCTGTGTGGCTTTGGCTGTACTGGACTCACTTTATAGACCAGACTGGCCGGGAACTCACAGCGATCTGCCAACCTCTGCCTCCCAAGTGTTGGGATTAAAGGCATGCAACATCATGCCCAGCTGAGAGAAACATTTTTAAAAGATAAGAAAAGGAGGAAAGGAACTATAAATAAAAGGAAGGTGAAGCAGATTATTCTCAGGACTTCATGCCAGCAGACAGGCTATGTTCAGAGCATAAATACACATGAACACATTAAGGACTCTCTCTCTCTCTCTCTCTCTCTCTCTCTCTCTCTTCCTCCCTCTTTCCTCCCTCCCTCTCTCTCTCTCTTCCTCCCTCCCCACCCCTTGGCTGTCCTGGTTCTTACTCTGTGGACCAGGCTGACCTCAAATTCACAGAGAACCTCCTGCCTCTGCCTCCCAGTGCTGGGATCAAAGGTGAGCACCATTGAGCCCAGGTGTGTTAGGGGGTTTTAATGAGCACCAGCCAGAGGGCAGGACATGGCCTTGGCAAACTTTTGCTGTAGCACAGCGCTGGGACAGCACTCACTAATCACACTAGTGTGATGTGTGACATCAGTGTCAGTTAATGGCAAGTGCTGTGATGAATAAGGCCAAAAAAGAAATTAGTACTTGCAAGCGATACTGCATTTGTAATTTGCAGTGGGCAGGGAAAGCAAGCCTTCAAAGGCCTTACTTGCCCGCTGGGGACAGGGAAAACAAGCAGATATTTTAAGCAAATTCAGAAAATTGATGATGAGAAGGATGGAAATAGACATTCTTGACAGCACTTAAGGAGAAAATCTTAAAAAGTGAAATAAAATAATTTCAGAAATAAAAGCCACTTTTTCATTTGGAATATAACTTCTTGGCATACACAAATCCCCAGATTTGTTCCCCAGAAGCCACACAAAACTATTTTTTCAAAAAGCATACAGAATGAAATATAGATACAGGGGCTGGAGAGATGGCTCAGCGCTTAAGAGCGCTGACTGTTCTTCCAGAGGTCATGAGTTCAATTCCCAGCAACCACATGGTGGCTCACAACCATCCACAATGAGATCTGGTGTCCTCTTCTGGCGTGCAGGTATACGTGCAGGCATAATACTGTATACATAATAAATAAATAAATATTTTTTAAAAAGAAATATAGATAAAAAAAAAAGTCAGACATGGTAGCAAACAGCTGTAATCTCAGGATTCAAGAAACTGAGGCAGAAGGATGGCCACAAGTTAGAAGCCAGTTGGTCTACACAGCGACTGATAGTCAACCAGAACTATATAATAAGATCTTGCCTCAAAAATATAAAAGAATGGCAGCCAGCACTCGGGAGGCAGAAGCAGGAGGATTGCTGTGAGTTCAAGGCCAGCCTGGTCTATAGAGCAAGTGCAGGACAGCCAAGGCTTCACAGAGAAACCCTGTCTCAAAAAAACAAGCTGGGTGGTGGTAGCGCACGCCTTTAATCCCAGCACTTAGGAGGCAGAGCCAGGCAGATCTCTGTAAGTTCGAGACCAGCCTGGTCTACAGAGCCAGTTCCAGGACACCCAAGATACACAGAGAGACCCTGTCTCGAAAAACCAACCAACTAACCAAACAAACAAACAAACACAAAACAACACAACAACAACAAAAATGACAAAAGTGTTCATGAAAAGACAGAAGCTGACAAAGCACAGAGAAGCCATGGGAAGTGAAAGGGGAAAAATTATGTGATAAAACAAAGTCAGGCAGTGGTGGAGATTTTAGTCCCAGCACTCAGGAGGCAGAGGCAGGTGGATCTCTGTGAATTCGAGGCCAGCCTGGTCTACATAGCAAGTTCCAGGACAGACAGTGCAACACAGAGAAACCCTGTCTCAAAAAACCAAAACCAAAAGGAGGGCTGGAGAGATGGCTCAGGGGTTAAGAGCACTGGCTACTCTTCCAGAGGTCCTGAGTTCGATTCCCAGGACCCACATGGTGGCTCATAACCTTCTATGATGAGATCTGGTGCCCTCTTCTGGCAAGCAGGCACACAGAGCAGAACATTATATACAGAGGCCAGAGTAAAAGAAACAGCATACTAAGAGTGATCAGTGCGTATACAAATGAAGCTGCTGGATTTCCAGTGTGACCTCCATGGAGTGAAGCAAGGTGGTGGCAGGTTTCGCTAACCTGGGAGGCAGTCAGCTGTTGCATTGGCTGCTCTTCCAGAGGTCCTGAGTTCGATTCCCACCAACCACATGGTGGCTCACAACCATCTGTAATAGAATCTGATTCCCTCTTGGCCAAGAGTTCCATAGAGGCAGTAGGGGACTCACAGGACTAAGGAAGCAGTCTTCAAAACGGACTAAAACCCACCACCAAGAGAAACAGACAGTTCCCATGGAGGAAGTATCCAGGAAGTGGCCCAGACCTACAGAGATGACCATCAACAACTCTACCAAGGTCCCCATTCTGCCATGGAGCAACACTCCATCACCCCTGCTCTGCTGCTACTCAGTGCTAGAAATGTCTCTAGATGTCGTGTGTGGTGGCACATGTCTTTATTTCCAGTACTCAGGAAGCAGAGGCAGGCAGATCTCCCTGAGGTCAAAGCCAGTCTGGTCTACATAGAGGAAAACCCTGGCTAAAAATTGACAGAGACGAGCCGGGCGTGGTGGCACACGCTTTTAATCCCAGCATTCGGGAGGCAGAGGCAGGCGGATCGCTGTGAGTTCGAGGCCAGACTGGTCTACAAAGTGAGTCCAGGATGGCCAAGGCTACACAGAGAAGCCCTGTCTCGAAAAACCAAAAAAAAAAAAAAAAAAAATTGACAGAGATGGAGAGGGATTCTGGCTTGCTTTACATTTATGTAATTTATTGAAACTCGTTTAGCCTTACGGAGCCTCAGTTTCACCATCTATAAATGGAAGTGGTCATAGCTCCACCCTCCTGGAGCTCCTATGAGGATTAGGGCAGAGCCTGAGCAAAGCATTCATCACCCTGTCTGGGTACACCATCATTCTAGGGTCAGCATTAGCCACATTCTAGAAACAAGTCACTGCCATGGGACAGTGCTTCCGCTCACCACAGCTGCTCAGGCGCCACCCCTGCCTTTCCCCCCCTAATTCCTTCTCCACAAAGGCTGACACACACACACACACACACACACACACACACACACACACACACACACACACACACAAGACCTCCCGTTTTTTACCTTATCACTATCTTGCTCTTTGGTACTTGGTTCTGCTTTGGTGTCTTTGCCACACACGGGCCACTATCCTGCGTTGCTCTGCATCACTGCCGTGTCCAGGAGCGAATGCTCAGGGAGAAGTCCTGGGTGTGTCATGCCACAGGAGCCCCTTTCCAAAGTGCCTGGTGCACAGTAACGATAAGGTGAACTTGACCAGGGGGCTGGAGAGATGGCTCAGTGGTTAAGAGCACTGCCTGCTCTTCCAAAGGACCTGGGTTCAATTCCCAGCACCTACATGGCGGCTCACAACTGTCTGTAACCCCAAGGTCTGACACCCCCACACCAACGCACATAAACTAAAATTAAATAAAATATTTATTTTAAAAAAAGGTGAACTTGACCAATGAGTGGATCAATGTGGATGGACTGACAGGCAGGTGGGTGTGTTCCCACACATGTTGGTGGCCTGGCCTGGCACTCCCCAGCTACCTTCCACCTCTAGGGTGTAAGTCTGAGATTGGAGCATGGGCAGTGATGGTCAAACCAGCACAGCCATAGGCCCAGGATGAGGTAGGGGGCTGCAATGCCTTGGGAAGGTATGGAGTCACACCCATGGGGCAAGTCTGAGTGGACTTTGGGAACAAGGTGGTCTTTAGGCAGGCATGATGACTCTCAGACTTCTGGATGTCACCAGGACAAGGATGCGCACCACAGGTTGCTAGCCCAGCCAGTTCCTCAACTCATAAAACCAAAGCCGTGCTGACGAGCCCTCACCCTGCCCCTTGGGCTTCGTGACCACTGGGAACCTCCTTAACCTGTCTGTGCCTCAGAGCACTCATATGACGTTTGTGTCTGAGAGATCCTAACACTTCCTCCCCGGCATTCAACGTCCACTCCTTAGCAAGCCTGCCCCTCACCCTTGTACCACCCACAGGCCCCCAGCCCATAAGGCTCTCTTCTTCCTTCCCCCAGCTCTGTCCTCCAGTGCTCCCCCACATGGAGCAAGCCGAATTCTCCCACCCTTCATCCATTCAGAAACATTCAAGCCTCCGCCATCCCCCTGCCCCCTCCCCAATTTATACTCCTGTCTGGGAAGCAACAGCCACTGGGAGAGGGTGGCAGAGTGGATGGCAGCCCACCAACCGATGACTTACTCACTCTTCATGACTCCGCGTTCCAGGTTCCAGGCTTGATTAGACCAGAGATCCAACAGGCCATCTCTAAGTCCCTTGAGTAAACTTTCTTCATGCATTAGGCCACCTCCTCCGGGAAGCCCTGCTGCATCTTTCCCATCCTCTCACCAAGAAGAGGGAGAGAAGTCGAAAGGGACGCTGGCCACACGGTTCAGACACAGATCCAAACATGGGGCTGACAACCACAGGAACAGACTCAGAGAACATTACTGATCACCCCTGCCCCCCCCTCCCCCCCGCCAAGCCATATAGCCATTAAAGGAGGTACCCAGATTCCAGGCTTTTTAGGGACACTGAGCCTCAGAGGTGGGTGGTCTGTGGCCTGATGTGAGAAGTGGACACAGCTCTCAGTCTCCGTGTCCTTATGGTCACAGCTGTGGCACCTACAGCCCTCGGCCAAGTGCTCCCCCACAAGCTAACTCTGGCCTTCCATCTAGCTGGTATCCAAGCCGTGTCTTCATGCCCGCCAGGTGTCTCCTTACCTGTCTACAACCACACCTAAGCCCCCAGCAGCCCTGTGTAATTACGGCCCTCCACTTTGCAATCTCCTGGAACCTTTTGCCCCCTCTACCTCCAAGCCTGGCTCCTGTAGGGCTCTGGGTGGACCTAGCGCATGCAGGGCGGGCCTCTTCAGACCAGGCGTGTGCCTCCAGGCCGTATGGCGCCGCACAAACTTGTCTCCCAGGATTTTTCCACACGAAACACGTCTCCCAGGGAAGCAACCGGTCTGATGAGATGGGTGTGCAACCTTCCCACCCCACCCTTAGGTGCCCCCACGGTACCATCTCCAAACAGAGCCTGTTGCCCACAGGAGCTGGGCCCTGATGGAGCCCACCGCAGGATCTCGGACCCAGATGGAGCCCAGGAGGAATTGTCCGACAGCAGTGGCTTCCAGAATGAGCCAGGGAGCCAGTGGGGTCCAGACCAGCAGCAAGGTAGGTTTCCCAGCCCCTGCCTCCAACCATGGCCAGCAGACCCAAGCCAGACTCTACCCTGGAAGAGCTTCACCCTCCACGCTCTCTCTCCCGCAACAACCTCTGGCCTCTGACTCTCATCCTCTAGTCCTTCGTACACACCCTGATCTTGTCCCTGATGCTGTCCGCTTTCTCTGAGCAGTCTCTAATTCCAGGTTCCTGCTCCTAGCTACGTGCTCTTAAAGCGGATGTCTTTAAGAGACCAGGACTCAAGGCTAAGGGCCTGGTGTGGGAGAGCGAGCCCAGGGGCTAGGTTCTGGGAAGAGGCAGAGCCTAAGAACAGGGATCCAGGAATGCTCAAGTACACGGGGCATGTTGAGGCAACTTGTCCCCATATGCCAGCTCTCCTAGTGTTGTCCTTTAATGTCCCCAATCTGCCTGGATTGCCAGGTGTCACTCACAACATGCTAGTCTACCTGACAGGGATGGATGCTTGGGGGATCTTCTAGGAACAAGCTCTAATGCCCTTCACTTCCAGCCTTCCTACTTTCTCTAGCTCAGTTCTCCCTCCAACCTCCTGGCCCCCGCAAGCCTGGCAGGTGCTGACATGAGCCTAGGCCCCTCTGAGTCAACCCCTTGGGGCGCCTGGCTTGCCTGCCCTGACTCATGTGTTGGGAACGAGCCTCCCACCCCAGGCCTGGGGGGCAGAAGCTGGGGAGAGGTGCCAGAGAGGGCCAGGCAACCCTTCTGAAGCCTCTGTAAAGGTGGAGGCTGGGGGTGAGTTTCCGGGTTTGAGGGTCAGGGGGGTGGACATTTACCTCACTGGGCTCTCTTATTGAGTTGTAAGGCCCAGGTTTAGGGCCACCACAGACTGCTTTTGTCCCTAAAACTCAAGCGTTTGAGCTCTTTATCTTCTCCCAGGACTCCATAAATACCAAACTGTCTCGGGATGCCAAGCCAGCTGGGACTTCACCAAGCCTGGGCCCAGCTGTCTTAGAAGCTGTTTGGTCTTTGATGCTCTGGAGAGCCCAACCCCCAGGCTGAGACACCCCTTCTCATATGCCTTGCAGTGACAGGCCCCCACAGGCTCCCTGTCCTACTCTCATACTAAGAACGCTGGCACCCACGGGGCTTGGTCTGGACTTGGAAGGCTCTTGAGAGCAAGTAGAACCCCCATTCCTGTAGCTCTGTCCTGGGATAGGAGAAAAGGGAAGGCCAGGCGTGACTTGACGACGCGAGTTCTTCCGCCCAAATTCCACCTTAAGCAGGCGGAGGCCCCTCCCTCCCACCTGGCCCAGGTGTCCCCGCCCCCAGCCAAGCTCTGGGCGGGCGTCTGTCTAAGAGAGCCAGCCAGGAAGAGACTTCTGGAACCGGGCCTGAGGGACACGACCGGGAAGAGGCCCAGGACAGGTGGGCTGGCTAGTCGCCCCTGTCACTATGCAGGAGGGTAACTTCCTGCTGTCTGCCCTGCAGCCTGAGGCTGGTGTTTGCTCCCTGGCGCTGCCCTCGGACCTGCAGCTGGATCGCCGGGGTGCCGAGGGCCCAGAGGCAGATAGACTTCGAGCAGCCAGAGTCCAGGAGCAAGTCCGAGCCCGCCTTCTGCAGCTGGGCCAGCAGTCTCGGCACAATGGGTCTGCTGAGCTTGATGGCTCCGCGGAGACCGCCAGAGGTAAGCCAACTTGGGTACAGTAGGCAACAGAAGGTGATGAAGGTGGTAGTGTTGACAGTGGCAGGTAGAGGTGGCTAGGGCAGGAGTGGCAGTGCCAGGAGCAGAGGCCGCAGAAGCTGGGGGTTCAGGCCTTGACTCACCTCACGGAGGCCTGCTCTGAGTCACTGCCCCGCCCCAGCAGGTATAGCGAGCAGCCTGGGTGGGGCATCCCTCCTCCCTAGCCAGGACAGGGGTCCTGGGGCTAGACCCACCCACTCCCTAAGTTGGGAAGACAGTGGTGGGGAAGGGGGGGGTATAAGTTGAGCAGCCAGACCCACCTGTTGGCAACTGTCCCCCGCCCCCCCCCCAACACATTTCCTCCCAGCACCACACAACATAGGCTTACCTGAGGTCTCAGACAGAGGCCACAGTGGCTCCTAACCAGATGGGAGCAAATAGACTTATGAGAGGAGGATGGTCCTGGATAGAGCCCAGGTCTGTTTGGAGCAGGGGCTCCCTGAGGAATTGAAGAACTGGGCCTACCAGGGGTGACCCAGATACACTTCATGAGAATAGGCGCAGGGTACTCCTCAGGGGGTTCTGTGTGTGTGTGTGTGTGTGTGTGTGTGTGTGTGTGTGTGTGTGTGTGTGTTAGAGGGTCATTCAGACTTGCTGGGCTCAAGGCAAATCACTCCAGAAACAGCAACTCCCCACCTGCCAGGCTACAACAACAGGAATTAAGTTTAGACAGTACAATGAACTTCTTGTTCAGAGGTCCAGACCCCAGATCACGGTGGTCCACATGTTGTCTGGCCTCTAGCTACTGACCAGAGAGAAAGGGCTGTCTGGCAGTAGGGCTGGTCAGGAACTGGACTGCTGCCTAAAAAATCTTTCTGAGCCCTAAGCCTTAACTGGATGCCCAGGGGTCATGGGGTGGGGGAGGACACAGGGAGGGGTTAATTACCACCTGGCTACCCTGCCAATTAGGGGGAGGAGGATAGTAATTTTGGGGGTGGGCGTAAGGTCCCCAGGCTGGGGTGTGCCCCCTAGGCTGGCCCTCACTAGCGTCAAAGGGTTAACCGCCCCTGCCCAGAAGCCTCATTAACCTGCGTGGGCCTGGGGAACACCAGGCTGTCCACCCTTTGGGCAGTACTGGCCCATACCCATACTGGCCACTGCATTAGTTGTTCTGCTTTGGGAGCCCTCCCCCGAAAGCAGAGGACCCTTGGCAGAGGCTGAGTCCAGCTAAGGCCTGCTCACTGTCGACATCAACTTCTTGGGATGATGTTGACTGTGTGGTCGCACCTCTGTCTGTCTACTCTGCCACGCCCATTATTCCTCTGTCCATTCAGTTGGTCACTTCCTATACACCCATGTGAACCTCTTCCGCCGCCCTCTCCTGCCAATCCAGTAGTCATCTACTTATCATTCCAAGCTTCTGACCAAGTCCTCCCTCCCCACGCACCCGCCTTTCTGTCCACTGACCATGGAGCTGACACCCTGTCCTCAGCTAACATGCAGTCGGATGGGGTGGGCATGGTCTCTGCCTGGGGCTCTATCACTGCCCATCAGAGCAGACTGATCCAGAGACACTGCACCCTTGGCCTGCACAGTGTCTCTCCCTGGTGCCAGCAGTAAAGATGGAGTCTGGGCACAAGAGGAGCTCACGGGGGGAGGGGGGGGCATTGGGGCCTCTTGGGCTGGCTTCCTGGAGGGAGCCAGATGCTGCACTCTGGCAGGGACTGGGCAGCTGATGGAGACCGTGGCATACTCTCCAGGCCACCAAGAAGTCAGCAGGATGAGTTGTGGAGGAGAGAAGGCAGCCTGGAGTTCAAGGGAAAAGATGGACCTACGAGAACAGACTGGATGAAATCACACTGCAGCCATGGCAGAGCCATGAGCAAGGGATTAGTCTCCAAATTCACTTGGCCTCCCTGCCCTGGGTCTGATCTCACACTCACGGCAGAAAGGAGAAGAAATGTGTTAGCCAACATTTTTTCTATCTGTCATAGTCAAGCTGTCATGGTTTCTGTCCACAGGCATGCCCAGGGGTCAATACCACACTATGCAGGCTGGTTTCAGCTCCCGATCCCAGGGCCTGAGTAGGGACAAGACCTCGGTGAGTCAGGGAATCAGCCCTGCAGTCCATACTGAGGGGGAGGCTCCACAGGGAAAGCTGGGAGCTCTGGTCACGAGGGGAGGGTACCAGGTAAGCTCCCAGATAAACCTTCACTGTGCCCTTGCCTCCCATAGACCTACCGCCCCGTCGCCAAGCCGGCCTACAGCCCAGCCTCCTGGTCCTCCCGCTCAGCCGTGGATCTGAGCTGCAGTCGGAGGCTGAGCTCTGCCCAGAATGGAGGCAGTGCCTTTGGGGCTGTGGGATACGGAGGTGCCCAGCCCACTCCACCTATGCCCACCCGGCCAGTGTCCTTCCATGAGCGAGGCGGGGCAGCCAGCAGAGCCGACTATGACACATTGTCCCTGCGCTCACTGAGGCTGGGGCCAGGGGGCACGGACGACCGATACAGTGTAGTGTCTGAGCAACTGGAGCCAGCAGCCGCCTCCACCTACAGGGCCTATGCTTATGAGCGCCAGGCCAGCTCCAGCTCTAGCCGGGCAGGAGGCCTGGACTGGCCAGAGACCACTGAGGGCCCGCCCAGCAGGACCATCCGAGCACCCGCCATGCGAACCCTGCAGAGATTTCAGAGCAGCCACCGAAGCCGCGGGGGTACTGGGTCAGTGTCAGGTGCAGGCCTGGAGCCAGTGGCTCGAGCCCCATCTGTGCGCAGTCTCAGTCTTAGCCTGGCTGACTCAGGCCACCTGCCAGACGTACGTGGGCTGGACAGCTACACAGGCCATCGAACCCTGCAGAGGCTCAGCAGTGGGTGAGGAGCTGGGTTTGGAGCAGGGAGGGGACTGTACCAAATGGTCTGGGCCCAAACCTGAGGTCTGCCTGACCACTGACTAACCCTTGGTTCTACAGCTTTGATGACATTGACCTGCCCTCAGCAGTCAAGTACCTCATGGCCTCAGACCCCAACCTGCAGGTGCTGGGAGCAGCTTACATCCAGCACAGGTGCTACAGTGATGCAGCAGCCAAGAAGCAGGTGACAGACTCTACTGACCATCCCCTGTTATCTCTTGATGACTGCCACACTGGCCCTGATGGCTGTCATCACGGGTACCCAATCCTCCCTGACCTTTGGTCCTTGGCCCTCCGTGTTAATCACTAGGCTGGCTGGGCAAACCTCATCTCTCCATCTCCTCAGCAGAAAAGGGGCACAAATGTCATGTTTGTATATACCTGCATCACCTATGTACACCCGCATACACATACACATATATGTGCCACAGGTATATGTATGTACACCTGCATACACATACATATACCTGCGGCACATATGTGCACCATATAATTGGATTCCCTGCATGTACCCGAATAGACATGCACAGTCCTGTATACACCTGTAACATTTATAGTCACCATTTCCACACCCCTGAACCCCCAAAATACGTTTGCATGTGTTATATACAGACTTGCATAGCACCTCTACTTTCTGGATCACCTACATACATATGCACTTATTTCCATGCGTGTTGCCATGTCTGCATGCATTTTGACAGTCTGAAAGGGCCCACATACATCTCTGTCTATGTGCCACAGGCTCGCAGCCTTCAGGCGGTACCTAGGCTGGTGAAGCTCTTCAACCACGCCAACCAGGAGGTGCAGCGCCATGCCACGGGTGCCATGCGCAACCTCATCTACGACAATGCAGAAAACAAGCTGGCCCTGGTGGAAGAGAACGGCATTTTTGAGCTGTTGCGGACACTCCGAGAGCAGGATGATGAGTTACGCAAGAATGTTACAGGTGCCCTTGTCCCTCGCACGCTCCTTCCTTTTGTCCCCCTCCTCTGCCTTCTCCCCTGTCTTGCCCCTGGCTCACTAGACTCCCCTCTTGACCTTCCTTGTCCTCAGCCATCTGTCTTTATCTTATGCCTTCTCTGTCCCTCCTTGCATTTTGGGACGTTGCCATTCAGGTTTGCTGTTGTTATTGTTTATCTTACTTATTTATTCCTTTGTATATGTGCGAGCATGTGACAGCGGAGGTCAGAGGGCAACTTTTGGTAGTCAGTTTTCTGCTTCAACCATGGGTTCTGTGGATCAAACTCAGGCAGTTGGGCTTGTGTAGAAAAAACCTTTACCTGCTGAGCCATTTTGCCCGCCCATTTGTTTATTTTTTAATTTATTGAGACAGGGACTCAGGCGGGCGGTGGTGGCTCACACCTTTAATCCCAGCACTTAGGAGGCAGAGGCAGGCAGATTGCTGTGAGTTCAAGGCCAGCCTGGTCTACAAAACAAGTCCAGGACAGTCAAGGCTACACAGGGAAACCCTGTCTCAAAAAAAAAACCAAAACCAAAACAAAACAAAACAAAAAAACAAAAAAGACAGGGACTCACTATGTAGCCTTGGCTGTCTTGAAACCTGCTATGTAGACCAGGCTAGTCTCAGACTCATAGAAATCTGCCTGCCTCTGCCCCTGCCCCTGCCCCTGCCTCTGCCTCATGAGTCCTAGGATTAAAGGTATGTGCCACCATGCCTGGCTTATTATTTTATTTTTCAAAGATTTGTTTGTTTGTTTGTTTGTTTGTTTTGTTTATCGAGACAGGATTTCTCTGTTACACAGAGCCCTGGCTGTCCTGGACTCTCTTTGTAGACCAGGCTGGCCTAGAACTCACAGAGATCCACCTGTCTCTGTCTCCCGAGTGCTGAGATTAAAGGCGTGTGCCATCAGGCCTGGCTTGATTTGTTTATTTTTTTTTATTAGTTTTTGCCTGTATATATGTTCATTTATTGTATACATGCCTAGTACCCATTGAGGTTAGAAGAGGGCATTGGATCCCCTGAAACTAGAGTTACAGGTGGTTATTAAAAGTGCTATAGATAATGGGAACCAAATCTGTGTTCCCTACAAGAGTAGCAAGTGCATATATATATATTTGATTTATTTGTTTTATGCGTATGAATGTTTTACTTGCATGGATGTCTGTATACCACATGGCCATTGCTCATGGAGGTCAGAAGAGGCATCCGATCTCCTGGAACTGAAGTTACAGATGGTTTGAGGCACCATGTGGGAGCTGGGCGTGAACCCAGGTCCTCTGGAAGGGCAGCCTGTGCTCTTAATCACAGAGCCATGTCTCCAGCCCACCCCAACCCATTTATATTGTCCCACTCTGCACACCAAGCTGGCCTCCGTCTCACTATGTATCACACACTGGCCGTACACTCGTGGTAACCCTCCTATGGAGGCGCCTTCTGAGTTGTTGGAATGACAGGATTGCAAAGCTAAGCTTACTGTTGTTGGTGTTTGCTATTGCTGCTGCGTGTGTATTGTTTTTAAGACAAGGTCTCATTGTGTAGCTCTGACTGGCCTAGAACTCATTGTATAGTCCAGATGGCCTAAGATTCACAGAAATTACTTGCCTGTATTTCCCAAATGCTGGGATTACAGGCATGTACCACTATGCCTGGCAGTTGTTTGAGAGAGGGTCTCTCTACATAGCCCAGGATAGCATCAAACTTATGGCAGTTCTTCTATTATAGCTCCCTAAATTCTGAGATTATAAGTGTCACACTTACAATCCTTTATTTTTGTGGCTTTTATTGTTATTTTCTGTGGTGCCAGGTATGGTACCCATGCATACAAGCGCTCTCAGTAACATCTTTGAACCCAGGCTCTCTTCTCAGTCACTTCCACTCCCAAGCCTTCAAATCCCCACACCTTGTCTCTCGTGCTCTGCTCCTGCCCCATCCCTCCAAAGGTCACACTGAGGGCCTCTCCGGTGGAGCTCTAGAGTAAGGCAAAGCTCCAAGAAAGTGTGAGGTCAGGAGCTAAAGTGATGGTTCAGTGCACAAGAGTGTTTGCTACGCTTCCAAAGGACCGCAGTCTGTCCCCAACACCTATATCAGGCAGCACATGACTGCATCAAACTCCAGCTCTAAGTGATCCAGTGCCTTCTGGATTCCACGGGCACCTGTACTCCTGTGCTTATGATATATTCATGTATGGACACACACATAATTTAAAAAAATAATAAGGAGAGCCTGCTCTGCGCCATCCCCAGAAGAAGCAGAAGGGGCAGGGGGCCGACCCTAACCACAGCTTTGGCCCCATCTCGTGCAGGGATTCTGTGGAATCTGTCCTCCAGTGACCACCTGAAGGATCGCCTAGCCCGAGATACACTGGAGCAGCTCACAGACCTGGTGCTAAGCCCCCTGTCAGGAGCAGGCGGGCCCCCCCTCATCCAGCAGAATGCCTCTGAGGCAGAGATCTTCTACAATGCTACTGGCTTCCTCAGGTGTGCTAAGTGGAGGCACTTGGCCAGGAGATGCTGAGGGGAGAGAACCGGGTGCCAGAGAAAGATCAGGGAAGCTTCTAGACAAAGCCTGTTCATTTGCCACCTAAATGGCAAGGACTGTTAGCCAAGAGCACTGGGAGTTGGTAACGGCAGGGAAAAGTAGGGGCTGAGGCCAGAGTGGGATAGGCCAGGTATGGCTACCAGGTGTGGAGGTCAGGATAGCCTGGAGCTTTTCGGAAGGGCAGGGCCAGAAGTGTCTGGTAAGGTCTAGGAACAGGAGGACACAGGGACCAGTCCAAACTAGGGATGGGAAAATCAGTGCCTAATGATTTCATCTCCAGGACAGGGGCTTCAGGTTAAGGGTCCCTGAGGGGACTGTGTTGGTATCCTTGGGGGGAGCTCTGATCTGCCTCCATCCCCAGGAACCTCAGCTCAGCCTCCCAGGCCACTCGCCAGAAGATGCGTGAGTGCCATGGGCTAGTGGATGCTCTGGTCACCTACATCAACCATGCCCTGGACGTGGGCAAGTGTGAGGACAAGGTGAGGGACAGCTGGTGAGCCAAGGGGGCCCAGGGGCTTCGGCCCACTCTGACCACCCTCTGTTCCCTGCAGAGTGTGGAAAACGCTGTGTGTGTGCTGAGGAACTTGTCCTACCGTCTATATGATGAGATGCCACCATCGGCACTGCAGCGACTTGAAGGCCGGGGCCGCAGGGACATGACCGGGGTACCACCTGGTGAAGTGGTGGGCTGCTTTACACCCCAGAGTCGGCGGCTGCGTGAGGTGAGTGCACACCTGGAAGGCCAGGAACAGGGAGTGCCGGCCTGAGGCCCTGACTTCAGCTGCACCCTTGGGCCCTGGTTGACCCCTGGACCCTTCTACTCAGCTTCCCCTCACAGCCGATGCACTCACCTTTGCCGAAGTATCCAAGGACCCCAAGGGCCTCGAATGGCTGTGGAGCCCCCAGATCGTGGGGCTATACAACCGACTGCTGCAGCGCTGTGAACTAAACAGGCACACAACAGAGGCAGCTGCGGGGGCACTACAGAATATCACCGCTGGCGACCGCAGGGTCAGTGTGCACACAAGTCCCACTCCTAGTGTTATGCTAAGCCCTGGAGTACATAGATAAAAGCCACACCCTAGGAGTTCATGGTCTGGTGGGGGAAGGGTCCCTAAGAGTGAGACATGAAGCCCATGCTCACCCTGAGAAATGGGCCCCCCCTCCCCCCTGTGTGGATTTGGCTTCTGCCATTCTGAGCCGAAGGGTGACCTGGTCAGGTCCTGACTTGACAGAACAGACAGGAAGTAACAAGGGAGAAGTGAAGGAGTGATTCTGCCTCAATCCTGAACAGGGCTGGCTGGGGCTGGCTGGGATGCTTTTGGGCTTCACCACATTGCTCAACTTTCACCGCAGTGGGCAGGTGTGCTGAGCCGCCTGGCCCTGGAACAGGAGCGCATCCTAAACCCCCTGCTTGACCGCGTTCGCACCGCTGACCACAACCAACTGCGCTCACTGACTGGCCTCATCCGAAACCTGTCTCGGAATGCCAGGAACAAGGATGAGATGTGTGAGTTCTGCCCCCCCCCCCCCCCCCGGTTCAGTATACAGCCCATGTCTCTCAAGGAGCTGGCTTCTGGCTAGCAAACCAGAAGGAATGGGCAGGTGTGTGTGTCAGCGCCACCCCCAGGCAGAGATTCTGGGTGCCGAGACAGCAGGGAATATGGCAGACTGACCCTAACCTCTTTACCAGCCACAAAGGTAGTGAGCCACCTGATTGAGAAGCTTCCTGGGAGTGTGGGTGAGAAATGTCCCCCAGCCGAGGTGCTGGTCAACATTATAGCCGTGCTCAACAACCTGGTGGTAGCCAGTCCCATCGCTGCCCGGGACCTGCTCTATTTTGATGGGCTCAGAAAGCTGGTCTTCATCAAAAAGAAGAGGGATAGGTAAGAACCAACCCAACCCACAGCAACATGGTCAAGGGACACCCCACCCCTATCCTGCCTCCTAGCCTTGACCCTGACCCTCCTAAATGCCCACAGCCCCGACAGCGAGAAGTCTTCCCGGGCAGCCTCCAGCCTCTTGGCCAACCTCTGGCAGTACAGCAAGCTCCACCGTGACTTCCGGGCGGTATGTTTTTACAGAGCCCGGGGAACAGGGTCTGAGGACGTGAAGCTCAGTGTAGGATGCAGGTCTTGGGGAGGGGGGGAACAAGCCTGACAAACAAACACAGAGGCAAGGGGCCCAGAACATTATGGGGAAGGCAGGATCACAGGGACAGCAAAGGCGTCCTAATCGTCTTGTCCCCTCTCCACTGCAGAAGGGCTACCGGAAAGAGGACTTCCTGGGCCCATAGGTGAAGCTTCGTGGAGGTGAAGTGAGTCAGCTTCCAAGAGACGGGCTCAGCTCCTGCTGTTCCACAGTGCATGGAAGAGGAGCTGATGGCCACAGGACCTCTCTCTCTGGAGTCCTGTGTGTACCCTTGAGGGGCCAGGGCCACCAGGGGAGAACAGGGGCTTGCAACTGGGGATTGACTGGCTTCTGCAGGGCAGGGGGAAGTGGGTAGGGCTTGAGCTGCTCTGGTGCACCGGGTGGTGACTTACAGTCACAGCGGCAGGGGTGGGGCTGCCCGTGGCCTGACAGCCTCGTGACGGCAACATTGGGAATAAAGGTGGTTTTGAATACAGACCCAGCTCCATGAGTTTCCATGAGTGGCCACAGACCCTGATGTGTGCACCATCCCCAAGCATGCTACCTATCCCAGGAGACACACCTCCAGGCTCACACACCTAGGCCTCTCAACGCAGAAGACACAGGACAGGGAAGGTAACAGGGATAGCCAGTCTTACTGTCATGGGCAGTACAGACACAGCAGAGCTGGGGACTTCATTAGCCATATCCATGCCATCAACACACCCGAGACTCTCTGTCCACCCTGAGCTGGTGCTAGGAAGTGCCCTGGCCAGAGAGGATCAGGCAGGCTGTCCAAAGCTAGAACTCCAGGAGTGTCAGAAACAAGCCCCCCCCCCCCCCCGGTAAGATTATCAGCTGTGGCTTCTTACTGAAGCATCTGTCCAGATGAGAGGGGGCTAGAGACAGTCATACTCCCAACCAAGTACTAAGGAGGGATGCTGGGCACCATTAGAGTAAGGGATATGCCAGGGGTAGCTGAGATGGCAGGCTTGGGTGCATAGCAGCTTGGGAAACCTGGTGCTGGTAAAGATGAAAAGAAGGGTCAGGGTCTCACGATGGAAGCAATTTCACCACCCAGAAGAGAAACGGGCCCAGGCAAGAGCCAAGAGGATTTTTATTTTGTGACACCCCGGAGCCACACTCCTTCCCCGAGGGGCCCAGGGCTAGGATGAAAGGGTGCCTGCCTCTACCCTGGGACCAGCTGCCATGATCCTATGATTTGGGCTGCTAGGATAAGGGCTACACGTCATCCTCGGAAACAAGGCAGTAGAAGTCTGTTCGTGCACTGTAGTTCCGGGAGCCAAGGTCAGAGACATCCATTTCATTCCCCTGGCCGTCACCTACTGAGACCCTGTTTTCATGCAGCGGAGTTGGCAGCTCCCCAAAGACGGGTCCACGGACACCTGCAGGATACCACAAGGCCCGAGGCTGCATGATCTACAGCCATTTACCGAAGGAGCTAGTGCTTGCTCACCCACCAGCCACAAAGACACTAGAAGCCCTGAAAGCTCCCCCAGAGAGGCCTAGGAGCAAAACCACCTCCCCAGTAAGAGGCAGTTTGACCCTAAGGAGCGCCAGACCTCCTTAGGAGTCAGGATCTCTCGATGCCAGAGTCCTCCAGGCCTGGGTCCTTTCCAGGACGCTGGAGCTGTGGCTGACCCCTTGATCTAAAATGAGGCCAGATGAGCATACCCAGGTCTCCCTCAGGGTCTGGATCCAGCTCTGACTCCATGGCCCGGCCCTGGGCAGCACGCCCTCTCACGATTAGCATGGGATCTTTGTCATCCTGTAGTCGGGTTTGGGGGTCTCCCTCCATCGGCCTGTATTGCACCTTCCGTGGCAGTGCCAGCTGTAGCTCTTTCCAGAAATCAGAGGAAGGCGTCTAAGGGACAGGGTTGGACCATCAGTATAAACTACACATTGTAAACCTCTAGACACCTAGGCCCAAAGAGTGATGCTGGTGGCTGACTTGCGGGTCCCCTGACCCTCCAGCACCCACTCACAAACCCCCATCCCTCGCACCACGGAGCCAGGTTTCCAAAGCAGCAGGGTCACGAGGTGGCGGTGCTGACGCAGGAGCCGGAGAGCAGGGTGCATGGGCTCACGCCTCTGGCCCTCGAAGGTGATGAAGATAGGTCTGCGTGTGAGCTCCAGTAGGCGGCACAGTCCTTCCCTGAGGGGACGGGACCGTCAGGAAAGGAAGAACCAGGCCTCCCAGTCTCCCCACCCCAAGCCAAGCACCGGACGCACCGGAAGCTCTGGCTACACCAGGCACGGCCCAGGAAGGCATCTGAAAGAACCACGATGAGGCGCCGGCAACGGCTCAGGTTCACCAAGAGGTCGGCAGAGGGCTCTGTGGGCAAGGGCGTGTGCAGGCGGATGAGAGGCGGGGCCAGTGGCGAGGGCAGGACTCAGAGAACAGGGTGGGGACCAGGAGGCGGGACATGGGTGGTACCAGCGCGCGGTAAGAGATCACGATCCTCCAGGAAGAGCTTGTATCCCCGACGCCGCTCCAACTGAGGCTTCAGAATAAAATTCACAAATTTGCGGTCCTCGGGGCAGTCGCTATAGGACACGTAGGCATCGTATAACTTCCCATCTACAGAAAAGGCCAGTCAGCGCGGCCAGTTATAGAGACACCCCTACCTGTGAACCAGACCCCAGGACTTTTCCTTCTGTTGACCCTAGTTCCTGGGACCTCCCACAGCCTTTGTACACCTAGAGTCCTCCAGAGCTACAACTCTCTCCTCCCAGGACGTAACCCAGCACGCAGTTGTCACCTCAGTAAGGCCCTTGGCCGAATCCTGTGCCCTCATCCATGCAGAACCCCACGTACCGTTCATCTCCACCTCTCCACAGGTGTCTTGGTACCAAAGCAGCACGTTCAGGCGACACTTAACATAGAGCAGGGCCACCAGCAGCAGAACCAGCAAGACAAGGAGGGAAGCCAGCACTGCGGCCACATGGCCTGCAGGGCCTGCAGACAGAGAGAGATCACTAGGCCCTTAACACCAGAACTACAGAAAACCCCTGCCCTCCAACACCTTGAACTGCCTCACCAGCTCGCCAAAGAATGAAGGAGTGAGAGCTGGCATTCCAGATGGAGCAGGCGAAGGTTCCATAGTCCTCAGCGCTGGTCAAGTTGAGCACCAGAACACTGGACACCAACTCTGAGAAGTTGGCGCTGACCCTGGGGGAAAGAAACAAGGCCAAACCCTCACCTGGGGACCAAGAACATCGGTGGGTGTACAAGTCCCACCTGTCTGGGATTCACCCAGGAAGAGGCTGAAGATTTGGGTTAAGTGCCCAGAATTTGGGCCTGGGGCCTGGGGATCAGAGCTTAGCGAGTCAATGACCCATTAAAGACTTAGGATTCTATCCCCAGACAGTCTACAAGATAATATACAGGGGTCATGAATAAACTAAGACCTGTTCCCAAAGTCAACTGTCTATCTGTGTCCATGGGAACACTTGGCCATGTCAGCTTTGCACAGG